>NC_092521.1:165908604-166244437 GCF_037038585.1 Patagioenas fasciata | reverse complement strand
AGACCAAAAAGCTCCACCATCAGAGGCAGCTTGGAGATGTAAACCAAGAAGCTCTATCACCAGACCCATCTTCAGAACACCAAGACGTTATACCACTAGGCCCAGCTTGAAGATCCAGACCAAAATGCTCCACCATCAGGCCCAGCTTGGAGATGCCAACAAAAGGCTCCACCACCAGATGCAGCCTGAAGATGCCAACCAAGAAGTTCCTCCACCACCCCCAGTTTGGAGATGCTAATCAGAAAGGTCCATCACCAGACTCAGCTTCAAAACACCAAGAACTTCTACCACTAGGCCCAGCTTGAAGGTCTGGACCAAAAAGCTTCACCACCAGTCCCAGCTTGGAGATGTCAACCAAAAAGCTCTACCATCAGCCTCAGTTTAGAGTTGCCAACCAAAAAGCTCCACCACCAGACTCAGCTTCAAAAAACCAAGAATTTCGACGACTAGGCCCAGCTTGGAGATGCCAACAAAAGGCTCCACCACCAGACACAGCCTGAAGATGCCAACCAAGAAGCTCCACCACCAGCCCCAGGTTGGAGTTTCCAAACAAAAAGCTCCACCAGCAGGCCCAGCTTGGAGATGCCAACCAGAAAGGTTCATCACCAGACCCAGCTTCAAAATACCAAGACGTTCTACCACTAGTCCAGCTTGAAGATCCAGACCAAAAAGCTCCACCATCAGGCCCACCTTGAAGATGCCAACCAAGAAGTTCCTCCACCACCCCCAGTTTGGAGACGCTAATCAGAAAGGTCCATCACCAGACTCAGCTTCAAAACACCAAGAAGTTCTACCACTTAAGCCCAGCTTGAAGATCCAGGCCAAAAAGCTCCACCATCAGGCCCAACTTGGAGACACCAACCAAGAAGTTCCACCACCACCTTGAATCTGGGAAACTCAACCAAGGAGAAGAAAGCCCAATGAAAGGACAGGTCAAGGCCATATGAGCACCCACTGACATCTCTTCAACCTGGATAGGAGGTATCATGGCCATCCCACCACCAAGGAGGTCCAAAGCCTGGCTCAGCTGTCCATGATGGCAGGGAGGAGATGCCAAGCAGAAGAGGAGATGCCTCGATACATCCTCAACCTCCTGAACCAGACAGGGACCTCTGGAGGACATCTGCCCCATGCAGGAAGACAATTTTAGGTACCAGCTGAGATTTAACCACCTCACTAGAAATAAATTAGGATTTTAAACTTCCCTACTTCTACCACATAATTACAAAAAACACAATATCCTCCAATGTTCACTGAATTCTGCCACCTGCTCTGACTCACGTCAGCAGTCAACTCACTCGCTGGAGTCACCAGGATGATTTATTCTCTTTTAATACCCATTTTAGATCACCCAGGGAAAGGTTCTACCTGGAAAAACTTAAGTCTGGGAGTGGCAGCCTCAGGCTGGGAAATTCTGCAACTGCCAACACTCCCCAGGCTGTGTTTGTGGGGCATTTCATTTATTCCATATGTATTTTGCAAGGTGCAGACCACCCCTGGACCTTCATCACCTCTCCTGGGGACACCTGAGCCCCCAGATGGGTTTGTTGGCTGCACCCCAAACACAAGGGGTATCAGAGAATCATAGAATTCTTTTGGTTGGAAGAGACCCTCAAGATCATGGAGTCCAACCATAACCCACCCCCGGCACTGCCCCATGTCCTGAGAACCTCATGTCTGTCTGTCCAACCCTCCAGGGATGGTGACTCCAGCACTGCCCTGGGCAGCCTGTTCCCAATGCCCCACAGCCCTCTGGGGAAGAAATTGTTCCCCAGATCCAACCTCAACCTCCCCTGGCACAACTTGAGGCCGTTTCTTTGTGTCCCTGTCTCCCCTCAGCTCCTGTTCTCCAGCTGAAACCCCCAGGTCCCTCAGCCGCTCCCATCACACTTGTGCTCCAGCCCCTCACCAGCTCCGTTCCCTTCTCTCAACTCGCTCCAGCACCTCAAGGCCTTTCTTGGCGTGAGGGGCCCAAAACTGCCCCCAGGATTTGAGGTTTGGCCTCCCCAGGTCCCAGCACAGGGACGGTCACTGCCCTGGGCCTGCTGGCCACACCAGTGCTGGTACCAGCCAGGATGCTGGTGGCCTCTTGGCCACCATACCCTAAATACTAAAAGCAGGTGGGACATCCCCTTTCCCTCCACTTCCACTTGGATTTCTATCCCGAACACCCAGTTAATGGATGGAGATGGATCCAACCACGTTCACGTCCTATTGCGGGATGTGACCAAGGACGTCGTGCAGAACAGTGGCGGAGATGGACGGTTCAACCTGCCGGGTTTATCCTGCACCTCCTGCTCAAAAAGAACCAAAAAAGAGTTTCTCTGCTTCCATTTTTTTTCTCTTGATCAACCCATGAAATCCAGCAAGACACATTTTGTTTATTTGGGCTTTTTTTTTGCGAGCCAAAGGCAAAAGCACACCCAGACAAAAACGTTTAAATCATTAAAACATGGGTGTTTTCTTCTCTGGTTTCCCAACCAAAAAAACCCCTTCCCCCTCCCTGCCAAAATGTTTCATTTTCACTGAATTTCTGCTCCATAACCAAACCACCCAACCAATGAGGTTTTCTGCTTTGTATCATCCCAATGGCCCCTTAGAGCCCCATACCCAGAGAAAAATGGGAATAAACCCCAATTCTTCTCCAATCTCTTGGCTTTGCAGCCTGGAGTGGAGCAAAGAGTAGAAGAGGGGGTTTTAATATTTTTATATATATCTATATATTTTATCTATTTCTTTAAAGTCATATATATACAAATATATATATATATATATTTAAAAACCACTTTCTTTATATATCTTCTTATAAAATGCTGCTTCCCAGCTGGAACATCCATCCACCCCCCTGCATTTTCAAAGCCTCGCGACTGCCAAGGACATTTGGACGAGAGGAACTTGGATGGCTCAGCCCACCCTACCCCAGAAAATAAATAACGACATAATAAATATCGAACGCCGTAGAGACAGGAGACGTTCTCTGCTTGCCAGGGACTCTCCTTGCTCCGCTTTTGCTGTGAAATATATATATATATAAAACTCATTGTTTTCCTCCTGGGATCCATCTCTCTGTATAGGATGCTCCAAGCGTGGCACGGCCACAACCGTGGAAAAACAGGTTCAAAACAAGGGGAATTGGGTCCGCTAGGCAGCGCAAACTAAAGTCAGGGTGTTTTTTGCTCCGGATCGAGGATTTTTGGCACAAGGAGGTGACCCCTCACCCAGCGCCGGGCTTTGCCAGGCGGCTCTAATCAGTCCCAGCATTGAGGACAATGCGTGTCTTGGCCGCGGCCCCTCGGTGACTTCAGCCCCGGTTTGTCAGCGGGAGGGTTTTTTCGCTTTGCTCTTTATTGCTATCAGATGCTTTTCGTTCAGTTCGCCCGGAGACGGAGCCCCAGCCAAGCCGAGAGGCGCCCGCCGGGGTGAGATGCCGAGAAAGACCTTGTTTTGCCCCAAAATAACCCCTCCGGGCTGCTCCTGTCCCTGTAACCCCATCAGGGCGGAAAAGACCAATTAACTGGGGTTAATGGGAGAGTTAAACCCATTGCCCCTTCCCCTGGGAAAACGCAAATATTTTAAATATATAGATTTATATATTCTAAAATACATACATATACATATACAATCAAAACCCCTTAAAAATACTTTTTCTAAATTTTAAATAAAAATCAGTTTTGCTCTTTTCCACCATCACCACCTCGGCCCGCTGCGTCACTTTAGTCCCATAAAAAGACCCCGACGTGTCGTCCCATGTCACCCATCCCCATCCCACCCCGGTCCCCCGCCAAGGGCATCAAACCAGAGCGAACCCCAAAACGCCCGCCCCCCACCATTCACCGCTGACCTCCATGCAGGGCCCTGGCATCGCAAAATAAACCCCCAAAACCACATAAAATTGATTCGAAAGCAGCGTGGACGAGAAGTCCCCACCCCGAGGGGATGGCGGTGCCTCCAGACAGCCCTCCCTGCCATCCAGCTCTATTTTAAGAGCCCTTCCAAGCGGTTCTGCCAAAGCCCCGTCCCGAAACGGCTGGCGGGATGGGGAGGGCGGCTGGAGGATGAGGAGGATGCTCAGAGCGAGGAAGGACCGAGGGATGCAGGTTGGCCAAGCCCTGATGGCTGGGGATGCTCAGAGGAGAAGCAGGTGATACAGGAAAGGAGATGCTGATGCTCGCTGGACCGGGGACCCCGATCGCCTCCCGTGAAAAAAGAGGCTGCTGCTCAATTTAAATCAATGTACTATGATAAAACACTATTTATTTTCATAGGTATTAAGAGTCAGATGCCTCAATGCTCCTGCAGCAACAAAATCCCCAAAGGGACCAGCAGGTCGGGTCACCCTGGATATATTTAAACACCTGAATCTGCAGCCCCCCCAGAAGATCATCTCTGACATTCACTGGCATCTCTATTAATTTATAGCCAGGTCCATCACCCTCACCATCACCATCAAGCACTTCTCTCCTCTATTAGCACAATTACAGGGGTTTTGGGGCATAAAAAGCACATTTAGGTGGCCACAAGCCCCGCACTTGACACCAGGCAGAGCACTTAGACCTGCAAACCAGTTTCTGCTGGGCACAAAATTTGGGGAATTCCTTCAAATTGTTCAACCCTAAAACTACGATGAAAACGAGAAAGATGTTTCTCTGCATCATTCGTAACCACCAAAACATTTACCGCTGACCTCCAGTATTAAATTGCATTACGGAAAAGTGCTTTAATAAGCAGCTGAACATGATGTTTGCACTTGCTCCTCTAGAACAGAAAAACACGTCCTATTCTCAATTTGAACGCTGCTGCATTTCAGGGAGAAAGAACTTGGTTGAAACTATTTAATGCCACAACTTGACTTTTGCTAAGGAAAGAAACAGCATTAAAACCCCCTTATTTTTACAGATTAATTCAAAGGCGTATCGCTAGAAATCTCAAAGGCACACGCGCTTCAGGTTTTAATCCTCAGCCCTGCATGATTTACCCTCTGCTTGAGGTGAGACCTTCAGCCTTTCCTCTGTATTTAGAGAACATATAGGTTTGGATTTTTAAGGACAATGGGACGTTTGCATCTTCCCATCACTCCCAAAGCTGGGATGCACTGGGATGAAGCCGTCCCAGAACGGGCAGCACTGCCCAGATTATTTACATCCCATACATCGCCAAAAACACCAAAACCACCCAATTTTGGACCGTGGCCACGCATGGAAACCTGCCAGGAGGGTAAAATACATCCCAACGCACCTTCTCTCACCCATCGCTCCCCTCGCCAGGGATGTCTCCTCACCCTCCCATTGCTCAGGACTGTGTCGGGGGGGCTTTGTTCGCTTCTCCGATGGGTGTTTTTGTTTAATTAGACGAGGGTTGTCCGGAAAAACAAGCAGGAAGGGAAAACAATAGCTCGGCCACAGCCCCGCCTGGCCAGGTGCCGACCGACACAGCCCCAAGCACCCACCATGATGCTGCAGGGCTGGACCAGGACACCGCGCCACCCCAAGCATCGCCCTTCAGAACGGCGGTGTCACCATCTAAAGTGGTGATTTTCTTCCCCTATGTGTCTAAAAGGCTCCAGGATGCCCCAAACTGAGCCATGTGTTACAGGGAGAGGATGTGAGGGGAAGGGGGTCAGCGATGCTCCCGCAACCTGGGCCCACCCCGGGGTGTCGGGCACCCCAAAAATCACCTCCCATCCTCTTCACAAGTGTCCCCCAACCAGGGGACAGCCAGATGCATCCCAGACTTATTTTTCCTCCCTTCTTTATAATTTTTAATAGCATCCAGCATTTACAAGGCTTGAGCTCCAAGACGCTTTACCAGGGAGCAGCCTGGGAAGCTGGCGGCAGCGCCAGGCCCAGCAGGACCGTCCGCAGCGCGGGGGAACGAGGACAAATCATCCCCATGTCCCCTGCAGCTGAGGAGCCTCTGCAAACAGGGAGAAATGTTCATTTGGGCTTTCTCTTGTAAATGCCACATCCCCTGCGGCTTGGGGGGGGGACGAGGTGGGACGAACAACATGAGGTTTCACCCCATTGGGAGCGGGCACTGGCTTCCCAGCATGCATAGGGTTAATGGCTCATTGCTTTCTCTATTTTATATTTAAAAAAAGATGTTAAACCCCGCCAGGCACTCTCTGGGCATCTTTCTCCTTTTCTTTTGCACACAGCCACGATCTTTGCAAGGACGCACGGACGGGCCAGCCCTGCTTGTCACCCTCCACCTGCAAACCGGTCCAGAGATGCTGCAAAGCTGCTCCTGGGAGATGCCGCCACCACCACGATGGCATCGTGGCCACCGTCCCTCTGTTCCACCAAGGGCATCGCCAAGCCGAGATCCGCTCAGTGATCTCAGCATCTGTCCTGATATATGTGCGGGTGAGCGCCGTCCCCTGAGCAAACACATCCTCCCTGCTGCAAAAACACTGAGGATTCAGTGCAGCAACGTCATATTTTCAGCCCAGGACAAGCCCCAGTCTTTCTGCTCCAGGAGAAGAGTGGAGGCACCGAGGATTCATCCGTCTGTCTGTCCATGTCCCCTCGGTTAGGGACAAAAAGGGGTTTATTTGGGTGCAGCTCAGGCCAGACCCGACACGCGATGCAAAAGCTCTGCAGGTAATTCAAGACGTGCGCTAAGCCCCAGCGAAGTCTGGGGTTAAACGCCAAAAAGATGCCGCTGGATTCCGGCAGAGCCGGCGTCCTCCTGGCAAACACCGAGCCATGGGGTCCCTGCCAGCGCCTGGCACAGCCGGTGACACCCGCTTGATGGAGATGTCCCCAAGCCCCGGCAGCAGGACGGGACGCTGCCCTCCCGACCACCCGCAGCGTCACCGCTGGGGTGGAAGAGCCCAGGGGACGCACAAAGCCACTGTCCCCACTGCCCTGGCTGAGAAAACCAGCGGAGGAAAGATGGAGGGAGGAACCGAGGACAAAACCCAGCGCTGACCTCCCCGTCCAGGCTGGCGGCCAAGCGGCCACACTGGGGACCGGCTCTGAGCATCATCGCCTGGGGACCAACCGGGTGTCCCCAGTGCCACTGAGAGAGGGGATGGATGCAGCAGGGCAGACAGTGCTTCAAGACCCCTGTGGCTCATAGGACCCTCACATTCAGTGCAGGGAGCACATCTGGGTGCAAAGAATCACAGAATCCCAGAATGTCAGGGGTTGGAAGGGACCTGGAAAGCTCATCCAGTGCAATCCCCCCATGGAGCAGGAACACCCAGCTGAGGTTCCACAGGAAGGTGTCCAGGCGGGTTTGAATGTCTGCAGAGAAGGAGACTCCACAACCTCCCTGGGCAGCCTGGGCCAGGCTCTGCCACCCTCACCAGGAACAAGTTTCTTCTCAAATTTAAGTAGAACCTTTTGTGTTCCAGTTCGTACCCATTACCCCTTGTCCTATCATTGGTTGTCACCGAGAAGAGCCTGGCTCCATCCTCCTGACACTCACCCTTTCTATATCTGTAAACATGAATGAGGTCACCCCTCAGTCTCCTCCAAGCTAAAGAGCCCCAGCTCCCTCAGCCTTTCCTCACACGGGAGATGCTCCACTCCCTTCAGCATCTTTGTTGCCCTGCGCTGGACTCTCTCCAGCAGTTCCCTGTCCTTCTGGAACTGAGGGGCCACAACTGGACACAATATTCCAGGTGTGGTCTCCCCAGGGCAGAGCAGAGGGGCAGGAGAACCTCTCTGACCTACTGACCACCCCCTTCTAACCCACCCCAGGTACCATTGGCCTTCCTGGCCACAAGGGCCCAGTGCTGGCTCATGGTCACCCTGCTGTCCCCAGGACCCCCAGGTCCCTTTCCCCTACACTGCTCTCCAACAAGTCGTTCCCCAACTTATACTGGAATTTGGGATGTGACAGTACAAGGTTTGTCTCACACAAGGCTGTCATCAGACCCTAAACCCACAGTGTTTCCTAACCCTAATCCAGACGACAGAACTGGCAGAGAGGCCCAGGGCTGAGCCTCTCCCAGCATCCCAGGCTGGGCTTTCCATCCCGGAGCATCACCTCCAAACCCCAGCGCTTGGCCCCAGCGATGGTCCCCACATTCAGCTCCAACCAAAACCCAACCTTGACCGGGCTCTTTGGGAAGAACCGGCTGTTCTCCTGCAGTCCAGCCATCCCTCCTACCCAACACTTTAACATTTTTTATGAACGTGCATTAAAATGGCTTATTTTTATCATGTCTGCCCGGCAAATTCTGCTGGGCTTTAACTCAGACAAGGTGTCAGCAGCTCTAGCTCCAGGCAAAAGATACAGTCATAAAAATAATAATAAAGAAAGGTAATTTATTGTAATTAAGTCCTCATATCTGCAATACCATGGCCGGTCTTTCCCCATATCCAAAATCATCCCAGGTTTCGCTACCGGGAAGGCAGCCGAAGCACCAAGGTTGGCTGAAGAGGGGACAGCAGCCTCGGAGGACACGGGGACAAAGTCCCCAGGTGGGAAACCCAACAGGGCCAACCAAATACTGCAATGCAACGCAACGCAAGGCGTTTCCTTGAGAAATAAGGAAGGGAAAACGAGGGGCAGGTGGCACGGAGCCTGACCCTGCGCTCACCCTCCCCATCGGCACCTGCTCCTCCAGCTCGCAGGGACCCTGTGGGACATCCAGCATGCAAATCACACCTGGGAATCCCTTTATTTTTCGGGGTCAGGCAAAGGCGGCAGCAAAATTTAAACTTCACTTTGTCACGGCCACTGCCGTGGCCCCTTCTGAAAGGGGTTTAATTGAACTCAGCAGCGCGGGAGAGCCCTTGGTTTTCTCCTCCAGCCCAAGCGAGGAGGGAGGATGGGGAAACCAGCGCTTCCCCTAAGAAACCCTCAAAGACCCTGTGATGTTCTGACACATTCAGTTCATCCGCAAAAGGTTTCTCCCTATTTTTCCCTCCTCCAGCAGGAAAAATCCGCATCTTAAATATAACCAATATTTAACCGGCGACCTCCTGCTTCACCCTTTTTACAGAGAAGACATCTCCAAAGGCAGCGGCGGGTTATTTTTATGGAGGGGGGTGACATGCCTCTCTCCTCCAGACCCGAGACAGAAACACAAGGCCATTTATCTCACCCGGCTCCGGCGGTTTGCCTGGTAATCATCTAACGCGCCGTTAATTCCTCGCGGGGAGAACAAAGCTCCGCCGTGCAGCCAAACCAAGGGGACCCTCCGGCATCCTCGGGGAAACTCCGCGGTCAGAGATGAAACATTTGCACCCAGACAGGTTTCACCCCAGATCCATCAGAAAATAAAACCCCCTTAGTATCATCACGAGGAGGGATGTTTTTTGCTCCGTAAAGCAAATTTTCCTCTGGTTCTTGCTGAGGCTGCGCATGGAGGAAAGGGTGTTAATTCCCAACTTTTCCCCTCTTCCTCGCAGGGCTGCACGCTTGGGTGAGCTCCGGGTGTCCCCATCCCCAGCTCAGGGCATGAAACGCTCCCAAAAACCACCCCAATGCCTCAATAATCCATCAACATCTCTCTCCGGAGGGGATGCAGGGATGGATTTAACACCAGCAGGAATTTGCAGGCCAGCAGCAACCCCATCCCAGCTCCATTCACTCCCAAAATTAAGCCTTGTTGGGTGCTGAGCCCCAGCCCAGCATCACCTCATGTTTCTTTTTTCCAAGGTTACGGTTTCCAAAAAGCCATTCAAACCCCTCCCCGGGGGGGTTATTATGGGCACGGAGCCATCGCCAGGGCAATCACAGCCCCATACTTTTAGGGATGGGGGAGGCACCAGGGTACCGGACACCCCAGTCCATGGGTACCACACATCCCAAGGGATTTCTTGTGCATCTTCCCAGCTCAGGCCTGTTCTCTGCAAACCAAACCACCCCCCCCCCCAAAAAAAAGTCAACCGGCCCCTAAAATAGGTCACTGCTGCAGGGCTCCCCGGTGTACCCAGTCTCCCTTATTATTATAATAATAACAATTATTATTATTATTTAAGAGCATGCACAGAAAAATCCCTTTGCGCACCCAAAGCAAGGTGCGATGCTGCGCTGTACCCCAGGGTATATTGGGGTGAGCTGGCCATCCCCCCCACATCCCCCAGGGAAAATGGGGGGCCCCACAGCAGTGCAGGAGCGAGCTGGGGGTGGCGTGGGGGGGTAAGAATTAGCAACATGAAGGAGTCATCCGGGGAACAAGCCGGGCCGAGGAAGCCGCAGGCTGCTCCTGCGCCAGCGAATCCTCCGGCCTGGGCGAGCGGGCGGCTCGAAAAGTTTCCCCCCCCCCACATCAGCCCAGCGCCCTAAATCCTCCCAGTGACCCCCAAGTGGGAGATGTGGGGGGGTGTGAGCCCCACAACCTTGGGGGTGCTGGGCCGCACACACCCCCCTCTGGGTGGGGGGGTGGGTCAGGCCCCACTGCACCCCCCAAACCCCCCCCCAGCAACCTCATCACCTCTCCAGGTACCCTAGGGGTGACCCCAAAACCCCTGCAGCCCCTCACCCTGTGCAAGCAGCGCTTGTACAAATATCCGGGAGGGGGGAAATCCGGCGCGGGGGGGGGGCATTTTTTAACACAATTTTACCTTAAATGCAAACCCTTCCCCCCTGCACAAGAGGGGGGACTCCATGCAACCACCCCCTCCCCAAAGCGGCTCCCAATGCAAACACATTGCCCGGGGGTTGCGCTGCCCGAGGATGCATCACGCCCATGCAACCCCCCCCAAGACCCCCCGTCCACCGCCCTTGCGAGGATTTTGGGGCAAGTTTCGGAGGCCTTTGCAAAGTCAGCAAAGCCCCGGGAGCGCGAAAAGCGGGGGGGGGAAGGGGAAAAATAACAAAAAAAGAAGCGAAAAGGGAAAAGGCCGGAGGGGGGGGGTTGCAAGCTCTACCATTTTGATGCAAAGGTCTCCGCGCAAAGGAGTCCCGGTCCTCCTCCGCTTGCCTGGGGTTTTTGCTCTCCATGAAAAAAACAGAAATGTTGGGTTGGGTGGTTTGCTGGGTTGGTTGATTTTCTTTTTTTTCTTTTATTTTTGGCTGGCTTTTTTGTCTTTTTCTTTTTTTTTTTTTTTTTTAGAAAAGCGGGGGGGAGGAAATTTCCGCGCCGCCGCTGCTTTGCATCTCCCGTCCTTATTGGTTTTTTCCTCCTTTTTTTTTCTTTTCTCTTTTATTTTTCCTCTCCCCCTCTTTTTTCCTCTATTTTCCTTCTTTTTCTTTTTTCTTATTTTAAATTTTTCCTTTTCCTCTCCCTTCACCTCATCCTGCCCATCGCCATGTTAAGCCCCTTTTAGGAAGACGGAGGAATGCGGAGCGGCGGCGGCTCCGGCTGCCAAGAGCCCCGGGGGCCGCTGATTGGAGCCGCCGCATCAGCTGGGGCCGCCGCTGCCCCCTTTAAAGGGACAGGCTCCCGCCACCGCCACGCCGCCCACGGGGGGCCCGCCCCACCCGGGACACCCCCTCTGTGTCCCCCGCCTTGTCCCTTGTCCCCGCATCCGCGGTTCGAGCCGCCGCTGCGCTGCAGCATCCCCCGGGAGCACCGGCTGGACCACGCTGGGGGAAACTGAGGCACACGGAGCTTCCCCCTCCCCTCAAAAAAAGAATGTGTTTTAGGGGATAAAACCCCAATTTTAGGAGTTGTGGAATAACATTTGGCTTTATTTTTTGGATTTTTTCTTGTTTTGAGTGCTCTCCTGCTATGGGTGGAAATAGGGATCCCCACAGGCACGTTTGGTTCTAGGGGGGTTCTGGTGGGTGGTGGCCATGCTGGGGGTTCCCCCAACCCCTCACACACACACACCCCAGGATGTGAAGTGTAGGGCACAGCCAACCTCTAAACCCCCCCTCCCCAATAAAGCAAGGCTTCATTAATTTGCTCCCCAATGCCCAGCAGGATGGGGAGGGTTCAGCATCCAAACCCTCAGCTGGGTCCCCCCAAAACCCTCATGCTGAGGACCAAGGGGACAAAGCTGGAGCAAAGCCCTGGTGTTTGGGGACCGACACCAGGACAGGCTCTGCCCATCAGCTCCACCAAAGCAGAAGACCCAACCAAGGCTCATGATGATGGTGACCACCTCCTGCTCCCACCATCTGGGCAGACACCACCAAAAAACATCAAGAGCAAATTAATCCCCTTCTACCATCCTAAAAGCAGAGAAGCACGACAGCTCCAAAGGCCATCGGGGGTGTCCCCAGAGGCCCCCCGGGCTTCTCCATCCCCATCCCACCTTCCCGGCTCTTTTCCTTCTCCTCACCGCTCCCCTTCGCAGACATAAATGTGGTCACGTCCTGCACTTGTTTGGACTCCGCTTCGGTTGCCGTGCGCAGTAACTTCTTCCAGATGTGTACGGCTCTTCGTATAATGTCACTTTGGCCACGTTCTGCCTGTACTGAGTTATTATATAAATATATATATTTATGTATATATTTTTTTTTTTTTTTAATGTCCCTTCTTGCTCTGCTCTATAGAAAAAACCTTGGCCGACGCCACCAGCACCTCTTCCCTATCAAAAGCTTTCGTGAGATGAGTGTTTGGCCCGTCCGACACGTCTCCTACCCTGGAAACGCTTCCAAAAGCTACATAAGCTCCTGGAAAACACCCGGCTGAGGCCCGGCCAGCGCTGGGCTGAGGGTGAGATGAGGCCAGAGGTGGGAGCTGAGGATTTAAGTTCTGCTCCTGAGCCCAAATCCCTGCAGCACCTCCATGGACGCGGCAGAGGGGACCATGGAGCTCCAGAGCTTGGAGACCTTGTAGATCTGAAGCACACAGGTCTGCAGAGATAAGGATGGATGGTCAAAGACCTGATGCCACTCTGGTGGGCTCAGTAGGAGGTTCCTGCCTTTTGGGCATGCTGAGCCCACCCCTTGCATGGAGACCTTGGCCTTTGCCATCCCCACTTTTTCCTTGTTGATGTGGGAGAAGCTGATCGCACGGCGGCCATTGCCACCAACGCAAGGGGAAATGTCCTGGAAGGGGTACAACCAGCAACACGTTTGGATGAAACAATTTCTTTGACCATGGTGAGGCAGCAATGTTCCTAAGAGGTGAAACTCTCAGTTTCATTGGCTACTACCCATGAGTGCCCATGGAATTTG
Organism: Patagioenas fasciata; assembly: GCF_037038585.1. Classification (NCBI taxonomy): domain Eukaryota; kingdom Metazoa; phylum Chordata; class Aves; order Columbiformes; family Columbidae; genus Patagioenas; species Patagioenas fasciata. The sequence goes on along the minus strand of NC_092521.1, from coordinate 166,231,408 downwards.
CTGAAAAACCTTTTCAAATCTCCCAGCAAATCCCACCCAACCCAGTCTGGTGGGATCTCACCCAACCTGGCTTGGTGGCTTCGCTGTGTAGGACAGGCGAGTTGGTCTTTCGTGGGACCAATGCAGCAGAAAGGCTGTCCTAACCTACTTTAGTCACCTCTTCTGCTCCTCATCCCACCACGAAAGGACCAAGCAGAGTGAAACATAAGATGCTTCCACATAGGTCAAGGTTAATGGGACACATGGACAATTGATGCCTCGTGGGAACCCTTTTTCTTCAGCTTCTGGGATTTCTGAAGGGGAGGTAACTCCAGGCTCTCAGTGTCTTCATGCAAAGATCTGGAAGGTCTGGAGTCTTCCTTGGAGATGGCTCTGCCGTATTTTGCATAGAGACATCATGGGGGAGAACAACCAGCTAAAGGGTCATGGGGGTCCAGTTCACCACAGAGGGATCTGGGGGTCTGGAGTTCAGACCAGTTGCTGTTAGGAAATGGGTTCTCCAGTAAGATGGGAGCTGTGGAGAAACTGGTAAACAAGGAGCACATGGAGGGGGGCCCTAGTGACACAGGAGAAGTGTCAGGTCTCCCACCCACCTCTTTCCAGCAGCGTGGTGCCCACAAAAGGGACATCTCCTGTGGTTTTCCCTCTTCCCTTCTCCCACAGGGCCATCAGACAGCAACCCAGCGACTCCAGAAGGTCATAAGGGGCCTTAAAATGAAGGACCAGCCACAACATTACAGGGTCTGGAAAACGTTTAGGGGAAACCAGGAGAGAATTTCCCTGGTATAACTGATCCCTGACACTTCAATTTGCTTTTCCATAGTTTCAGTCTTCTCCAAGAGAAGCATCAGCAAGGACAAGAGACAAGGAGAAAGTTGATAACCTGTAATAGCTCAGACAGCTTTGAGTTTGTGGGGACCCAAACAACAGCCTGGAGGTATTTAAGACATAGATGTGGCTCTTACGGACATGGTTTAGTGGTGGGTTTGGTAGTGTCAGGTTTACAGTTGGACTGGATGATCTCAAGGGTCAACTCAAATGGTTCTATGATTCTATGAAGAGCCAAGTGACCTGGAAGGACATCTTGGAGTTGGTACCATGTTCTCTTGCTGGTTCTGCCTGTCCGGGATGGATTCAGTGCTGTAAGCACAATAACGTTCCCTGCTGAGCATCTTCTGTAGGCCGGCAATCCCATGGATAGATGCTCCAGGAGATGGTGAATGAGCTTCTTTGGTGGCCTTGGTGAGCACCCACCATGTCAGGGCATCCCTGGAGACATCCCAGGCCAGGCTGGACGGGGCTCTGAGCAACCTGAGCTGGTGAAGATGTCCCTGCTCATGGCAGGGGGGGCACTGGACGAGCCTTGAAGGTCCCTTCCAACCCAAACTGTGATTCCACACAGGTGCTTGGGTAAAGCAGGAGGTGGAAGAGCCCTCTGGATTGCCGTGGTGTCACCCATGGGACACAGGATGGATGCTGGGGACACGATCAGCCCTTTGGGGTTGTACCATGGGCTTGGCAACTGGTTTCCTCTCAGCAGCTGGTTTTTTGAGCAGGCAGACGGATCATGGAAAAGAAGGGATCAAATCAGGCCAAGAGACAGAGGGAAAGAAAAGAAGAAAATAGAGAAAGCAAGAACATTCCTGGAGGCTCTCTGGCCTCTCTCCCTCCAGCCTCCCGAGAGGAGACACACAAAACAAAAGGCGCAAGAAAAGACCGAGCCAAAGCGGCACAAACGCGAGGGCTGCAGGGTGCAATGGGAGGGCCGTCGTGATGCAGCGGGGCAGGTCCCTTCCCAAAAAACCCACCGGCCTCGGGAGGACCCGGGGGTCTCGCAGCAAACGCTGCCCTTTTATGGCCGGGCGAGGAGGCCGGTGGCGCGGGAGCCTGCCCTACTAAGGGAAAACGGCTCCCGCTTAAGTGTTTGCAGCGAGAACACCCACAGCGAGAGCACAGCCCAGCTCTCAGAGGACGACTGAAACGCTGCTGCTTTATGTTGACCCCAATTCTGCTTTTTTTTTATAATTATTTTTTTTTACCCTCTTTGATTTCTCACTTCTGCCTCCAAACCAGGATAATAAAAATATATATGCATACATATATATATTTGAAAAGCCGTTATTAAGGCAGCGCTGGCTGGTTTCGGGTGACACACAGTGCGGGGATGGGGTTCAGAAAGGTGGCCTGAGGACAGGGTGAAGCTCCCGGCTCTGTGAGCAGGACGGTGTCCGTTCCACAGGGAGCTGCTGCGGGTGTTCGTCCTCCCTGTGCGGTGCAAGGGCTGCGATCCAAGCCGGGGAAGATGTTGTTATATTAGGTGCCAAATTCATCCATCCACCGCTGCAAATCCCAGCATCTCGCTGCCCGAGGGGGAGTCGCCACCTCCCAAAGCTGCAAAACACACCCGGGCCCAAGTCAAACGGTATTTGCCTGTTGAGGGATCGCAGCTCCGCAGGGAACAGCTTTTCCTGTTCCGTTGGCAGAGGCAGGGAGGGGAATCCCTGCCCATAGAGGTGGTGGATGAACCATCCCTGGAGACATCCCAGGCCAGGCTGGACGGGGCTCTGAGCAACCTGAGCTGGTGAAGATGTCCCTGCTCATGGCAGGGGTGGCACTGGGTGAGCTTTAAAGGTCCCTTCAACCCAAACTATTCTATGATTCTATGATCCACGTTGCAAATAAGACCCAAACCCATCAGAAAGTCCAGCGAAGCTCCTGAATTTGTATTCTTCCGTATTTTCCATGCACCCAGTAATTTGCCCGCTCACAAGTTGCAGCAGCAGCAAGGTTTTCATTCCTAAACAAGCTTGTATTGCATTCCAGGTCCTGTTTTCGATCAGTTTTGCAATAATCAGGTTTAATTTTATTACGTGGTAATGCCAACATTAGGAAGTTTACTTATAACCCTTGAATTATAGCACAGTGATGAGGAGATCCAAGTATTAAAGAAAAATCTCCTGGAGGAAGAAGGTGGAGACTCCCCCAATTCATTCACTGAAAGATATTTAGCTTATTTTACTCCCCAAAAAGAAATTGTAGGGTCATGGATTTATATTGCAAAGGGTCTCCAGAGCTCACATGGTTCAATGTCCAGTCCATAGCAGGGGGTTTCTCACCATTTTATTTCCTCGCTCCTTTCTCAGCGCTCAATCCAACATCACAGACCAAAATGGAGCCTTGACCTCCATCATTCCCAGACCAAACATCTGCCCTGCTGCTGAAGTATTTCTTGATGTACCTTTTAGGATAAGGACTGCAGCTTGTTGCTTGTTCTTGATGAAGTCCAGAGGTGATAAGTAGCAATTTCATAAATAGTTTGGATTGAAGGGACCTCCAAAGCTCCCCCAGTGCCACCCCTGCCATGAGCAGGGACACCTTCACCAGCTCAGGTTGCTCAGAGCCCCGTCCAGCCTGGCCTGGGATGTCTCCAGGGATGGTTCATCCACCACCTCTCTGGCCAACCTGGGCCAGGCTCTCACCACCCTCAGGGCAACAATTTCTTCCTCATGTCCAGCCTGAATCTCCCCCCTTTAGTTTCAAACCATCACCCCTTGTCCTGTCACAACAAGCCCTGCTCAAAAGTCTGTCCCCATCTTTCTTACAGGCCCTTTTTACCTAAATATGTTAGAAGGGAGGAGAGCACAGTGCAGTTAATATTACCCGGCTTTTTGAGCTGGTCCTGCTTGTCCCCAGGCTGACTTACAGCCCAGGAACAGCGCATTGCCAGGTCTTCATTTTGGGGTAAAAGGGCCTATTTCAAGCGTTACTTAACCGCAGGTTTCAATACCAAGGCCTCTGCACCGAGTTCATCAAGCAAGCCAAGCAAGCCAAGCCAAGTTGTCCTCACCGCTGTTCTGCTGGAGAAACAACCTCTATTAACAACTTGACTTGGCAGTTCCAACATATTGGGGAAAGAAGTATTTCTATTCTCCCACCAGGCCTTTCTCCAGTCACTATTGGCTACTGCTGTCCTGCAAGAACAATTTAACTGTTTTGTTCAGGGCACTGGGCAAAACTGAATTCAGTAGAATTTAACCATTTTCATGGAAAAGCTTGTGGGTTCTAGGTGGGAATATATATAATATATCTGAAGGAGTAAGAGCAGACCAACATCTCCAGGATGGCAGGTGAGCTCTTCAAGGTCACCAAGTGCCACACCAATGGCAACCAACTCTGTAAGGCTCTTGGAAAAAGGCAGAGAAGAAAGTTTCAAATGAGATTTGTGGCAGGAAAACATGAAGTCTGGAGGAAAAAAGTCTAAACTACGCTTGTGCGATGCCAAGGTGGGAACCAGCAGCTGGAGATGAGATCTTGGCTTGCCACCAGCAGCTCTCAATGCGTGGCCAAGCTGTGTTGAAGCTGCGAGCCAAGAAGTTGTTATTTCATTGCCTTCCCTGAGCACGTCCAATGCTCAGGGCACCACTTTGCTGCCACAGACAACCCTGGTGCACCTGTGTAGTCCTGACCTCCAAAATGGGCACGATGGTGCTGGAGGAGCAGAAAGAACAACTGAAATGGGATGGGGCAGCTGCTTTACAAGGTGGGGTGGTGGAAGTGGTGGAATCTCCATCCCCGGAGGTGTTTAAAAGACGCGTAGATGAGGTTCTTAGGGACATGGTTTAGTGACAGTGTTGGGTTAACAGTTGGACTTGATGATCTGGAGTGTCTCTTCCAATCAAAATGATTCTATGACAAGCTCAGGACCCTTTGACCTAGAGCAGAGGAGGCTGTTGGGAGCTTATGAGCAAGGTGCAGCAAAACAAAACTGTTACTCAAAGGAGCAGGAGATTGGTTTAACACAAATAGCAGGTTGCCACAAGAGCCGAATACATGAATAGATTCAAAGAAGGGTTGAAGAAATTCATGGGCAACGAGCCTGCCAACAGATATGAGAGGGAACGGGCAGCCTGGTACCCACCAACGCCCATGATGCTGGGAGAGCAGAGGGAGTGAAATGAAGAGATGTTGCCTTGCATGTTCTCCTGAAGTATTATCTCCTGTAGCTGCTGGAAAAGATCCTTTGGCTACATAAACTTACAGGAAAATGGGGCAGTTAACAGGACAAGATTATGTCACTGTCCCAGGTTACCTAGAGAGGTGGTGGATGCCCCATCCCTGGAGACATCCCAGGCCAGGCTGGACGGGGCTCTGAGCAACCTGAGCTGGTGAAGATGTCCCTGCTCATGGCAGGGGTGGCACTGGATGAGCTTTGAAGGTCCCTTCAACCCAAACCATTCTATGATTCTACAAAATTACTACTTATCACCTCTAGGCTTCACCAAGAAGAAGCAATAACCTGCAGTCCTTACCCTAAAATGCACATTAAGTGGTTCTTGCATTGCATGGTGTGAACTTCAAAGCCCCAAATTTCTGCGGCAGCTCACGAAAAGCTTCGGTGTCACCTCCAAGTCACGTTGGCAGCAATGGGTTTGCTGGTTGACGAGCCAGGTGTGAGAGCTGCACAGCTCTTCCCAGCATGGGGCTCGCAGTTCAAAGGCATCTGCACACATCAAAGGATAAGGTGGTAAGAAACAGCGTGTCATCCGCCAGGAAGTTCTAAATTGATACCTTGATTGGAATAATTAGCAAGAATTACAGGAAACACCCGGAGATGCGTTGATATTCAAGAGAGTCTTCAGAAGCTTTGACCCAAATTTCTGCTCAGGGATGCAGCACATGAAGTCCCACCGATGAGACCCACCACATTGGTCTTGTTTTTACCTGCTTTCTTAGAACAAACCTGGTTTTTACTTTATTTTTCCCTTAGATAAGCTTGGGTAGGGAGGGATTTTTAAGGCTGCTGTGGAAATGCTAGAACTTGGTGGAGATGCAAATCAAATACAAGGGAACCACAGTAATTTCAAAGCCCTTTGGCTTTTAGGTCCCTGAAGTCCATGGGAACCTTTCCATCATGGTAGGGGTGTAAACTGGTAACGTGAAAGACAAGAAACCATCTTATTCGGTGATTACTTATGTACAGAAAAACAGTGAATTTTCCTCCCCTGCCAAAGCTGTAGAAAAAAAACATCCAAACAAAAAAACAAATCCCAGGGTGAAGATCATATAGAAACAGTCTGGTTTATATTGGTGCTAAAGCAAAATATTAAACACTGGTATCTGTGCTGGCATCCTCGATTCAAGGAGGATGCTGAAGAGAAGGTCACAGGGGTGAAGTGGAGGCCTGGAAGAGAAGTTTTGGGGTGAAAAGCTCAGAGACAGCGCGAGGGCGGCTACGGAAAATAAGCCACGAGCACCTTGAGCGAAAGCTTTGCAAGACTCGACACGCAGAAGCTCGAGTCAGACAAGCTGAAGTTCACATGAAATGAAGATGCCAGCTCAGCTCACATCCCCAGCACGGCTGGGAGGGGAGAGACGGCAGGGACAGATGACACGGAGCCGGAGGAAAGCAGTTCTGGAAGGAGGGAACATCGCTCGGGGGAGTTATTTATGATCCAACAGCAAACTGCAGAGATACACAGCCCGGGAGTCCTTGGGGATCTGTTCCAGGCCTGGTACAGCTCAAAATATTTTTTTTAATAATTACTTGCATGAATAGAATAGAAAATTTGCTTCTTACAGCTGCAAATGATACCAAGCCGGGAGGGACTTCAAGTACTTGGGAGGATGGGCTGGAACTTCAAAACAATCTTGACACATTAGAGAAACAGCCTGGAAAAAAAAATAGGCTGCAATTGAGTAGAAACAAAGGGAAAACTTGCTGGTTGTGTAAGAATAGCTGAGCTGCAGAGCACAGCACGGGCAGGGAGCGGGTGAGCGGGAATCATAGAATCGTTTGGGTTGGAAGGGACCTTCAAAGCTCATCCAGTGCCACCCCTGCCATGAGCAGGGACATCTTCACCAGCTCAGGTTGCTCAGAGCCCGTCCAGCCTGGCCTGGGATGTCTCCAGGGATGGTTCATCCACCACCTCTCTGGCCAACCTGGGCCAGGCTCTCACCACCCTCAGGGGCAACGATTTCTTCCTCCTGTCCAGCCTTCAAGCGCTGGTTGAAAAAGCGTGTTTAACAAAAAATGAAAAAGCAAGCTTTCTACTGAAAGGGGTAGGTATTTGCCATGAATAAGCTTTGTTTAAACGTATGTAGCTATGTCAGTTTTACATGTTTATACTTGATGGTGCAAAACTTAAAGGGAGGCGAGAGCTTTCCTGGCCCCTCGATGTGGCCAAACCAAGTGCCACTCGTTTCAGATTAAAAGCAATTAACTGTATGACATGGTTTGCTCTCAGAAAATGCATCCAATTTCAGGGGCAGCCTCAAATGCAGAGGACTGAGTTTCAGGTAATCCGCAAGTTTGGGCCCATCAGCTCCAAAGCTTGCTGACTGTGAAAGAAGTGAGGTCCTAGAGCAAAAGTAGCCATGGTAATAACGGAGTTGTAGGTGTTCAAAGAAAAGGAAAATAAGTATATCTGATCGTCTCTCAGTGTCGTGGTTCAGCCCCAGCCAGCAGCTGAGCCCACGCAGCCGCTCATTCACCTCTCCGGGTGGGATGGGAGGGAGAATCAGAGGGGTGAAAGCGAGGAAACTCACGGCTTGATATGAAAATAGGTTAAGAAGTGAAGCAAAGACACACAAGCAAAGCAAAACATGGGATTCATTCAGCATTTCCCACGGGCAGGCAGGTGTTGAGCCATCTCCAGGAAAATCAGGCTCCATCACCTGTAAGTGACCTGGGACGACAAACGCCATCATTCCCAATGTCCCACTCTTCCTTCTTCTTCCTCCAAAATATTAATATATACTGAACATGACATCATATGGTGTGGAATATCCCTTTGGTCAATGGGTCGGTTGTCTCAGCCATGTCCTCTCCCTTCGCCCCGAAGAGTCCTTGACTTGGTATAAACAACGACTGAAACATTGGGCTGTTATCAACATTGTTCTCATGCTAAATGCAAAACACAGCACTACACCAGCTACTGGGAAAAAATTAACTGCATCCCAGTGAAAACCAGTGCGTTCTCCACCCCTTATTCCATATCATCTACGTCATGCTCGGGTCCCACACTCTCCAATACATCTTCATTAACCACCACCCCCCTTCCCATCCTTTGATACAACACACAGATATAATTGCTTTGATTTATGGACTGCCCCTGTAAAGTGTCATTAAAAAGTCCAGAAATGTCCACAAGATGTCCATCGAGGTCATTTGCTCCATGAATGTGGGGCTTGTTCTCCACTGGTTCAGGTGGTTCCTGCTATGGCGATTCCCAAATCTGGTCTTCTCTGGACTAAATCTCTCCAAGGCCTTTGGTTTATTGGAAGGTTTTGGGGTTTGGTTGGGTTTTATTTTTTCAGCTTCTTAGCTCTGACCATCACTTGAGGTACTAGAGACAGTGCAGAGGAGGTGACAAAGCTGGTGAGGGGCTGGAGCACAAGTGTGATGGGAGCGGCTGAGGGACCTGGGGGGTTCAGCTGGAGAACAGGAGCTGCGGGGAGACAGGGACACAAAGAAACGGCCTCAAGTTGCACCAGGGGAGGTTGAGGTTGGATCTGGGGAACAATTTCTTCCCCAAAGGGCTGTGGGGCATTGGAACAGGCTGCCCAGGGCAGTGCTGGAGTCACCATCCCTGGAGGGGTTTAAGAGGCATTTAGACAAGGTTCTCAGGGACATGGTTTAGTGCTAAGAGTTGGGTTATGGTTGGACTTGATGATCCTGAGGGTCTCTTCCAACTGAAATGGTTCTATGACTCCATGATTCTATGATCTCCTGCACTCTGCAACCAGCCCGTAACCTCCCCGAATCACCATACCCAAGTGGAGAACAAACTCCAGCTGAGGCTTCGTGGTGCCACACGGATCTAAAGCATCACTGCCCATGTCCTGCAGGCATCTACGTGTCCCTGCCTGCGCTTTGCTGCTTTCACAGCAGCGTGAGGAGCTCTGATCGCACCCAGGTAGGACGGTGAGAGCCTGGCCCAGGTTGCCCAGAGAGGTGGTAGATGCCCCATCCCTGGAGACATCCCAGGCCAGGCTGGATGGGGCTCTGGGCAACCTGAGCTGGTGAAGATGTCCCTGCTCATGGCAGGGGTGGCACTGGGGGAGCTTTGAAGGTCACTTCCAACCCAAACGATTTTGTGATTCTACAATTCTAAAAGCCTCTGATTGATGTACATTCCTCACTCAAGTGTTTCTCCTGGAAATGCAGCAACCAGCTCCTTCACCTCTCCCATTCCCGAGGATGTTCCCAACCCTCCTTCTGCTTTTTGAGGCTCTTTTTCCAAAATGCATCAGGGAGAAGTTCACAGAATCACAGAATATCAGGGGTTGGAAGGGCCCTGGAAAGCTCATCCAGTGCAATCCCCCCATGGAGCAGGAACACCCAGCTGAGGTTCCACAGGAAGGTGTCCAGGTGGGTTTGAATGTCTGCACAGAAGGAGACTCCACAACCTCCCTGGGCAGCCTGGGCCAGGCTCTGACACCCTCACCATGAAGAAGTTTCTTCTCAAATTTAAGTGGAACCTCTTGTGTTCCAGTTTGAACCCATTGCCCCTTGTCCTATCACTGGTTGTCACCGAGAAGAGCCTGGCTCCATCCTCCTGACACTCACCCTTTATATATCTGTAAACATGAATGAGGTCACCCCTCAGTCTCCTCTTGTCCAGCTCCAGAGCCCCAGCTCCCTCAGCCTTTCCTCACACGGGAGATGCTCCACTCCCTTCAGCATCTTGGTGGCTGTGCTGGACTCTCTCCAGCAGTTCCCTGTCCTTCTGGAGCTGAGGGGCCACAACTGGACACAATATTCCAGGTGTGGTCTCCCCAGGGCAGAGCAGAGGGGAAGTTCCGTAGATGCTGCCCGAGTGATGGGACAGGCAGCTCACGCAGAAGGAGAGAAGAATCCTCCTTGTCCTCTCTCACAGAGGAAAAAGCAAGCCCAAGGGGGCAGCCTCTTCCTGCCTGAAAGAAGGAATTAATTAAGGAGTTTTGCAAAACACAATGCCAGGGTGGGAGCTCCAAGTGTTCGCAAGCTGTGCTGAGCTCAGCACTCTGCCCATCAGCCCATTCGCTGGGGAAGGACGTGGGTCTTCTGGGGCTGTGCTACACTCTTAGACCCACATCCCAGCACAATCAGTTAATATCAAATTAATGCCCACCCCCCATCAGCCATGACTCTGAAATATTACCTTGGTTTTAGAGAAAACCCTGAAGCCACCACAGACTGATTTCACACATGCAATCCCAGCTACTTCACAGCGATTATATGGACGTTACTAAATTCAACACTGAGTCCCTTTAATTGTTTATATAATTGCCTTTAAAAGAGTTTTAAAAGAGTTTTAACTCACCCCCAGTTAAGCAGTTAAAGCATTTTCTAAGTGGGTGGAAACTCCTGACAGTTTCACAACCTTATATTAAGGCAAAAAAATCAATCGTGTGGTTGTGAAGCAGAGGTGGAGCATGCAAAGCTTTATCTTCCCCTGATTTAAATCCCAGGCAGCGTTGGCTTTGGAAATCACACCAGATGGATTCCAGAGCGCTGCTCAAGGTCATCGCAATCACCACGTCCCGCTCGCCACCCTAAGCGCCATCGTCACCGAGCCCACAAAGCCATCAACAGAAATTTAATACGTTGTCACATAGCCGGGGATCTTCCCAACGAGCACTTTACACCCCGGAGAGCAAGGACACAAACAGCCCTTGTTTCAACGTGAGGAAGGAAATCTCCCCGCACGCCGATAATTGTAGGAAAAGTGCATTTATGCTGCTGCTTTTGAAATACGTGCTTGGTCAGGATTTGTTTGAAGGGTAGATGGTTGATTTAATATTGTTTTATTGTAGGAGAGTCGCTCGCCTGGCACCGGAGACAGAATATTTGCTCTTAGAGCTGCCCCACGTTATTCTGCGTACTACGGGGTGAATAATCTATCGCAAATCAACCCAAATCACAGACTTCACCTTATTTATACCCCACTCCCCACTTTGATTTTATGAAACTGCTTCTACCGGAGTACTAATTTACAGCATTGCGGGATTTAAGGTTTATTTTAATAGCACTAATACACAGGTGCTATTTTTACCTCTGTGCGTCTTGGCGGCACCCGAGAGCGACCTCGACCCTCACAGGGAAGTTGTGCACAAAATGCGGCTTTTTAAGCACAAAAACCATGATACGCTGGAAAAAAAATAAGGAAAAAAGTTGTTTACTTCCCTTTGATGAATTTTACATAGAGATTGTTTAATGGTTGCTACGCTGTTGTTTTTGGCTGCTCTTTGCTGTGATCATTGACCACTCCGCTACTTTAAAATACAAGTTCTGTTTCCTTTTCTTTTTATATCTCGTATCACCTGGAGTTCCTGCTTTTCCTGTTTAGGATTTGAGGCAGCACTGGGCCCTTGTGGTCAGGAAGGCCAATGGTACCTGGGGTGGGTTAGAAGGGGGTGGTCAGTAGGTCAGAGAGGTTCTCCTGCCCCTCTGCTCTGCCCTGGGGAGACCACACCTGGAATATTGTGTCCAGTTGTGGCCCCTCAGCTCCAGAAGGACAGGGAACTGCTGGAGAGAGTCCAGCGCAGCCACCAAGATGCTGAAGGGAGTGGAGCATCTCCCGTGTGAGGAAAGGCTGAGGGAGCTGGGGCTCTGGAGCTGGAGAAGAGGAGACTGAGGGGGGACCTCATTCATGTTTACAGATATAGAAAGGGTGAGTGTCAGGAGGATGGAGCCAGGTTCTTCTCGGTGACAACCAATGATAGGACAAGGGGTAATGGGTTCAAACCGGAACACAAGAGGTTCCACTTAAATATGAGAAGAAACTTCTTCCTGGTGAGGGTGGCAGAGCCTGGCCCAGGCTGCCCAGGGAGGTTGTGGAGTCTCCTTCTCTGCAGACATTCAAACCCGCCTGGACACCTTCCTGTGGAACCTCAGCTGGGTGTTCCTGCTCCATGGGGGGATTGCACTGGATGAGCTTTCCAGGGCCCTTCCAACCCCTCACATTCTGGGATTCTGTGATTTCTGGTGCCTCCTCCAAGGCAGTTTGGGAAATGCCAAGTTAATCAGACTAAAACAAACAAGGAAACTCTTCCCAACGCTTCCACTCACCCTTTTTACCTTAGACCCAGGTGATCTGCTTTTTCATTAGGAGGAAACCAGGATTTTCCCCACAAAATCCATTTTTTCTGGAACAAAAGATCTGGAAAAAAATCCAAACCAACATACTAATGAATTATTCTGAGCAATTACCCCAACTTGAACCAACAACCACATTGCCAATACGCTGTAGAAACAAGGTGTGAATGTGTATCTGGGAAAACAATCACAGGCACATTGAGGGATTTCCGTGTAGATTTGTTAAGTGTCTCTCCTCAAAAAGGCTGTGAACCTTTATATAATCTTTAGGAAATGGTGACACCTCAAATCAGTTCGAAATGTCAAAGTATTTGTCCCTCCAGCGACTCTTATGTAAAGCCAGGACGGTGTTGCTGAGGAATCGTTCTCTATGTAGGTCAGGAGAATGAAAATCAACTTGGATGCGGCCTCACGAGGGACAAAAGGAGAATCGGAAATTGAAGTGTATTTTTAATTTTGCTGCCTGTTTCCCTCCAGCAGCGACGGATTTTTCCAGATGTAGAGAAAACAGCGTTTGCAGATCTGTATAAAAGTTTATTTTACAAATTTGGAAGAACAAGATGGCAAAAATAAACCCCATAGGGCAACGTTAGGAAAGCAGCTCAGGGGAACGTTGATCTGAAGTGCGATTTAACAGACTTCAATAAGTAAAAATACTCCTCCCCTCCTTCCTTCCAACTACCTACCAATTGTTATGAAGCTCTAATTTAAGGTATAAAATAGCCATTAGTGACACTGCAGTCATTTTGGATAATTAATTGTCTGACAGTGTTTCTATTCACAGAATCCCAGAATATCAGGGGTTGGAAGGGCCCTGGAAAGCTCACCCAGTGCAATCCCCCCATGGAGCAGGAACACCCAGCTGAGGTTCCACAGGAAGGTGTCCAGGCGGGTTTGAATGTCTGCACAGAAGGAGACTCCACAACCTCCCTGGGCAGCCTGGGCCAGGCTCTGACACCCTCACCAGGAACAAGTTTCTTCTGCAATTTAAGTGGAACCTCTTGTGTCCCAGTTTGAACCCATTGCCCCTTGTCCTACCATTGGTTGTCACCGAGAAGAGCCTGGCTCCATCCTCCTGACACTCACCCTTTCTATATCTGTAAACATGAATGAGGTCACCCCTCAGTCTCCTCTACTCCAGCTCCAGAGCTCCAGCTCCCTCAGCCTTATTTCTGTTATTCTTCTCCTGGTCTTACAACTAAACAGTCAGATCTGAAATATACCAAAGTCCAATTTTGGGGCAATTTTTTCCTCTAATATTGAATGGCATTGTTGATATTTGTATATTTTATAACACCGGTTCTATTTTCTCAGTAAGGGGAAAAATCCCAATTACATTATAAAACCGCACCAAACCTTGAGTTAGCACTGAAATATTTGTTAGAAACGCATCTGTAAACGTTCGGACTCGAGTAATAAGTGTATTTAATGTCAAAAAGCGTAAACAGCTTACAAAATATTAATTCAAAAGGATTACGGCCACACGGAGAGTTTCTCATTGAGCTACAATAAGTCCAGAGTTTTGGGTTCTTCTAGAAAGTGAAAAAACTGATCTGACAAATTCAGTTTTAGGAGCCCGAGTACAAACGTTTCATGGAGAGAAGTGCAGAGATTCCCTCCAGTCTTCAAACCTCATTGTGAGCTTTGTGTCCGTGTCGCAGAAGCGGATCAAAAGGTCATTTTCAGGGAGCTCGATTCAATGGGACACGTATGAACTGACACCCGAGCGAGCAATCACTGCTTTTCATTTCCAAGCTGTTGGGTCCTGATGAGATTTCAATCCAAAATCCTTTTCAATAGTGGAAAACACTTGAGAGCATCTCAAGGTATTACAGAAAAATCAGTAAGGAAAACTACTATAATACAACAGTGTTCATTAGCTCTAATAAAGCTACATTAGTCTGGTTTTTGCACTACAGACCCCACCTTCCGTTATGCCGTTAAAAAACTGTTCCTTAGTAAACATCTTTCTAAAGGCTGAAAAAACGTTACAAATTTAACAACTCCCTCGGAATATTGCAAAAATTACTCAATTACTTCAGCTGAAATCTGTGTGTTTGTTTGCAACCGTTCACCTGTAATACGGAGTCATTTTTGGTATTCAACTTCAAAGTACTGTCCATGCTTTTTATCAGGCATATTTGCAGTCATATTAACAATATATATACTTCAATATCAATATTCAATATTCCCTGCGGTAAATGGGATCCGTCTACAGACATTTTATAAAGGAACCGTTTGTTTCTTTCAAATAAATCATCATTGTGGAAGCTTTTAAAAAGCGTTTCAAACAAACTCATGATACACTCAACGGTTCACAATGTTCGACTTCGAAATGTGGTGAAATCTGCCAAGCAACATAATAGGAATTGCAATTCAAAATAACCACTTATTTTAGACTCTTATCGTTCATCACAAAATCCACTTTTAAACATAAAAGTTTAGACACGTTGGATATTAAGATCAAACGCCATTCATCGGGTTGATTACTCCCATTGTGTATAATCTCATTTTCTGCAGATTTCTGTAGTATCACAGTACGGGAAGGATTAAGACAGAGCGGCAGTCGTCGTTTTATCACTCAACTGCTGTGTACATCCTGTATATAACGCAATAACCAAACAAGACAGCACGGACCCCATTTTCCAGCATTAAAAAAAGAGCATTTCAATAACCTAGAAATGGCAGCCTTTGTAAGAAGTTTTCACAGTTTTACAGTTAGAATGTATTTAAAACAGGCAGAAAGCCTTAAGTGTTTCTAAACATACTTGAGGACGGTACCGATCGCTGCACCCAAGAAAGCGGCGACAAAATTCACCTGGACGTCATTCATGGCTTAGAAAATCCAATTCAAGGCAATAAAACCGTTCGTTTTCTTTTTCTTTGACTTTGTAAAAGTAGCATTTGATGTAAACCATACAAATAAACCACGCCACAAACCAATAATCCCAGTTGAGTTGAGCTCGGTGCTTCTCTCCATAAGTACGCGGTCCAGCAAGTGAGTTCATTTTAAACGGGAAAGTTTCAGGTAATTCAGTAAACACTCTTTGACTTCACTTGTGACGCTGCCAAACCAGCTTTTTTTAACGTAACACTGAAAATAAAGGAAACATTAAATACACAGTTTCCATTGTCAAATGTGTTCAGCTGTATCTGCTGCTTCCACTGGGGCTTCGGTTGTTGGAGTAACTGCGATCGCTTTCACTGTCAGAGCCGTACGATCTGCAAAGCAAAGATTGTAGTATGAGTAAGGCTTTGACACAGTGTCCCACAGCATCCTCACAGCTACACTGAGGGAGTGCGGTCTGGATGAGTGGGTAGTGAGGTGGACTGTGAACTGACTGAAGGGAGGAAGCCAGAGAGTCATGGTCAATGGGGCAGAGTCCAGCTGAGCCCTGGATCCAGTGCAGTGCCTCAGGGGTCAGTACTGGGGCCGGTATTATCCAATATATTCATCAGTGATTTGGATGAGGGAATAGAGTGACTGTCAGCAAGTTTGCTGGTGACACCAAGCTGGGAGAAGTGGCTGACACTGGAAGCTGTGCTGCCATCCAGAGACCTGGACAGGCTGGAGAGCTGGGCAGGGAGAAATTTAATGAAATAGAACAAGGGCAAGTGTAGAGTCTTGAATGTGGGCAGGAACAACCCCAGGTTCCAGTGTAAGTTGGGGAATGAGCTATTAGAGAGCAGTGTAGGGGAAATGGACCTGGGGGTCCTGGGGACAGCAGGGTGACCATGAGCCAGCACTGGGCCCTGTGGCCAGGAAGGCCAATAGTACCTGGGGTGGGTTAGAAGGGGGTGGTCAGTAGGTCAGAGAGGTTCTCCTGCCCCTCTGCTCTGCCCTGGGGAGACCACACCTGGAATATTGTGTCCAGTTGTGGCCCCTCAGTTCCAGAAGGACAGGGAACTGCTGCAGAGAGTCCAGCGCAGCCACCAAGATGCTGAAGGGAGTGGAGCATCTCCCGTGTGAGGAAAGGCTGAGGGAGCTGGGGCTCCAGACATGGAGGAGACTGAGGGGTGACCTCATTAATGTTTACAGATATATAAAGGGTGAGTGTCAGGAGGATGGAGCCAGGCTCTTCTCAGTGACAACCAATGATAGGACAAGGGGTAACGGGTTCAAACTGGAACGCAAGAGGTTCCACTTAAATATGAGAAGAAACTTCTTCATGGTGAGGGTATCAGAGCCTGGCCCAGGCTGCCCAGGGAGGTTGTGGAGTCTCCTTCTGTGCAGACATTCAAACCCGCCTGGACACCTTCCTGTGGAACCTCAGCTGGGTGTTCCTGCTCCATGGGGGGATTGCACTGGATGAGCTTTCCAGGGCTCTTCCAACCCCTGACATTCTGGGATTCTGTGATTAAAACGCCTCAAAATTGCGTTTCCAGCTTCAAATTCAAAATTGCATCACGTAAAAAAATAACCCACTGTCAAGACAGATGCACAAGACAAGAAGAAAACACACAAAAAGGCGATTACAGGATCATATTACGTATCACTGAAGTACTCATTATTGGCTGAATTCAAACTCAAAATACTTATTTATTTTACATAATGAAATCCTGTGGAACACAAGTCTGTGGTCGTAACTATAAAACTTCCTGCTTTCTCTGATACAGCTAAAAATAATCCAAAATAACTGCTTTTGGAAGTGTGAATTCTCACTGAGAAGTATATTGTAACAAACAGAATTCAGCATTTCTCAACTAAGATAATTTCACGTATCTTGCTGTACAAATTGCAGGGTTTTTTGTTTGAAAAAGGGTCTTAAGAATTTAGGGCCCACAAGAACAGGATTGTGTGAGTGTCTGCAGAGTGGAAATTGTAATTAAAATATTTTGGCTTCTCCAGAAGAATTCCAAGCTCAGCACCTGGCCAAACATCAAGAGAGTCCAGCTGGTTCTGAACAAGCTACAGGTCACACTCAAATGACACAGAAATAAACTTGCAGTCGAAATCTTTCTACCGTTGCGCTTTCTACACAAAAGATGTGTGGATCCTAATCCAACCTTGTCTCTCTGAAGCTTCCAACATCCTAAAACGTTGATTTTCTATTACAATACTCTTCGTTAAGCTCATTAATTTCCCCTTGGAGGAGATGAAATGCTTTCTTACTGTCAGAACTAGGTGGGGAAATGGGTGAGAGCATAGGCCAGTAAGAGCTGGGACAAAGTTGGGAAAAAGAGGATGAAAATGTGTGTTAGCCTTAGAGATCTGGTTGATTTGTCACTAATACGTCACATATTAAAAATAGAAAACAAATGGCGTGCGTGTATATGGCGCGCGTGTATATGGCGCGCGTGTATGCACCCTGTTCCATTTCTCTTTGTGAAACGTGCTCACTTACACCTATAGAATTCCCCTGGACTGAGTACAATTAAGTTTACCCTAAATTGATCAGATGAAAATTGGATCTGCAGGTATAATGTTCTTTCAAAATCTGTCCTAGGAAGTTCAAAACTCATTTCAGATCCTGCAATTTTTAAGTTCCCTTACCAGTTTTTCTGTTTTGTTCTTTGTTTTTAAACCCATTCTTGCAGTCTAACTGAAGAGACTTTACCATCCACAGGAATTCTTTGCATACCAGGTAGCTTTTAATTCCTAACAGGGAACTTGATTTAAATCTTGGGAGCTGCTTCACTGTAGTTTTTAGGAAACACTTAAAATTATTTTAAAATAAAGCCCAAACGTGCTTATTTTGAATGCGGACACACAATGAACCGGACCAACCTCCCTTATCCTGGTTTCTTCCCCATCTTCAAAATTCAGTATGTCAGAAATTCTCATTTCCTCACTGACACTTGCTCTATTTTTAATTGTGTTTAATTATTTGGGTAATGGCATTTTTTGTGCTTGGAGGGAAAAATCCACGAGCCTTCATAAACATCCTAAGTATGTATTTAGCTCATTCTTTTGCATAAATACAGCGTCAAAGTCATACCTGGATCGCCTGTCATAACTTCGAGACCTTCGGTAACTGTCGCTCCTCTTGCTCCTGCTTCGACTTCTGCTGTAGTAACTGTCATATGTGTACGACCGACTTTAAAGGGAAAAGAAAGTAATTGGAAATCTACAATTTCTTGTCTAAAATGCTATTTAAATGTATGTTTTAAAGATGTTTATATACAGAGTAAGTGGCTATGTAGAAATGGCTTTTGAAGGATGCAGCAACAGAGCAACTCTGCGTTTTATAAAAGTTTAAATACAAGAACAATAATCTCCAAAACAACAGCTACATTTTCAAATTTATTAATCTAGAAAAGACTTCAGCATTTAAAAAGTTGTGTTGCCTCTACAAATTGCAGACGCAGTAAAAATCTTGCCTGATAATACTTCCAAAAACAAGCAACAGATTCTGTTTATAACTCCGTTTTATTGTGGCAATAAAGGGAAATGTTTTCATTATGATCTCGATCATCACCTATAACTAATACCAGGATGATTTGGTGGTTCTCGGTTTTTAAGACTCTTATTTTGATTCGCTATCATGATATTCTGAAGTACCATAGATAAAGAGATGTTCTTCTAAGGTATTTTTATATTGATTGCAGGGTTTATATAGAATTACAATCCATACCTGGATCGACTGTGATGACCGTAAGAACTACTTCTGGATCTGCTTCTGCTGTAGGTTCGACTGGCAAGAGCAAAAAGACAGTTGATCAGAAACAAGCGCTGAAGAGAGCGGGGGGAACAAGAGGAGAGGAACACGTTTTGCTCGCAATCTCTTATCCATCCAACACAATTATTTTACAGTAACAGGAAATTTTGCAATCTGCCCATTCTAACTTGCACATTCCTTCAGCACATTTCCAAGCCACTGTGTGCAATTCACTGATTTTGTAACCTACTCAACGCTACTCCGAGTAGGGAAACTCACCTACGACTCTTGTAACTGTGGTAAGAACTACTTCGACTCCTTGAGCGATCCCTACTGTACCACCCTCTGCTTCGGCTTCGCGTGTAGCTCCTTGACCTACGATCAATGAACAATTTGAAAAGCAGAAAAGAACTGAAAAGAGCGGCACAAAACAACAAGCAAAAGCATGACGAAACTTTATCTTTTCATCTAAATATTTATGCCACGCTTGCTAAACGAGCCAGTGATGTTTTAAAGAAAAAAGCAAGCTGAAAAACATCAGAACTTTCAAGTTCTGCGGGAATAGCCCAAACTTCTTACCTATACGAATATGTAGAACTTCGGGATCGACTTCTCGAGTGACTGTAAGATATGGACCTTGTTCTGTGTCTGGATTTAGATCCGGATTTACTTCGTGACCTGCTGAGGCTCCTGGACGGGCTGTTGTCGTCTCTACTTGGAGACTCCTCCTCGCTGGAGCTCTCTTGGTTCCTCGGCCTCCGATTCAACCGCGCTGTTTTTCTCACTTCATCAAACAGAGATCCCGGCCTTACTTTGTTCTTGGCTTTTATTTCAATCCTTAAACCCGCCGGTTTAGGCTCTGGTGCCGAAGCAACGTTCTTCACTTCTGTGGCTGCGCTAACTGTTGCTGATTGTAAGTTACCAACGCCTTGCAAGGGCTTCCACTTATTATCGATCACATTGCTCGGTGTATTTTCAGGTATTTCACATTTTACACTATAGTCTTTAGCGCTGGATGCAGGGGCAGAATTATTTTCTTGCCTTCCCGCTTCTTTTTCTTCTTTAATATTAATCAAGTCTATAATATTGTTTCCTAGTTTGGCAGCATCTTGTTCTGGGGGTTCGTCCTGTAGATCTCTGTTTATAGCAGTGGTTAAAGCCGGAGGTTTAGCAGTGAGGATGACAGGAGATAAAACATCCACATCAACCTTCCCGGGCGAGTTCCGATCCGGGGTACAAATCTCCATGTTGTCATCAGTCTCAATCACATCTTCCAATCCATTTTGGTTACTTTCCTCTGCTTGTTTTACCTCATTCTTGCAAGCGGCCACACTTATTCCCGAGTTTAAAACGCCGGTCGAAGCGTTTGTTTCGATGTTATCTTTATTAAGGTTGCTGCGATCTGGTGAGGCATCACATGTAGTGTTTTTACCAAGAAGCTTTTCATCCTCACAAGACTTTTCACCATTTCCCATTTTATCTTTGGCTATTTCATCCTTTTCATAAACTTGGTTTTTATCCTTTGTGTCCTTGCTAAGCTGCTTTTCTTTTTTATCATCCTTGGGAACCAGCTTTTCATTGACCTCCTCATCATCATCTTCATCAAACTCCAGGGGGGGCTGCCAGTGAAACGTTTCTTTTCTTTTCTGAACTTTGTGCTTCTTCTCCTTTTTCCCTTTGGATTTTTCTTTCGCCTTTTTGGAATGTGATTTTTTCAGAGGTTTTTTCGATCCGTGTTTGTGCCTCTTTGACTTTGCTCTGACGTTTGTTGAGCTGGAACAAGAACTCTCCGATTCAGAAGACGACAACCGTTTGCTCACCTTCCACGCGCAATCGGAATCCAGAAATTCTGAGGAATTCAATTGTTTTTTGATCCTTTCAGGAACGCTGAGCTCTGTGTCAGATCCTGACGTGGCTTCTCCTTCTTCTTTACCAGAGGAGGGTCTGGAATCTCCCCTATTACGCTTTATCTCCCCTCTTTCAGAATTTGACTCCGAGTCCCATTTACTACCCGAATAGGATTTTCGTTTGGTTTTTGCACCACCTCTAGGTTGCTCGGAAGATTTCTCCTTAGCCGCTTTCTTTTTGCCACGATCGGAATCCCGCTCACCCTTGGATTTCTCCTCCCCTCTGTCCAAATTCAATCTATTTTTGTCCTGTTTCTGAGGATCTCCTTCTAATTGAAAACGGCCTTCTTTTTCTTGGCCTGCTTTCCTTTTGGCAGAACCCTCGCTGTCACTGGAGAAGTCCGAAGATGAGAAACTGTCGCTCTCTTTCACTCCTTGCGAGGACTCATCGTAGTCTTTTGTACTCTTATAAGGCAGAGTGCTTTCCGAGCTCGTTTCTTGCCTCACTTTAACAGATCGACCTTTTTGATCCCCTGCCGTTGATTTTCTTTTGCTTCTACGTCTCTCGTCGTCACTAAGGGAATAATAAGACGTCGAATCGCTATAACCCGACCTCTCGCTGCGGTATTTACTCGGCGACCTGCCAGAAGAAGGAGATTTAGTCCTAGAGCTGGATGGGCTTCTAGATCTTGTGTAAGACCTTGAGTACGACCTGCTCCGAGAGGACCTGCTCCTTGACCTCGGCCAACTATCCGAGCTGCGCTCGCTCCGAGATTTGGAATAACCGCTTCGATCGCTGTCCGAACTCCTTTGCTGCTTACGGTACGAGGAGGAAGTGTTGGCCTCTTTAACGACGACTAAATTGTAATTAGTTTGCAAGGGTATTAAATGAGTTGTTTTCGCTTTCATCTCCTGAATGCGTTCGTAGGATGGTTTCCACGGTTTCTGGCCAGGTTTCCACCTCGAAGGTGGGGGACTGTCACTTAAGGGTATAACAGGGAGGTTTTCTGGGACAACCGGCGGTATGACGACTTTATCAGCTGGGAGCATAACTGTTCTAACAGGCTCCGCAGTCTTGATCAACTTATTTTCATTTAATTGCGTTGAAATATTCCGTGGAGAATTGGAAACAGTCTTTTGATGCCTCGAGTTAGAACTCGACCTTGACCGACTTCGAGAACGTGACGATTTAGAGGCGGATCTTGATCTAGAACTTCTTCGGGAATAAGATCTTGATTTAGACCTAGATCTGGATCTGGACCTGGACCTGTAGTATGATCGAGTTCCTCTGCTTGATGAAGTTGATGAGCTCTGGTCGTCCTTATCAGATTTAGACCAGTTTCTTCTGGATGAACGTCTAGAGGACAATGAAGAAGAACGAGACTTCCTCTCGCGATCACACGATGATTTTGTCCTCCTGAGGAAGGAATGCGAGGACTCTACATCCGATGAGGCCGACGTTTTCTTCTTCTTCGTTTGCTTGTGCTTCTTGAGGTGTTTCTGTTTTTTAGATTTCTTTTTATGTTTCACCTTCTTTTTCTCTTTCCTGTGCTTTTTGTGACGGCTCGAGTATCTCACAGTACTTAGATCAGAATAACCATTGCGTGACCAAGATCTTGATCTCCGGGATGTGCTTCTTTCATCCCACCTGCTTGTACACGGGTCACTCAACCTAGAAACCAAACAAGCGGGAATTCTTTAAAAACTTCAGATAAACTATTTTCCCCACCTCCAATGCAATTAATTAAGTTTAAAATAAAATAACACACACCCACCATTAATACTACCAGACAATTCTGTTTTGACTGAGCTTGTTGCACGTCTTTTAGGAGATGGAATTACTATCGAGAGATGTTAAATCAGCAAACATCAGCAAATTCTGCACATTGCTGAATATGTGTAAAGAGATTTAATGTGTTAACTACTCTAGTCCACAGGACTTTGACCTCTACAACTATAGGATTCTTAAGCCACGTTTAAATAGATCCTTAAGCCATGTTTAAATACAGATTTTAAAACGCCATCTCATTTAGTTTTCTTTTAGCTGTAACACAGCAATAAACTGAACACACTCAGCATATAAAAAGAACCATCAGAAACATTAGCGGTTACTCAATAATTATTATATATAATATTCTTCAGCTTTCCTTTTGAGGTTTATCTATTATAATCCGATAGGAGCGTGTATTTAGGATCAAGTCACAGAGTTTGCAATGACAAGAATCATTAATTTAGGATTGGTGGATTTGATTGTCATATTTGGCATCCAAAGAAACTTTATAACCAAGTTTGAGGTTCAAGGAGATCTGACAGGACCAGGCCTATGGAAAGCAAGAGGAAGACTGAACAGGTCAATTAATTACTGCTTAAATAAGTATCCAAGGTGGCACCATCAGAACCAACTGTTCTGCCGCTTTTCAGCCCAGGCTCATCTGGCACCACGTTACCAAGCGGGAAGGTTTGGAGATAGTTTTCCACTTCTCATTTTTGGAATTTAAATGGAATGTATTCACCACGGAGATACTTACATTTTTTATTCAAACACCAATGGCACAGTAAACCTATACAACCTATTAAAGCCTGTGTAAAAAATGAAGATGCTCTTAAGTCTGTAGTAAGGATCTTACTTATCGCCTTTACTCCACTTTTCTCCACTCGGTGGTCGATACGTTCGCAGCCTCTGCATCTCCTCTTTCCAGTGAGGGGGGGTCTCGCTGCTCTCATCATCATCGGATTCCGAACACGACCGTGACCGAGGTGGGGTGTGATACCGCTAGGAAAGCGGAGACAGACAGTTGGAAAATGGAGAAAATATACAGCGCCTCTTGCACGGATTTTGCACGCGTAACAAAAGTCAGACAACATTATCCACACAGAGTCATAGAATCACAGAATGTCCTGGGTTGGAAAGGATCCACAAGGATCATGGAGTTCAACTCCAGTCCCTGCACAGGACACCCCACAGTTCACACCGTGTGTCTGAGGACGTTGTCCAGTCTCTTCTTGAACACTGTCAGGCTTGGGGCTGTGACACCTCCCTGGGGAGCCTGTTCCAGCGTCCAGCACCTCTGGGTGAAGAACCTTTTCCTCATGTCCAACCTAAACCTCCCCTGGCACAGCTTCTGCCATTCCCTTGGGTTCTGTCATTGGTCACTAAAGAGAAGAGCTCAGCCCTGCCCCTCCTGCTCCCCTTGTGAGGAGCTGGAGCCGCCATGAGCTCTCCCCTCAGTCTCCTCTTCTCCAGGCTGAACAAACCAAGTACTTCAGCTATTCCTCATCCAGCTTCCTCACCAAACCCTTCATCAACTTTGTAGCCTCTTCTGGACACTCTCCAGTAGCTTTATCTCCTTTTCTCCTGTGTCCCCAGCCCTGCACACAGTGAATGCTCCAGGTGAGGCCCGAGCAGAGCGGGACAATCCCCTCCCTGCCCGGCTGGCCGTGCTGTGCTGGATGCACCAGGACACGGGTCCCTCTTGGCTCCAGGGACGCTGTCGGCTCATGAACCCCCAGATCCCTCTCCATGGAGCTGCTCTCCAGTCTCTCGTCCCCCAGTCTGTCTGTACAGTCGGGACTGCCGTGTTCCAGGTGCAAAACCCGGCACTTGCCCTTGTTGAACCTCACGCGGTCGGTGATTGCCCAGCTCTCCAGTTTGTCCAGATCCCTCTGCGGGGCCTCTCTGCCCTCCAGAGTGTCGACAGCTCCTCCCAATTTTGTGTCACCAGCAAACTTACCAAGCAATCCCTCAAGTCCTGAGTCATTTATAAAGACATCGAAGAGCACTGGCCCTAAGACGGATCCCTGTGGAACCTGCGAGTGACTGGTCACCAGCCCCACACAACCCCACTTACCAGAACCCTAATTCTCTCATATTATACCCAAGAGGATACAAAAATATAAATGACTATTTCAAAAAGCATCAAACAAGTTCACTCTGGGCAGAAACTATCGCTAGTCAGACTATTAGAGATGGCAGATAAATGTTTTTTTCCAAATAATTGTTAACTCTAAATGATTTCTGGTATTACTGGTTTTCATTCTTAGTTTTGTCAAGAAGGTGGGAAAACCATGATAAAAAAGACACTGACACCCAAATCCCTGGGAAAAGGAGCTGGGGGTGTTGATGGACAATGGGCGAACATGAGCCAGCATGTGCCCAGGTGGCCAAAAAGGCCTGTGTCAGGAACAGTGTGGCCAGCAGGATTAGAGAAGTGATTGTGCCACTGTACTCAGTGCTGGGGAGGCCAAATCGTGAATCCTGGGGGCAGTTTTGGGCCCCTCAGGCCAAAAAAGGCCTTGAGATGCTGGAGCGAGTTGAGAGAAGAGAACAGAGCTGGTGAGGGGCTGGAGCACAAGTGTGATGGGAGCGGCTGAGGGACCTGGGGGGTTCAGCTGGAGAACAGGAGCTGAGGGGAGACCTTCTGATCTCTGAACTGCCTGAAAGGAGCTTGGAGCTGGGGGGGGTGTTGGTCGCTCCTCCCAAGTAGCAAGCGATAGGACAGGAGGAAACGGCCTCAAGTTGCACCAGGGATGGTTGAGGTTGGAACTTGAGAACAATTTTCTTCCCCAAAGGGCTGTTGGGCATTGGAACAGGCTGCCCAGGGCAGTGCTGGAGTCACCATCCCTGGAGGGGTTTAAAAGGCATTTAGACCAGGTCCTTAGGGACATGGTTTAGTGCCAGAGTTGGGTTACGGTTGGACTCGATGATCCTGAGGGTCTCTTCCAACTGAAATGATCCTATGATTTGATGAAATAAGGGCCGGTTCTCAGGCCAGGCTCAAATGCTACAATACCTTGGTCCACACTAAGGTCATCTGTGCTGTTAATTTTGTGGTTTAAAATCACTGCATCACAGGGGAATCAGTACAAAAGCACTTCTCAAATCCAGTGGCTATCACATACTCAATCACACAGCTCAAACTAGTTTCAGTTAAGACCATTCTAACTAAAAGTGTCATCAGCTGTACAGATACTGATTTCTACGTATTAACCTGTTGTCTTTTTTTTAGCAATTCCAAAATTTCAGGACCAACCCTTGGTTTGTTCTCTAGTCACCCAAACGCTGCGTAATAAATTGATCCAGGAAAACCTTCTAAAGGGGAAGAATATGCCCAGGTATAGCGTACGATAATTTTAATGGCACCAAAATCAAATGCACAATTAAAAAAGCTTTTTTACTTTCTCCTTTTTCTACTGACTGAACAACAAGTGTCGCTGTGCAATGGTTTGAGGGTTATTAAAGAGACAAGAGAAGTGTTGCTTGAGTACAGAACCAAGGGAAAAGTCTTGAGAACAGCAAGAAAATTAAGTAGAAATTACATCTGCAAAAATAGTGGCAGGTTTTAGATTGGAAAGTAAAAATCAAAAAGGATTGAGTCTGTATATCTGTAAAAATACTTCACTAGCAGCTCTGCATAGGAACTTCTTGCCCATGGCAGGTCATGTATGAAATTCCACAGCCTTGACCTCAGCCAGGATGAAACTGGATAAAACTACACAAAGTAGCTAAAAAAAGGAAGCAAAAGGTTGACTTAAAATGTCAAAAAGCACAACAAAGAATGGAAGTGATTCTGTCAAAGCTGCACAGAAAACTGTTGCTCCTCAGCATTGTGTGTGTGACCATCAGGAGATGCACATCCCAGAAATTCTAGATCTACAAGTTATGAAGTGTCAGACGAAGCCCCCAAGGGAATTCAAAGCTCAATGTCAGAGAAGAGAGGAAAGAAAAGAACACAATTAAAATAGTCACTTACTATCGTGCCTCTTCCTTTAATTTTTCGTCCAGATTTAGAGACCGATGGTTTCTGGTCGGTCGGAACAGGCGTAGCATCAAGCAGCTTCCTACACAAACCAATAAAACATGAGCTCATGTGAAAAAGAATGAACTTAAACTAATTTTAAGTTAATAATAAACTAATTCTAAGTTAAAATTTGCACCCCCTGTGCAAACCCCTTGTGAATCCCCACCCTGTGCAAAACCCCTCTGCAACCCACCCTTGTGCAAACCCTCTACGCAAAACCCCATCATGTAAACCCCACTGCGCAAAATCCCTGTGCACACCCCTTGTGCATCCCACCCTTGTGCAAATGCCCTGTCCATCCCACCCCTGTGCAAATCCCCTGTCCAAAAGCCCCCATGCAAACCCCCTGTAAAAATCCCTTTGCAACCCTCCCCCGTGCAAAATCCCTGTGCACACCCCTCGTGAATCCCACCCTTGCGCAAAATCCCTGTGCATCTCACCCTTGTGCAAAATCCCTGTGCAAAACCTAACTAAACTAATTTTAAGTTAATAATGCAAAATATTGATCTTATTCATTTGAAACGGCAGAACTAAGAATACAGTGAATTCCCCCAGAAATAAAGCAAGACACGCAGATGATCTTTTGAGGTCCTTTCCAATCCCTAACATTCTGTGATCCTGCGACAAAGGGCAAACTGATATATATTTGGTTTTGACCAAACGTGTGGTGTATCTGACCTCTCTATGTGTAAAAAGTTACTAATGATGACATTGCCAAGTACACTATTAAAGTGGTACATGGATTTTCTAAAGTGGCACAACCCATGAAGACAACACGCACAGAAGAGTTTCAGGATCTCAGGAGCTACACAACAATGTTTTAGCATACGAGATAATTCAACACTCCTTGCACATTTTAGGCAATATCCTCAAAAGAAGCAGCTACTGAGGCTTTGGAAATATAAATAATGTTTCAACAAAAGGTTTATGGGAGTATATTCCATTAACTGACGTTAAAAATAAACTGATTTTAGAAATATCTGACAGTGCAATGTATGAGTTCATCTCAGCTCAAAGCAAAGATACTTGCTAGAAACTAAATGCTATTTAGTAGAGGCGCCAAACACAAACTGAAAGTCGCTTGTGAACTCATGACTTTGTATGAAAATGAGGGTATTTTCTCTTATTCCCAAAATCATAGATAGATCATAAAGGTTCTGGTTGACCGATTTTAAACCAAAGTTTCTTCTTCAGTCTAAGGAAGATGAAAAATCACCTCTGCCAACCAAGTCTACCTTGTAATCAAATAGTACCTGTGGTTTACACTGCAAAATTCCTTCTGAAATTATTCACTCATTTTTTTGCATCATCTGTAAATGAGTTTAAGGCCATAACATGCACAATCCTTAAAAAACGCTGGAATTAACCTATTTGATTTTGCTGAAATATCCTCATGCAAGTTGGACAGGCTGGAGAGCTGGGCGGGGAAAACATTAATGAAATAGAACAAGGGCAAATGTAGAGTCTTGAATCTGGGCAGGAACAACCCCAGGTTCCAGTGTAAGTTGGGGAACGACCTATTAGAGAGCAGTGTAGGGGAAAGGGACCTGGGGGTCCTGGGGACAGCAGGGTGACCATGAGCCAGCACTGGGTCCTTGCTGCAAACATCACTGATAACCTACAGCACCCCTTCCATGTATCTGAGTTAGGAATGCTTGTGGTCACCTGCCTTCCCAGGGCTGCAGGAGATTCTGCATTCAAATCCTGTATCTTGTGGACATCTTCGGGGGATAAAAAAAGCTGGCTGTGTGTGATGACCATGAGTCAGCACTGGGCCCTTGTGGCCAGGAAGGCCAATGGTACCTGGGGTGGGTTAGAAGGGGGTGGTCAGTAGGTCAGAGAGGTTCTCCTGCCCCTCTGCTCTGCCCTGGCGAGACCACACCTGGAATATTGTGTCCAGTTGTGGCCCCTCAGTTCCAGAAGGACAGGGAACTGCTGGAGAGAGTCCAGCGCAGGGCAACAAAGATGCTGAAGGGAGTGGAGCATCTCCCGTGTGAGGAAAGGCTGAGGGAGCTGGGGCTCCAGACATGGAGGAGACTGAGGGGTGACCTCATTAATGTTTACAGATATAGAAAGGGTGAGTGTCAGGAGGATGGAGCCAGGCTCTTCTCAGTGACAACCAATGATAGGACAAGGGGTAATGGGTTCAAAGTGGAACACAGGAGGTTCCACTTAAATCTGAGAAGAAACTTGTTCATGGCGAGGGTGGCAGAGCCTGGCCCAGGCTGCCCAGGGGGGTTGTGGAGTCTCCTTCTCTGCAGACATTCAAACCCGCCTGGACACCTTCCTGTGGAACCTCAGCTGGGTGTTCCTGCTCCATGGGGGGATTGCACTGGATGAGCTTTCCAGGTCCCTTCCAACCCCTGACATTCTGGGATTCTGCAAGGAATACTACAAAGAAAACTATAAAAAGGACAATTGAATGCCCTCATTTCAAATTTTTGCCACTCCATCGCTTGCTATCAGTACCAGCAATCCAGCACTAGCAGGAAAATTTTACACACAGAGTTTCTACCAAGTCAAAAGGATCAGAAAACTCAACGATTCTTACGGTTCAGGCTCTACATTGACAACGGGCACATCTCTTCGGAGCAGAAATCTGTTTTCAGGCACTGGGGGAATTTCTTCAGGACGAACCACAGGTTTGTCCCTCTTAGTAGAAACGTCGACGGCTTTTTCTGTTACATCGCTCTTGTCGGAAAGGCTGCTATGGGCAAAAATAGGTTGATAAATCCAAATTGAGCATCAACTGAGAAATACAACTTTTGAAAGGTAATTCCCCAACAAGCCCACAGGATGCATCCAACTTTCAGATGGCTTAACAACTAAAACGTATTTCGTTAACAACCCATTTTAGGCTCAAGGAAGGATGGTGCTGTTATTGGAAAGAAGGTTCAATGCTTGCTCTGCAGCAAATAATTTGGCTTTTAATTTACCATTTGTCACAAAATATTTTTAAAATATAATCCAATATGTATTATTATTGTTACTATTGTTATTATTATCTCAGCACGTTAAAGACTTTGGTTCTCACTTTAACACAGTTACACTTACACTGAGTCCCAAAGACTTTAACATGCTGAGATTTCACCTTTTCGAAGTTGCCCTTGAGTTCTACCTACAAAGATCTTAGAGTCCCTCATTGAAATGTCCACCCAACAAGCTCCGCTTTAGTGTTTTTTGTTTGCTTGGTTTCATTTGCTTATAAAAAGTATCAAAATCCAAACTTCAATGTGTTTTCGCACTCACTGCTTGAGTGCTTTGTGCTAAGTAGAATTTCTCACATCTCTGAAATTGTAAGGGATTAGTCACCATCTTTGGTTTGAGGTTCGCTTGCACCTTGGATCCTCTTTCTTCCTCTCCTCCTTCCTGCGTTTTCTTGCCTGTTTGGTTTTAGCTCTTCTTTTACGCTTTCTTCTGCTTCTTTCGTTTTCAGCTTCGCTTTCAGACGAAATTTCTGAAGAGCTGGATGCGCTGGAGGATGAGTCGGAAGCTTCCGAGTCGGAACACACTTTCTTCTTCTTCTCCAAAGCTTAAAAGAGACATTTTAAATTCACTATATGTGCGTGTAGCGTGCATATACGCAGTGCAAAATGCACAGTTTTATATAAGTATAAATACACACATGTTCTGCTTCAGAGGAGCTCTGTGAACTATTTTCACAATAAAGTACAATAATAAAAAGTCATATAATTGTGTCCAGTCTAAACTTGTATGAATGAAACGAGACAAATGCCTCAAGGATCAGTACTGGGGCTGGTATTATTCAATGTATTCATCAATGATTTGGATGAAGGAATAGAGTACACTATCAGCAAGTTTGCTGGTGACACCAAGCTGGGAGGAGTGGCTGACACTGGAAGCTGTGCTGCCATCAGAGACCTGGACAGGCTGGAGAGTTGGGTGGGAAAAATTTAATGAAATAGAAGAAGGGCAAGTGTAGAGTCTTGAATCTGGGCAGGAACAACCCCAGGTTCCAGTGTAAGTTGGGGAATGACCTATTAGAGAGCAGTGTAGGGGAAAGGGACCTGGGGGTCCTGGGGACAGCAGGGTGACCATGAGCCAGCACTGGGCCCTTGTGGCCAGGAAGGCCAATGGTACCTGGGGTGGGTTAGAAGGGGGTGGTCAGTAGGTCAGAGAGGTTCTCCTGCCCCTCTGCTCTGCCCTGGGGAGACCACAGCTGGAATATTGTGTCCAGTTGTGGCCCCTCAGCTCCAGAAGGACAGGGAACTGCTGGAGAGAGTCCAGCGCAGCCACCAAGATGCTGAAGGGAGTGGAGCATCTCCCGTGTGAGGAAAGGCTGAGGGAGTTGGGGCTCTGGAGCTGGAAAAGAGGAGACTGAGGGGGGACTCATTCCTGGGGATCAATATGGAAAGGTGGAGCGTCAGGAGGATGGAGCCAGGCTCTTCCTGGTGACAACCAATGACAGGACAAGGGGCAATGGGTTCAAAGTGGAACACAGGAGGTTCCACTTAAATTTGAGAAGAAACTTCTTCCTGGTGAGGGTGGCAGAGCCTGACCCAGGCTGCCCAGGGAGGTTGTGGAGTCTCCTTCTCTGCAGACATTCAAACCCGCCTGGACACCTTCCTGTGGAACCTCAGCTGGGTGTTCCTGCTCCATGGGGGATTGCACTGGATGAGCTTTCCACGTCCCTTCCAACCCCTGACACTCTGGGATTCTGTGAAATATTTTTGAGCAAAGATAGCAACTAAAGAGTTGTTTTTACAACTATGAAGTAAAGTATAAGAACTTCCATGCACAAGTTGATGACGTATCACCACAAAGCCAAAACATTTTTATATTAATACCCAGTAAGTCTAGAACTGAAGTTGGACATTAACTTGTGCCAAGTTAATATAAAGAAAGGTAGAGGAATAAGTGTAATTTTAAGGAGGAGGGTTCCTCCCTTTTCTCCTTGGAAAATGTATTTTAGGTTCTAACACTGAATTCACACCTTTGAATACACAGAGAAGCAACGACAATTTATATCAAAAACCAAATAAATAGTTTCTTTAGAAAGCAATGCACAGGTTACAAAACGAAGAGTCGCAGCCTCAGCTGTATATTTCTTATTTCTTAAAACTTCATTCTCTCCCTTCTGCATCCTCATGCTTTTACATTATTTATCCTCTTGACTTGCTCTACAGGCCATAAATAACCATGTTATCCTTAAGGAAAGTCAAAAGTAAAGTAGGAAATGCAAACTTATTACACTGCGCTGCTTTACAAAACGTGCCCAAATGTATATTTACGATAATCTATTCCCTACGCATTCCCATTAAAAGGAAGATGATGTAGACTACATATGCTCTATATATTAACATAATCTTAAAAGGAACCTTTGGGAACTGCAAAAATTGAACTTGAAGAAATGCTTGTTTGTGTCTCCACCTTTCCAACTCCAAAAAATAAGTACTAATTACTTTTTGAGCACATCACATTAACCTCCAGTGTTAAGAATAAGCAGGAGGTGGATGTTTCCAAAGGCTCAGCTCAAAACCTCCTCACTCGCTGTGTCTTCCTCACCTACAACATGATTTAAGTTTTAAAGGAGGGTGAGTATTAAGATTCTATAGATTGAACATTTCTAGATGTTGGCATCATTCTTATATTCTCTGAAAACCATGGCAACATTGAATTAATTGGTACACTTACCATCTTTTGCTGACTTTGTGGCGAGCACCCCGCAGTCAATAACTCGCACGTCTGCGTAGGGTCTACTTGCAGTATCGGTTTTCAGGTTTTCTATTTGTTCTATTACTTCAAAACCAGAAATAACCAGCCCGAAGACAACGTGTACGCTGCAGAAATTAAACATTTGACAAGTCCAAACCTTTACATATTGCTGCAATTATTTTCCAATGAAGTTATTCTGAAATAAGAAACATTTGGCTTCGCCGGCATCATCTGGCTCTTCAAATGTATTAAACTTTGACGTTTATGACCGTGCTAAAGTTTCACGCAACATGAAACAGCTTCACTCCAGTTCAACTGGAGATAAATACTTGATGTCATTGTACCCTCTTTTATATGGGCAGAGCAAACAAATAATTTCCAATCCATCCTCTATCTCAAATTTCATGCACTAGAAAGGTCAAGAATCCATATATAAAGATGCCAAAGAAATGGAGTTTTCCCCAGAGAAGCAGCATTTACGGTTCTATACAAACCAGTATCCAAATTCCCACTGGCATTGCAGGGACAATTATAACTGAGGGATCCTCGATTCTGTTCCCCTACAGCACATTCTGCCATTTGCCCCATAACTTGTACTTTCAAGAACTAATATATTTTAGGGATAAAACAACATACCACAAAAAAAGGAGTATCTAAATATATTAAACTGGATGTTTCAACTCACTGATTTATGGAGCGAGGCCAGCAACCAATTTAAAATAAATTAGCATTAAAGCATTAAAGTTTTTGACCAGCTTCAGGGAATAAGTCGCAACTTGACATATTTATAGAACTGAAACGTTTGGTTTCCATCTTGTTCTATTGTATAATCTTTCCACGAATTCATTCGTTTCTCTATTGTTCTCCACTCCCAATACAACATCCAAAGACTTCAAAACTTCACATTTTAGCCATCATTGTAGAGATGATAAAGGGTTCTTACCCATCGAGATGAGGAGCGGGTTTTGTTGTTCTGTTGGACAAACAGCAAGATGGTAACATGGTAAAAAACAAAGAGAATCAGGGGTTGAGATGAAGTAAAAGGGGGGAATGGCACAGAAAATAAAGAGGTGAAAGCAAGACAAAAAAAATAGTGAAAAACCCAGTTACATACATGGAATT
Source organism: Patagioenas fasciata (assembly GCF_037038585.1). NCBI lineage: Eukaryota > Metazoa > Chordata > Aves > Columbiformes > Columbidae > Patagioenas > Patagioenas fasciata. The sequence continues at coordinate 166,198,287 of NC_092521.1, read as the reverse complement.
AAAAAGACTTCACAGATTATACACACAGATCTTTGCAGCTTTTACATGACATCTCTTGCATCTAATTGCGCAAACTTGAAACTTGTACCAAGGAGCATTTTCCGCATGCAATAAACAAACTTTAGGTTGGCTTTGAATACGCGTTCAAATGTAACTCGCCAACGTCTTTAATCCGGAGAAGACACAATTTGGAATGGAATTTCAGTGTTTCTGAAATTGTTAAGCCCTTCTATTACAAGGTGACTTTCAAATCAGTTCATTTGAAAAAGAGTTACCATGTTAGAGATTCTTTGCTCCCCCCACCCCACTAATTTCTTACTCTCCATTCACTCAATTGGCCTCGTGGCTCGGAACACAAAGCGGTTTTTCCATCTTTAACCACCAAAACTACGGCACTTGGGCTCATCACCTCCCGGCACAATACAAATGGACATTATACACTACCCTATAGTTTAATTCTGCCATAAAATACCATAAAATCCCTATTTTTCAGCCTCCCACACTGGGCTGTTTCTAGGAGAAACACAGCTGCGTTATATTTTGGATGCTTATCCTAAAAGGCGTTTGGAATTACAGCAAATATTCAAAGAATTCTATGGTAAGATTCGCCTTTTGGATGCTAACGCTGAGACCTGGTACCTCTCTATATCCTTTTCCAATAAATATTAATTACTTTTACAAATAAGCCTTTGTGATGTTGCAAAGGGAACCTTGCTATGCAGGTAAACTGGGTATGGAACAGAACTTGCATTAACCTTATATATTGGGGAAGAAAAACCAAACCAAACCAGAAATCAAGATAATATGCATTCATTTTACTATTGGAAAACGTTCTTCTCTCCTCCCCAGGTCCTATTTTGCCTTCTTCCAATGAACTCCCCTCAAAATAAATAATGATGGATGCTTTATCTAAATTCACAATAACGTGGATGTGGTAGAAGTCACTGCTAGGATAAAATCCCAATTTTTGAGCACGGATCGTGAGTTTTGAGCTCTTAGGTCCCAAATCCCTGCAGTGCCGGGATACAACTGTGGATCAGGAGTGGTTACACTCTTGATTTTGGGGTCTTTAAGCTCCAAATGCCGCCCGGACCTTCCTTCTGTAACACTAAATAATACAAAAAACTTAAGAAACGTGAGGAAAGAAAGGTCAGCAAAACTACATTGAATTTCTAAGTAGTAGGGGGTGCTGTTTGTTTCTCCCTCGCTAATATTGCTACAAATGGAAAAAAGCTCTTCCAGCTTTGGAAGCTCTTTAAGCCAAAGTTAACGGCATTAACAACCTGCTGGTAAGTCCACATTTAAGTGGGTTTAATTATAAAGGTGATTTAAAGCAGCCAAAAAGAAACAATAGGAGTGGGTTAATTCAATGAAACCAGAAATACACAGGACTTAGTGCTTCAAATGAGCTGGAAATAGCAATGGGTTCAACCAGAGTAACGTGCTTCTTTAATTGAGCAAATTACCTTTAGACTAGTCCTCAATAAGCAAAAAAAGAGGAATAGTCGGTACATTAAAACCCGTGTAGAGGTTTCTTCTATTACACTGGCAATTTGATGGCTAAAATGAGAGGATTTCTGATTTACTCGTGTTCGTGAGGTGAAAACACAAGGAGAAGCGTCACCCAAAAAGAACCACAAGGAGTTTGGGCAGCGGAAACTCGGCTCCTCCTTGTGCTTTGTGAATTCTCTCACCTCCACCAAAGGGTTGTAAGGGGATTTATTCTGCAAACACACACTTTAAAGGACCAGTTTTCTGCTGATGTTTCGCCTTTTGATCCTCGCGCGTTCGCTTTGGCTTCAAAACTGAATCAGGAGAAAACCTACTTGCTGCCTTTCTGCTCTAAAAACCCAGAGTTCCTCCCCCGAGATGTTTTATTTCAATTCTTCTATATGTAGCTATTATCATTTAAAGCATTTAATCTGCCTTTAATATATACTATCATCCAACTTAGAGAAGGATAAATCAATTGGTTTAAGACACCACTGAAAAGCGTCTTGTTGATCAAAGCATCTTAACCACCCGCCCTTCCCCAAAACCTCAGTCCTAACAAATTCAATGTACATAACAACATGATCAGAAAAACGAGAAAGATTAAAAACAGAGAGAAAAGAAAGGCAAGGCCACAGCCTTAGAGGAATGAGACATTACCTTTGGAGCGCACGGTGTAACAGTTTCTGTAAATTTTACACAAAAATGGCAGAAATAAATTGTAATACATTTCCAGACAAAAACCGAGTCGACGCTTTATTAAACACAACTTTACAATTCATATTTAATCAAGTCGTATGCACAACGAGGATGCCTAAAAGAGGGCTCTAAATTTTCTTTAGGATACAAGGGGCTTTGACAACTATAGGAAGTTCTCCTGAAAAGCAACAAGGAAACTAAAGACACAACCTGCTTGGATACGTTACTATAAAAATAAATGGTTAGAAAAGAGTCCTCCCGCTCCCCTCCAAGCCTCTGGATCCAGCAGAAGCGTTAGAACCCACACACGACTTGAAAGGGATGAATAACTGATATAAACGGGACTTTAATTCACATGCTCGCAGTGTCATAGGTGTTGAAACGCTCCACTAAACCCAGTCCTAAGCTTAAACTACACGGGGCGGCCCAGCGCGGCTTAAAAGTTTTGATTTACAAATGCAACGCATTTGATGACTTCACACCTTTCGTAATTAGGTGATATTTTCCTTCTAAAACTATGAAAAATAGGTGTTTTCTCTAAAAGACGTGAATTGCCATTAGATTGCTTGTGTTCAGAGTCATAGCAAAACACACACATCCAATAAACCCCCCCCGACTGCATCATCGGTTGAGCTTAGAATTTATTTGCCTCCCAAATCAACTATTACTTCTTAATTGTGTTTCTGCATCATTTATTTCTTATTTCTTCCAAATCAAAGCATCCTGTAAACGCTTCCACATGGGCTGGTGCTTTTACATCAACTTTTGACCAAGTCAACGGCACCTCTTTGGGTACCAGGTTTACACATCCCACTTTTGTTCGGAGATAACGCAACATCAGCCCCTTTAAGGTGATTTTTTAAAGATTTTATATGACTGTTATATCTTTAAAAATTCATGTAAAGGTATTTCACTCATGGTAAAAAGAGTTGATTAGAAAAACACCTATTTCGGGACACTGCAAGACTTAGAAAAAAAGGGTTCTAATAAGCTGGTAAAATTCAGATATCGTTTGTAAAATCAAAACAGGAGTCCTGCCAACTTATTTCATCCTTCATATAGATGCAATCAGTTAGTTTGAATTTAGCAACTAGGCACGGCACACACACTAAGAACATATTTAAGACAAAGAAGATGTTTAGTTTTGAGCAGGAAGGCAGAGTTTAAAACATTAAACCAACAACACCCTCAACATGGGAAGCAAAAATAACCCCCAGCACTAATAGCAAAACAGCCTCAAGTTTTCAACGGCTTTGGAACACAAGGGCAAGAAATCCAATAGAACACAAGCGAGGACTCCCCTTCCAGTTATAATAAGGGCATATTCCTCAGTAAACTACATGGCTAAATAACGAGGCAATAAATTAATTATTACGCAAAATTTCCCAATGACAAAGAGGTTGGTTATTTTTTTTTGGTTGTTTCCTATTGCTTTACACTTCGTTCTGCATGGTCAACTCTGTTTTTCTAGGAAGGGTAGCCTGGCACATTTAGTGTGACAATGGAAGGCAAGTGCGAGGATTTATAGGATCAGAAGTCTCGTTAATTTTTTAGCGCTTTATCTACCCATTTTCACAAAGCTCCACTTCTTTTGTATCATGACTTTCCCTCCTAGCAGGTTGGGTATGGGCACAAAAATGATGGAGTTGCCATAAAGAGACAAGTTCCCGTTATCAGATGAGAAGGAGAATGAATTGCTCGAGAAGAACATCACCCAACCAGCTGGAACATCCAAGACCTCTAAATCGGGGACACATCCTGTTCACCCTGTTCATTGGTGACCTGGATGAAGAGACTGATGGCACCTTCAGCCAGTTTGGGAGGAAGGGCTGACACACCAGTGAGACCTGGACAGGCTGGGCAGAGAAGAACCTGATGAAGTTCAACAAGGGTCAGTGTAGGGTCCTGCACCTGGGGAGGAACAACCCCAGGCACCAGTACAGGTTGGGATGGACCTGCTGGAAAGCAGCTCTGCAGAGAAGGACCTGGGAGTTCTGGTGGACAACAGGGTGACCATGAGTCAATAATGTGCCCTTATGGCCAAGAAGCCAATGGTACCTGGATTGCATGAGGAAGAGTGTGAGCAGCAAGTGGAGGGAGGTTGTTCTTCCCCCTCTACTCTGCGCTGGTGAGGCCGCATCTGGAGTTGCGTGTCCAGTTCTGGGCTCCCCAGTTTCAGAAGGACAAGGAATTACTGGAGAGAGTCCAGCGGAGGCTACAAAGATGCTGAGGGGTCTGAAGCATCTTTGTGATGAGAAGAGACTGAGAGAGCTGAGGCTGTTCAGCTGGAGAAGAGAAGCTGAGAGGGGATCTCATCAATGCTTATCAATATCTCAGGGTGGGTGTCAAGAGGATGGACCAGACTCTGTTCAGTGGTGACCAGTGACAGGGTGAGGGGCAATGGGCACAGACTGAAACACAGGAGGTTCCATCTGAACATGAGGAGAAACTTCTTTCCTTTGAGGTGCCAGAGCCTGGCCCAGGCTGCCCAGAGAGGTTGTGGAATCTCCTTCTCTGAGACATTCAAACCCACCTGGACACCTTCCTGTGTGATCTGCTCTGGTGACCCTGCTTTAGCAGGTGGGTTGGACTGGATGATCTCCAGAGGTCCCTTCAACCCCAACCATCCTGTGATTCTGTGACCTAAAGACATGAACTGTATTTGTGCAATGCTCTAGACACCCTTCCCCAGTATCTAATAACAATAATAATCTTTTTCTGCAGCAGTTCCAAACAGATATTGGAGTATATAGATAAAAAGGAAGTTTCTTCTAGAGTGGTTCCTGTCAACCTTTACCCCAGCCCTAGGGACAGTGTCAACATGGAAATAGAACAATTAAAAGAAGATTAACATGCTCAGGTGTTGCTAAATAACTGATGGTTCTAAAGGAAGTTATTCGCAGAAAGGAAGCAAATTAATAGTGGTGATATCTGAAAATACACCTCACAGCTGTCTTCAACACAAACCTGCAATAAAACACTACAACAGATCCCTTTGGGTATAGAAAATTGGAATCCCAATATTTCCCAACTCCAAACATTTCGAAGGGATGGTGTTTATAACCTTTATGCTGGATTTCAACAAGATGCCTTTCTTCAGCCTGGGAAATGTTTCTTCGACATGTGCGAAGACACTCGGCCTATTTTAAGCGCGTATGTGTGAAAAACAATCCTGCTTTAGCTAAACGTTCCCCTTTCAACCCAACTGTTGGTCCTATTCAAATCAGAAAAAGAGAAGAAGTGGGAAAAATGAGGCAACAAGCATTAAACACAGCACTTCTAACACTATATATAGGCACTTCTGGCTCTTTATTCTGCTTTTGCGTCTTGGTTTCTACCAGAGTTTTAATTTATGTTCATTATTTTTACGCTGGCCTCACTGGAGCTTCCTATCAACTCTTCCACTTGCTTTTCCAGCCCCGGTTCTCTGTTGTTGATTATAAATGCTTCAGCCTCAAATTCTCAATGAATCAATGAAAGTGATGCTAGTTTAGGACCGCTCAGATGCTCGTCTACATTAAGATGAGTCTGGAGCTTCTATTTCAAGTCAAACTGACCACTCTTGAGCAAGAATAGTTATTCCAAGTGACATTTTGCTGTGGCAAAACCAGGAAAGCGCTTCTGGTGAGCAAGAGAAACTGTTCTAGTCAGGATTCCTGCTGGTATTTTAGCCCTTGGATAAATACTTCTATAAAAGAAAGTTGTGCACTCCTTGCCTGCTACATTAAATGTGTCTATGACAGAGAAATACAAAGTTCTCATCCCTGAAGTTATCTAAAGAAGTTCAGATGGAGATTAACTATATTCCTTTCTATAGATTTAATCAATATAACTAAACATGCTCAAACCATTAATATCAATGTAAAGCCTGGCACTGTGCGCTGCCTTTCACACCATTTTCAGGTGAAACACCTGAAGAACATTTTTCCTACTGCTAAACTACTGAACAGCTGAGCATTCGTTAAAGAAACACAATTTAATTTCAGCTTGAAGTGTCTCACTAAAGGAAACGAACACATTTTAGTAACGAAAAGCTCAACACCTGCACGGTGCATCCCCTAAAATAATCAGATCATTGTCACCAAGCAAGACTTCACTGCTTTAATATATTGAATTTTCAAGTCAGAAACTGCCCCAAGTCTTTAGCAGTTGTGTCTTGAAATTCAAACTCTCCACGTTAAGAAGCAGAAACCATTAAGAAAAATATACAAAAATACAAGTTGTTGAACTACGTGTTTCACCATCTGTCTCTGGTTATTTGTAAATTGAGTCAAATGTGAACCTGACTTTGGAACTGACTGTATATATATGTATATACACACCTGCCTTTCCAAGCAGCCTCAGTGGCTTCTGTAATGATACATATTCATTCCCAGGATCACCTGCAGTACTGGATAAACCTCACCAATTAAACCGGGACTTGAATTGATCACTTGCCTGACTCTAAGACAAGCTGGTGCCATTTAAGACACTATAAAATACCCCAAAAACCTGCTCGGGGGAGGCAGGTGAGACCCAAAACCTTCTCTCTCAGCAGTGAAACACCAGGTAGGATACCCCAGGTCCCTAAAAATGGCTTGAAATTCCTACAAAGAGCTGAGGTGAATCTAGTTTACATAGAGACAACTACATTTAAGCATCTTACTCTGCCTGAATTCCCAAATGAACACTTTTTACAGTGTTTTTATTAAAAATACCCAGAATTTGAGAAACTTGCACCTTTCCAAATAGATAGTGTTCATTTTATTGTCATTATTATAAATGATAATTTAGGATCTAACACAACCTTAAGGTTGTTTCGGTGTGTGGGGTGGGACAAGGTGTTTACGTCTGTTAAACCTCATTGATTTATGTCTGTTAAACCTCGCTGAACAGATAAGCTGAGTCTAAGGGAAAGAAGATGATTTTGAATCAAACGCAGGAGAGCAAAGAAACTTTAGAGCCCTCAAGTTATAAGTCCTGGACTGATGTGACACAGGAAGTTTTCATGTGTAGCGTTCAGATAAGCTTAAAAATGGAAAATTGCCACAATGGAACCAAAAGATAAGACACCGGGTGGTAAATAGTGAACCCATATCTTGCATGGACTATATTAAACCACAGAGGAGTTTTTAGAGAGATTGTTTTCCACGTTAATGCATCTCAATCCCCATTTGGATTTACTGAAAGGAAGCACAACATCTACAATTTCATTTCAAGGTGATAAAAGCCATATTTTTGACACTATTCTCTCTCTAGAAAGTCAGAACAGCGGTAACCATGAAAGGTTCCTATTCATTTTCCATTTTTAGGGCATTCTTTAGGAAGAGACCTAAAAATGTCTCTTATCTGAACTTGATCATATCATACTGAAGATCTTTTTCAGGCAAAGGAAAAACTACAAAAAGATCCTTGAGGACAATTTACTCCTTTAGCGAAGGCAGTGAAGCGCCATTCATTCTGATCCCCCAAGAAAGATGGCAAAGAAAAGACAGTTTCTCTAGTTCAATAGCTACGCCACAATTTACTTTAGAAAACAAGTGTTATTTCACAAAGTTCTTCTCAGCACAAGCCCAAAGTTCTAATCCAGATCTCCCCAAGTGCAAACTGTTCAACATGAATAGGAGGAATTAACTGGATGAATAATCACATTAAAATTAGCAAGTTTAAAAAATACTAATACTTAATATAGAATACACCTACTTTAACCAGAAGACCCTGATGCAGACCTGAGTATTTATTGATGGTAGAGAGTCATGTGTTTAATAATTGAACAGAATTTAACACGGCTACACGCTAGAATGGATTATTATTAAGGTAATGAAGGGAAAAATCTGATTATCAGCACATTGCTTTACATGGTGTTGGGACCAAACTAGTTGGTTGATGTACGAGTAAACAGAATTATGTGGCAATAGGGAAGAAAAGCACGTGGGGAACAAACACTCCAAAATAATAATAGTAATAATAATGATAATAATAATAAGCCCTAAAATCCATGCTGAACAAAACCATTACTCCTCTCCCAACCAAACCCCTCCCCAAAATTAAATCATAAATCATATTTTAAAGGGCACATGCAAACCCACCTCTGGATCCCACTCCCATCTGCATACAATGTTCACCATTGTAATATGCAGATAAATCTGTTCAGACTGGGTCGGTGCATACAACAAATAACCTATTTTCCAGACACTAAGAACTTATTGCATAAGTCGTATTTTTAGAGTAAAAAGCAATAAAGAAGGAACATTCATATAGTAGCGGCTTCTAATCCAAATGAAGCAAATTACGATTAATGTTTCCTCTTACCCACTCAACCCTACTTAAAATAAGGTGGATAACATCATTATAGATAATTTAGCAATACCATCTTTCTCATGAACAGCGCTTCTCTGCTTAAGAAAAGCTCGACTGGCGTATTACAGCTACTCACATGAAAAATTGGGAACCATTGGTATGTTTCCCTCGGTTTGCCATTGACAAAAGGAACGCTCTGTCATGTTTGAGAATAAAGTTTTCATCTGTTTGAAGAAAAAATATGGTTGTCAGATTTTTTTCCCTGCCCGGGAAGGCAAATCTAATTTACTTAGTAACTTATGGATGCTATAAGGAGAAATTCTTCTGCTGCTGAAGAAACATGAACAGGTTGCGGAAACAAATAATCAAGTTTAAAGCCTCTTAAAAGCGACAGTCAAAGTAGTAATGAGACAGAAAGCATTTTTCCATCAAGTTTCAGATATAGCACAAATATTTCTAATAAAGGCACCTTAGTGTCCTCAATAACATGAGATTGTCCCAGATTTGGATTTAAATCCAGTATTTTCTGAATAACAAGTTTGGTGGACTTACTCACATCCTTACTCACTTTACTCACACCCTAAACCAGGGCTTAATATACATGATACTGTTACTTATGCAGCGTGTGCCTTGGGTATTAGGGAAATATCTAGAGAAAATGGCATTTTCTAGTAACCTAGAACTGCAAGTTTCATAACGTACAAGGGAAAAAAGAAAGAAAAGCAATAATAAAAACCTAGATAGCGGAATGAGAAACTAAACATACTCTTCCTGCGGCCTAAGTATCAAATTAATTAAGACTAAACTAAACACACATTTTATACTCCGGTGAATTAAAGAGGACTGTGGGTTGTAGAGCGTAATGTAAAACTAGATCTTCTGAAGCTCGTTTTCAAAGCTAAAAATAGGAATTTGAGTCCACAAAGCCATTATTTTGAAGGTTATATGGCAGAACGCGCTGCTCTAGCGCTCAGCGCCTTTCCAAACAAACCTTACTGCATTTTTGGCAAAAGGATTCATTGGAGACTGTTCGGACTAAAGGCTCCAACACCAAACTACGCCTGGGTTTAAGACAAACTTAACGGCATGTGTTTAACAACCGTACAGAAACATCATAAATACATGATAGCGCCTTGATGAACACTTCAATACTAGAGTAGCTACCTGGTTTTTACAGGAATGAACTGTATGGCTTGAAACAAATGCTTGATAAACTCACCATTTTCCTTCCAACAACAGATTTTCAAAAAAGGACGTAAACATGTATTGATTTACAAATTCTTAGCACGTAAAGAGTCAAAACACTTTTTGAAATGAACACTGAGCGTACAAACCTTGAACGGGGAAAGGGAGGAAAGGGACATTAACTAGAGAAGAAATAACTGTTTTGAGCTGGAAAATAGGCCAGTATTCTTGGTCAGAATAAGTCATTCACCCTCAGAAAGGTTAGACACAGATCTCTTCATTTCTCCAAGCAACACAGATACCCATCTACAAACGGACGTTATCAGTTGTCTAAATATTTACTAGGGAGGGTACAAGGGAACAGAGTTTGAATTTGTGTTACTGAGCTTTTGTCTCTTACCTTTTCATTTTGCAAAAGACCACATTCTCTATAAACAAAAGAATATGTTGACAGTTTTAGGCAGGAAGATAGGAGTTTATTCATGAATAAAGTTGCCTAACCTCCATGCTGAAAGTCATGTTTAACCAATAATGTTAGCCTTAATTAATTGTCAGTTAAAGTTAAATATTACCAAAAAAAAAAAATTATCTGAAAGTCATGCATATAAAAATAATTCTCATGCAACATTAATTTCATGCAAAAGGTGATCTATAAGTAGACCTGTTTTCATTAAGTAGCTTGGGAATCAAGACTTATCTCAGAACTGAATAAAGAAGTTGAAAAAGACGTATTTCCTCTTACCTTTAAAATAGCCGCCATAAATAGATTCGCCTCCTTTTCCATTACCTACACGTTAAAAAGCGTGAATTAAACCTTTTGTTTCATTTATGAGAAAAGCTGCAGGTAACAGTCCACCAGTTTCTAACAAACCGGGATACTCCAGTTACTGGTATCTGAGCATAATGACCCTATGATAAGGTCCTTAATATTTTTAAAAGGCACAGCAGCGCATCATCCCGTTGACACTGAAAATACTGAGAATGAAGATGAAGATTGTCTTAGTGCCTCTGAACACAGGGAAGGCTCAAGTGGGGTTCCAACTGCTAATCCTCCTCACTGGTATTTGCTAAAGCGACAGCAAAACATAGATCATAGAATTGTTTTGGTTGGAAGAGACCCTCAGGATCATCGAGTCCAACCATAACCCAACTCTAGCACTAAACCATGTCCCTAAGGACCTTGTCTAAACACCTTTGAAACCGCTTTAGGGATGGTGACTCCAGCACTGCCCTGGGCAGCCTGTTCCAATGCCCGACAGCCCTTTGGGGAAGAAATTGTTCCCAAGATCCAATCCAAACCTCCCCTCTCACAACTTGAGGCTGTTTCCTCTTGTCCTATTGCTTGCTACTTGGGAGGAGAGACCAACACCCCCCCAGCTCCAAGCTCCTTTCAGGCAGTTCAGAGATCAAAAGGTCTCCCTCAGCTCCTGTTCTTCAGCTGAACCCCCCAGGTCCCTCAGCCGCTCCCATCACACTTGTGCTCCAGCCCCTCACCAGCTTCATCGCCTCCCCTGCACTCTCTCTAGTATTTCAATGTCCTTCTTACAATGACAGGCCCAAAACTGCCCCCAGGATTCAGGATTTGGCCTCCCCAGCACTGAGTACAGTGGCACAATCACTTCTCTAGTCCTGCTGGCCACACTGTTCCTGACACAAGCCAGGATGCTGGTGGCCTTTTTGGCCATCTGAGCACACACTGGCTCATGTTCCATTGTTCATCAACACCCCCAGCTCCTTCTCCCCCAGGCACTTTCCAGCCGCTCTTCCCCAGCCTGCAGCGTTCACGGGGTTGTTGTGACCCCAGTGCAGGGCCCGGCACTTGGCCTTGTTGAACCTCAGACAATTGGCCTCAGCCCATCGATCCAGACCCCTCTGCGTGGCCTTCCCACCCTCCAGCAGATCAACACTCCACCCAACTTGGTGTCACCTGCAAACTGAGGGTGCACTTGATCCCCTCATTCAGATCACTGATAAAGAGACTGAACAGAACCCGCCCCAGCGCTGAGCCCTGGGGACACCACTGGTGACCAGCTGGCCACCAACTGGATCTGGTTCCATTCGCCAAGCTAAAAAAAGACACCAATAGGTACAACCAACAATCTCACCTGGCTCAAAGCAGCTGAGAGAGCACTGGAACAGATAAGAAAGCAGCTACTGGTTTTAAAGGCACTTGTACGTGACTCTCAAAATAAAATATTCCCTCGCTGTGCCTGTTTTATCAGGGACAAGATTTCAGGATCCAGTGAAGCCGCTCGTTTTGATGAGGACGTTTCAGGGAAGGACAACTGGCTAAAACATCATGTTGTTCACACACCGCAGGGAAGGAAACAAAGAAACTCCCGGAAACATGTGCTCTTGGACACCTATCCATTAAACACTTCTAGCTCATTAACTTCAAATAATTAAAAAAGTAAACTTATTCAAATAGTGAGGTCCCTGTATCAATAGAGCATTACTAGTGTTGCAACTACTGCAAACACAAAAGTGAAAACCAGTTTGGATTTGAATTCTGTTTTAAGAAGATAGGGGTTAACTCCAGAAAGGGTTGGTTTCTTCTTTAACTTAGCGCATTTTCTAAATAAATATCGCTTCAGTTGAAACATTTCAGAATTACAAACATTAACAAATAAATGGGTAATCCATGCTATACTTTACAGCAAATAAAATACTCATTTTGCCACTGTAATGCTTCGTCATTAACTTCCATTTCTAAAGTCACATTATAACCATTTAAGTTTCAATATTTCTGTTCCGCTTCAAACATTCCAGGTTTCATAGTGTATTTTACCTTCGCTGAAGTCCCCACCCTGAATCATGAAGTTTTTAACCACCCGATGGAACGTGGTGCCTTTGTAACACAGCTTCTTCCCAGTTGTTTTGCCAATTCCTTTTTCACCTGCAAGAAGGTTGAAAACAAAAAGGCGGCTACAGATCGTTAATGACCCAATTGCAAGGGTTCTACCTCCTTAGTGTTAATGAATTTAAGACAGTTATCACTTATTAGCAGATGAACTATTTTCTGTGGTTATAGCTCACACCAGCATCCTTTCCAAACCACTTAGATGTGATGTGCCAGCTGAATCCCAGGACAGAAATTGGAGCTCAGAACTCGGGTACAACACGATCCGCTCTTGGAAAAGTGGTGATGATTGAGAAAAACACCCCAGAACCTCAAGCGTCATTAACTTTTATTCCAAAATTCAGCAGAAAAGCTGCACTGGGCATGTGGATGAGGGCACCATGACCTGCTCTACAAGCAGGAGTTCTATGTAGTAGGTTTATAAGGGATTTATACTGGTCCAGTTGAGGAACACACAACAGTCACTGACTTTGGCTTCCAAGGAGAGGGGAGCTGGTAGAACACAGCGATTAAGAGTAATAGGTATATTATACAGCTTAAATCCTATGAAAACCACGTGTGCAGGAGATATTCTGCAATGAGACAGGACAAATAACCCAATGTTCAGCCTCATCCCACCACCTGTTATGGAACAGGTCAAAGACATTTAACCTGTGGTGCCCTCAGGTGTGTCCATGGACCTGTTACCCAGAGCCAACCCCCCGCACTGTTGCAATCTATTGTTCCTCCACCACAAATTAACTAATGGCCAAATCACCCCAAATTTGCTATTCTAACCAGCCCATCGCTGTCAGGATGAAGGCAAAAAGCAGTTTGCAACACAAAACCCACTCATGGCATTGCTGTTTATCATATTTGTAGACACCTTTGCTCAGAAAATACAAATGATTTTCCATTACCCTGACTCTCCGTATCCTCCCCTACCCCATCTGTATTTTCCACAGAAGTTATCCAATCAAGACTATTTATTACAGCGATGGACACAACCCCTTAACCCCCCAAACATGCCCCTCTTTGCTACAACATTGGAAAATCCAGATCAATCAACATCAAGGAGCATCTGCCTCCATTTTCAGTCACGTTTCAAGGTGTCCCTCAGGCTACAGAATGGGATCCTGCATTGCACGTGGTCACGTAATTGATCTGGCACCTTAAGGCCAGAGTTGAGCTTTAGACCACGGCCAGAAGTTGCAGTCCCTTCCTTTATTCTCCTTTACGGTGTCATCAAGACAGTCCCCATTGTTCTAACGGGCAATATTTGTGATGTTCCCTTCCTTTCATGCACGATACAGCTGTGGGTAAATTCATAACACCCAACTACCTCCCCACAAGCCACAGACACTTCAGATGAAGCTGCTGGCCAAATGGTGGAGGGCTAAGTGCCTGCAAAAGCTTCATTATGTCACTCTGATTTCTCTAAACCAGTCCTTGGACTCCCAGTGATGCAAAAAACTCATCGTTCCACTGGTTAGAGCTGCGGGACTTCAAACACCTTTCTGCAACAACCAGTACAAAGCCCATGGGCTGGGCTTCTTTTTTTGTTTATGGTCAAATGCCAGCCTTATTCTTTTTGCCCTAAATATGCCTGAAAAAGAAAAATGCCTTTGGGCTCAATCTACTCACACCCTTCCTGCCTAAGCGGTTCTTTCCATGCGCTGCAAATCACTTGGAAATGGATGGAGGAGGAAAACTTAATATAGTGATTGCAAGGGATGACCTGTTAGCTAAGGGGGACACAACACAAGGGCCTTTATCAAAGGGCCTTTCGCCTTTCTTGGCAGGTAAACGCTGCTCTTGTGTCTTATTAACACCCCACACTAACAACCTAAATGGAGATATCCTGCATTAGGTGTCCAATAGTTGACTTTGTTCAAGATGATGAGAAGGGAAGCTCCTGAGAAAGCAGCAAAGAGCTGACGGGCTGGTGATTCTTCAATAGATGGACCGATCCAAGGACCTGTAAATGCCAGGTTGCCAAGTCACAGAATCCCAGACTGTCAGGGGTTGGCAGGGACCTGGAAAGCTCATCCAGTGCAAACCCCCCATGGAGCAGGAACACCCAGCTGAGGTTCCACAGGAAGGTGTCCAGGCGGGTTTGAATGTCTGCAGAGAAGGAGACTCCACAACCTCCCTGGACAGCCTGGTCCAGGCTCTGACACCCTCACCATGAACAAGTTTCTTCTCAAATTTAAATGGAATCTCCTGTACTCCAGTTTGTATCCATTGCCCCTTGTCCTGTCACTGGTTGTCACCCAGAAGAGCCTGGCTCCATCCTCCTGACACTTCCCCTTTCCATATTGATCCCCATGAATGAGGTCACCCTTCAGTCTCCTCCAGCCCCAGCTCCCTTCAGCCTTTCCTCACACGGGAGATGCTCCACTCCCTTCAGCATCTTGGTGGCTGCGCTGGACTCTCTCCAGCAGTTCCCTGTCCTTCTGGAACTGAGAGGCCACAACTGGACACAATATTCCAGGTGTGGTCTCCCCAGGGCAGAGTAGAGGGGCAGGAGAACCTCTCTGACCTACTGACCACCCCCTTCCAACCCACCCCAGGTACCATTGGCCTTCCTGGCCACAAGGGCCCAGTGCTGGCTCATGGTCACCCTGCTGTCCCCCAGGTCCCTTTCCCTTACACTAATAGGTCATTCCCCAACTTATACTGGAACTTGGGGTTGTTCCTGCCCAGACGCAAGACTCAAGATCCAAATCCAGAGGTTTTAATTTCCAAGCGAGGAGCCTCTCGCTGTCAGGGCAGACAACATTCACAGCAGCCAGGTCTATTTCTGACAACGCCACCAGGCTGCAGGAAGGCAGCCAGAATCACCGTGTCCTCCCCCATCTGCTGCTGACAAAAACATCCTGCTTTGCCTCACAGAGATTCCGGGGGGAGCGGCAGGCGTGATGACGGGCACGGCATTTCAAACATTGGCTGTATCGAACATTTGAGACAAGCAAAACCGCTCTTCACAACGATGTGACAGAAATGCACAGCCCAAATCAAGTAGCTACGAAGTCCATAACGGTGTGAGGACACGTTAACCCTGCAGGTGTGATTCCTTTATCAGACACAGCACAGGTAGGTACATACTTGTCTAAGGAAAAAGATGCTGGATTGGCCTAACTTGCAGAATTCTGAGTTTATGTAGTAAAAAAGCCCACAATGCTCACAATTTGCTGCTAAGATATTCCACTATGTGGACTACACAATCCAGAATGGGACAGCATCCCCTTTCTATTATACGCTATGTATTATACTTCCTTAGATGAGCACAGACCTCACACATGGCTACGAGACACCAGCATCAGAAAGTGATGCTGCACTGAGTAAACCTCCAGTGATTCAAAGATTTCTTGCAGTTCTGGGCTCTTAAGTTTATGAAGGACAAGGAATTACTGGAGAGAGTCCAACAGAGGCTATGAAGATGCTGAGGGGTCTGGAGCATCTTTCTTATGAGGAGACACTGAGAGAGCTGGGGCTGTTTAGCTGGAGAAGAGAAGCTGAGAGGGGATCTCATCAATGCTTATCAATATCTCCAGGGTGGGTGTCAAGAGGATGGACCAGACTCTGTTCAGTGGTGACCAGTGACAGGATGAGGGGCAACAGGCACAGACTGAAACACAGGAGGTTACATCTAAATATGAGGAGAAACTTCTTTCCTTTGAGGTGCCAGAGCCTGGTCCAGGCTGCCCAGAGAGGTTGTGGAGTTTCCTTCTCTGGAGACATTCAAACCCACCTGGACACCTTCCTGTGTGATCTGCTCTGGTGAACCTGCGTTAGCAGGTGGGTTGGACTGGATGATCTCCAGAGGTCCCTTCCAACCCCAACCAGTCTGTGATTCTGCGACCAAAAGCTAAGGACAAAAGATACACCTGGTAGGAATTGAAATTTCTATGATGACTGAAGTTCTACCAACGCACTCTGCAGGAGTCAGGGGAGCCCACCTTCCTGAAGCAAACGTCTGACTTGGTCACTGAAGGTGCTACAGCAACTCACAACTCTAAAAATTTAAAGCAACCCTTCACACCTCAGTTCTGGTTGCCAGAGCTCAGTGCCATTTTACAGGTCCACTTTTATCTCCCGTCACAGCACTGCTGCGGGAAGGCAGACAGAACGGTTGACAGGAAAAAAACAACTCGGGCAAACTGAGAAGCAACACAGATGAATACAAGAATTTATGTTGGCCACGTGGCTCTACCCTCCAAGCTCAGCCATCCTAAGTTCAAGTTTGAGAACTACCATGGCAGAAAAGAGATGGCTTCTACCCACAAAAGAAATGAATATAATTTAATTCTCTTAAACATTACATTCACCAAAAGAAACGCAATTACTTCAGGTTTTTCTGCATGCTTTTTTCTCCCCTGCGGAATTTAATTACCACGTTTATTAGCAAATATTTAAAGATATCTATCAAATCATCGTTCTGCCGTATGAGTACAGAGTAATAACCACAATTTGCAAGAACGAAGCAAATGTTTCAGGTACTTCAAGTCTGCAAGTCTGATCTCAGAAACGCACCTCCTAACTTTCTGCTCGCTCTCAAATGTTCTTATAATTCAAGACAGGTTCCAGCAGAAGGCGTCAACGAAACCTGTACAGCCAGATACAGAACAGAATTCCAACCGGGATGCATACAAAGAAGTCACACTTGTTTATTTTTAAGTTATTTCTTCTGCTTGTTTCACACCTCATCACCTCCAACACCTTTTCCTTCCTTTATCTCCACCTACATTTTTCTAGCAAAGCTGCTCTAAGGATTTAAACAATCCTATGGAGCTCCAGAACTCAAGGTTCAGACATCACACTATTCAATCTCCTACTGCATTTTATTTATTACCTTTTGTAACTATTCCGATTAAGACAAACTTTGAGCGCATTCCTATCTTTCTATGATTCCCGTTTCAGTCTATTCCTAAGTATCTCTTCAATAAGCATCAGTGATTAGAAGAAAACCAACCAAACAAAAACCAGCAAGTAAAATAAAGGGGTGGTACAGACCACACAGACCTCAAAAAAAGATATGTATTGTACCTTCCACAAGTTCACAGTGCTATAAAGCTCTGCTAAATCTTCCCAGATTACCTAGCATACAGCACATTCTGGGATCTGAACTCAGACAAGATGAACTTTAAGGAGTTAACGCATAAGCACATCAACACATTTGTTTCACAACCAGTTAGCGAAAAGCTCTTTGCTAAAGTCAGATGTTAAAATGCTGCCTGGAAAGTCTTGCTGGAGTGTTTCAATGAGTTATTTTATATAGAAGGTAGAGGCTATGCTGGTGTGGCTAATTCAAGGTATATTGCAGATCACTGTGTATTCAGGTATCCAAGACCAGGAGGTCACCAAGAGACACAAACCACATTCTTCAGATAAATAACACACACCAATTCCTAGAATAACCTCATCAAGATTAATCTTCAACTTACAACTGAAAAATCCCTGAGGAACACTCACTACCCTTATTCTTCCAGTCATTAGAAACCATTTAAAAATTAAGTCCTGCTTAAAAAACAAAAAGGGTTGGAGGGTGCTATATTATACCCAGACATTCTGCTGCCAATGTTGTCTCTCTGATCCCACAGATCTTTTCTCTCCTCTTGCCCACCAAACCATCCCATGATTTCTAAGGGACCATCATGTTCCCATTCAGTCCTTTGCTTAGCTAAAAGTGACCAAGTTTTCTCAGATTTCATAATGCTCCTGGCCTCTGATCCTTGTGTAGCACCTGAAATACACTCAACATTTTATTGTATACAATCAGTGTATATAAGAAAAAAATTCTATACATTCAAAGTTTTACGTAGCATCCCAAGCCAAATGTCACCATTACACTGTGCAGCGACATTAGTACTTAATGTCTCTCCTAATGAATCGCTTGCCTTTATCACATTTGCCTAACTGGAGCCATCAATAATTCCACCATAATCTCAGCTTTGTTAATCACTTCTACCTGCAGGAGCTCCACATTAGGGCCCCAAAAATGTGGGTTTGTTGCACAAATTCACAGCTTCGCATTCTGTAACTATCTATTATCTCCATCACTAGTTATAAAAGAACACAATATCTGCGCATGGCTCAAATCCTCCTCAGCATTAACAAGTCTGAGCTTCGTTTTTAACATGAAAAAAGTGAACAGCAGTATTATTAGCCTGTGCTTTACACGTGCAGAAACAAAGGATCATTGTAAGAAACATTAAGTCTTAAATATCAGCAACTTACCTGAGCACAAGCAAAGGAAGTTTTTGCAAGTCTTCGGACATATGTCTGAGAAGAGCTGAAACATAATTCGACCAACTAGAAGATTAAAAAACAACAACAAATTAAGAGTTTTGTAGCACTTTATAATAAGAAAATTTGTACATAAATAAATCTGTATGTTCTGAAAAAGTCTTTTTTCTGAGAAAAAGTTATTTTATCAAGCAGAATAAGAAACGATCTCATATATGCCTATATAAAACAAGCATCAGGAAAGAACAATGCCAAGATTGTGGAAAAACGAAGATTAAGTGATAACATTCCATCTAATTTATTAGAACTTTATCATTACCCTATGATCATTACCTAAAAATCCAGCTGTCTTAGGCTCGTCCTGTGTTAAGGATTAGACACACATTGGTATTCTCGGCCTAAAATCCTTGGGTTATACAAAATCAATGCAAACAGATGAATCAAATGGGAAAGCTGCAAGGGGGACAGAGCAACGTCAGCAAGTTCAGGACTAATGCTCCTCTTCTTCCAGATGCCATGAACCAAATTGTACTTTCTATGCAAAGTGAACAGCCTCATTCTCTCAGTCATGCTGTTGGGTGGAAAACTATTCAAATATAAAGCAAAACTATTTTAGGACTGCTTCACTTTTTCTATTTTATTTTCTAAGATAGCAGGAGGTATGTTACTAAAGAAAACAAAGCCAAATAAACTCCCAAATGTACGAAATATTTTAAAACAGATATTAATCAGCAATGAAAAAAGTTGTTGGCTCTATAGGTTGTGAAATAAGCCATAAAAGCCACACTGTTGGCCAGAATGCCAAGACTGTTATCTGTCAATGAGCACTACCCTCTAGTGGTATATACTGGTAAGACTTGAAAGATAATTAAAAGAGAAGTAACTAGTCCAGGAATTATTTCTCCATTACCTCCCCAAAGGAAAAATATGAGTTAAAATATATTTCAATCAATACTTTGTCACCAAAAATTCTGAGATGCTCCTAAGAAACTGTATTCAAGGCTTTGTCCAAACATATGCGATTGCCAGCAAGGTGAATTGTTGGTTCAAAATGGAGAGAAATAAACCAAAGTAACACAGAAACCACCTGTATTTTTAGATAAAAAGCTGTTGAAATACCCGCCATGCAAGAAAGATAATGATAAAGCTTTCAATTTCTGGGCTGGTACAGCCTATTTTTAATGCATTATATAAGTTGTGTGGGTACTTCCAGTGCCGCTTTAATCAGGATTGTGAATTTATTTCATGACAACTGTCACAGAACTCTTCTGTGGCAAATAAATGTGCATGATTCTTATAAAGGCAAAAGGAATGGTGACAGTGACCGAACTGTGTAACTCATACCACAGACCCTTAAATGTAGGCAGTATTTTCATAGGGTGCATCACTTCCTATTTTATTTGGTTTATAATTATGGAAGTTGAATGTTCTGAGAAATGACAGTGGAACCAAGAGTTCTATTTATAGTGCGTTAAAAGTTAATAAACGATTAGTGGATGTTTTAATAAATAATTAGATGTTGTTTATAGAAGGGTCAAATCTTATAACCACCTTTATCACTTACTGCTGACCTACATGGAATCATCTCTAACTATTTACAATCACCACAAAAGCTACGAGGGCTTGCAATATGCATTAAAGAATCTATTGATCACATATTAACCCTCTATAAACCGTTTCAAATGGATTCTTACCATGAAGTGTGACTAACTTAAGCTCCAGGTTCTGATTTTAAGGTCTGGCTTTAAAACTGCAGTGAGAATGTTCTTGGAGCATTTGGCATTACGGCAGGAAAATCTAAAGTAAATGGGTAAGAACACCCTCCAAAGAATGAAGAAAGAGGGAGTATTCAGAGATTACACGTTAAACAGGGGTATTTGTGAGCACTGCTGTGAAAAGAGAATCATCTGGATGTGAAGAACACATGATAAACCATACAGATTGAAGATTCGTATAGAGAACACAAAAGAGGAGAGAGTTTTGTAACAGAGTTATTAATTTTCATTCTAAGCAGAGTAACTTAGGAGAGCAGAAGTCCGGCTTCTCTGCTTGTGGAAGCGCCGAACCGAGCAGCGACCAAGAGCTTCAGAAAGCGATGTCCAGACCTCCTCTTGCATTTGCCATGTGAAACAATACATCACATTTCAGAGAAAAGGTTGTTACTATGCCCATTCTATTAAGAGCAGATGGATCCAGACAAGTTGCTGATGTGCCAAGGTGACAAACTGTAGAATCATAGAATCATTTTGGTTGGAAAAGACCCTCAGGATCATCAAGTCCAACCAATAACACAGGAGGTGTTATTGTCTATAGAAGGGACATTTGCCCTCAGAAGCCTCTGCTTGCAAGTCCCTGTCCTATATACAAACCCCAAGGTATTTAGCACCTTCAACAGGAGACATCATCATCTCTGTTTGCTGGTGGAAGAACATCCTCTGAAGCTCTTGAAGATGTCAAAGCAGAACCTGGAAAAAGACTGAAGTGGCTGAGGGACCTGGGGGGTTCAGCTGGAGAACAGGAGCTGAGGGGAGACAGGGACACAAAGAAACGGCCTCAAGTTGCACCAGGGGAGGTTGAGGTTGGATCTGGGGAACAATTTCTTCCCCAAAGGGCTGTGGGGCATTGGAACAGGCTGCCCAGGGCAGTGCTGGAGTCACCATCCCTGGGGGGGTTGGACAGACACAGATGAGGTTCTCAGGACATGGGGCAGTGCCAGGGGTGGGTTAACGGTTGGACTCGATCTTGAGGGTCTTTTCCAACCAAAATGATTCTATAACTAAGGCAACATGATTTAACCAGTATTTTTCCCTAATGTTTTCTCAACAATAACTCCTGCTGCCTTCCCATGCCTTCCATAATGCACATAACTTTAAAAGACTATAGATCCAGTTCGAAATATAAGGACGTTTCTCCTCCATATAACCTTAAGTACCGCTTACCCCGCTATATAAAATGTCGCTGTGTGCTTACAATACACAAACCCCACACTGTGCACCCATCTGGGAGGTTGCTATCTGTATTTTACCTAAACTGCATGAATACCATTATCACCGAAAGGTGATATTTTTCCACCAACAAACAGTCAATTACATGTGCCAGAGAGAGATCAAACATTTTCACACCTTGATCAAACGCATACATATGAAATAACTGCTGTTATTTAAAACAAATATATAAAAATCTCTATTAGAAGTATGCACAAAAAGTACACTTAGAACCTACAAATCTTCCTCTTGCATCTTCCCTCAACAAAAAACAAATAGAAAAATGCTAAGAAAAATTATTCAAATAGGTGAAGTCTGCTCACAAATGCACCCAGACTCATCGGCTTTAGCCAAGAAAGGAGCTTGCAAAGATACTTCATTTATAGGATAAAGCAAAAAATGCTGGGATTATATTGTTTAATGATAAAATTCTCACCTAATCTGAGATTTAACTCTTCCAGTACCATAACAAGTCACACAAACTAAAACAAACCAAAACCAACCCAACAAAAAACCCCACAAAACCAAAAAAAGCCCGAAGAAACAAACACATAAAAACCCTATAACATTTATTTTAATGCACTAGCAGGCAGGACACTTCTCTAATTTTAATCTTTGGGTCGTTCTCAATAGAAAACCAAGTCTCAGCAGCTCATAGCTATGAAGACACATTCATTTGTACAACACTGTATATTTTATGGTGCATCCCTATACTTTTTGTGCTGTCAACACCATAGAAATGTATCCAACCATAACTCAACATTTATCTATTACTTGTAAAACAATACTTTGATATTCTTATTTGTTAGGCTTTAAACTTATTTTTTAAGGATATTTTTTTGATAGCAATTAAGAGTAAGCGATGAAAAAGCTATTAACATTACTGGTAGTTACATACAGTGATACATATATGAAATCTAAGATGTTTTGAAGTTTGATTTCATAAAGCGCCATCTGTCGCTAATGAGTTTCACCAATTACAGAAACCAGAAGGCACAATGATCAGAAATAATCTGATTTCAGAACTCTATTTTCAAAGTGAAAGTTGAAAACCCTTTTCTTCTTGTTTTGTTCTTGAACCCCTGATCAATTCGTCATCGGAGGCAGAACTAATATTTAATTTAAGTGGTAAAAATTCAGGGTAGGAATACTCATGTTATATTGTAATAAGGGCTCCTGCTAGTAAAGTTTATTAAAATGATCACTGATTTCATCCAATTTATCTACTTAACTTTTTAGAAACAACCTCGAGAAGCAAAAAGATCTTGCTTGAATATACTTTCCATGTAATACAAATTGTTTCGCTGGGTTATGGTGTGTTTAGGTAATAAAGGTGTCCATTGCAAACAGACACTCCCCAACTAAACTTAGTTATTCAAAATTAAATTTAAATATACTGATTTGGGCATTTCCCAATTTTTCAGAGCAAACTAAGCAGCCACTTTTCCCAGTGTATCAACAGGAATATCCCGCTGAAGGGGAAAGCAGGGATTACAGCCATTAAGACTGGGATTCACGTCCCTCGCAGACCCAGGACAAGGGTCAGAGGCCCAAAGGCTCAGCCAGATTTGCATCCAAGTTCAAATAACCGCTCGCTAAAACACCCACGTTTTAATTTGATTCATACATTTATCCATCAAGTTGTGAACGCTTAAGCCGCATCAATTTGAAAAGGTTGCTTTAAAGTAGAAACGTGGCTACAGTTTTCAGCTGCTGGTGGAAAATGAGCAGATTTTATTTAAAATGTCGGTTAAAACAATGGATGCCGCAGTTCCCCCGAGGAAGAATCTACAGTCTTGATCCATTAACACTTTGTTGATGCTTCCTTACAATCTTTGCAAGCAAAACCTCCATAAACTTATTTCCCTGGCTCTCTACCAAGCCCGGTCTTCCACAAATACCACCTGAAGCTCCATATTCTGCAGTCTCCACAAAAGTAAAGACATTTCAATACCACACGGACCAAAAACTGCCCGTGTTCAGCTTCACAGAGATATTAAATGAGAGGCTACACTTTGTCTCCTCCCAGCAGAAGAGGCCGATTTGTATGGCCTTTCACTCACTAATCCCCTTTGTGCTGCACATCAAGGTGAATCTTCAGGGTATTTAATTCTACATTGACAACAATAATTCTACATAATGGGTAAACTATATTTTTTATTAAACCTTTTCCCCCTGAATCTACCTGTATGTATCTCCCTTATACCCCCTTATAGGGGTTCTCATACTGCATCACCACTTGGCTCCTGTTGAACCTCAGAGTCAAAACGCTGATTTATTTTCTGCCAATCTACAACTTTGTGCCTTCAAGGGGCTAAAAGTGAATGGGAAGCTGGTTAAGAAAAGCTTCTGTCTTCAGGAAGGGTAACAAAAACTCCATAAGGCATCCCTGGTTCTACTAATGCAGGTTCTTTCCCCAAAAATAAGACCTACCCTGAAAATAAGCCCTGGAGTGATTTTTCAGGATGCTCGAAACATAAACCCTGCTCCAAAAATAAGCCCTAGCTACGGTTCATTTAAAAAGTCGATTTAAATAGTGTCCAGGCAGCCACGCATGTAAAAAAGTGATCATCTTTTGGAGCAAAAATTCATATAAGACCCTGTCTTATTTTTGGGGAAAAGAGGGTGTGATGACTTTTGCGTGGGGCTTATTTCACATAAATTCGTAGCAGCTGAAATCCCAAACTTTACAATACAAACTATAAATACACAAAACTTGAGGCAAAAGTGACTGGACGGAGAGAAATAGCGAAAGAACAGACTGAGGAGGGAAGAGACATAGAAACTGAAGTGAAATGAAAAAGCGAGCAAAGGGTCAAACAACAACAGAAGAGAAAAAGAAGTTAAAACAAAAGACAAGAAGGAAAATTCTTTTGTGAATAAGAATGAAACAAAGTAAAAATGAGCAAACAGAACATACTTTATGATGAATAAAGCCAGTCCCAGGGTGGGAAGGGGAGATCTTGGATGGCCACACAAAGTGCTACAGCAGGTATGTGACATCCCAGCCGGACATGTGTCCTAATTATGCCCACACCTGAAAGTCTGGAGCTTCGCACAGATGCTGCATCACGGAGTTTAAAGGCAAAATTATTTAAATAGGCATCTGCTGCCATGCCAAAATTCTTGGCGCTCTGTAAATAGTTGACGCCTCTGTGTGTGCTGCAGGTGGCCAAACATACTGATGGGGGCACCCAGAGGAAGGGAGAGGTGCCATCTGTGCTGGTATCCAAATAAATGCTTATTCCTTGATTTATTTTCCATTCGCTCTTTAAAAATTATCAACCACAATGTGAATTTGTTTCAAAAAAATGCGTAACAGACAACTTATTAAAAGCGGCCTAAATTTAGACTTAAAGCACCGACACAAAGCCGACAAAGCATACAAGCTGGCACCAAGTTTTATTCCAAGATTCTGTAGCTAAAATTAAAATACGGACACAAAAGCTGGAGCGCGGCTTCTGAAAGCACCCAGCTACAATATTCACTCCTGTATTTTCTAAGGGATCTAGTTAAACAGTCAAAATAATTCCAACCCTGTACGCACACACACCAGATTCTACTCCTCATCTACTCTGTGCGCTGCTCTTATTTTTAATTGCTACAAGTACCTGTACAAATTTCGTGTGAGCAACGTCTGTGAGGGGAAAGCTGAGAGTTTGCAGCTGCATTGGGGAAGATTTTTGATCTGTGAGCAACCTACATTGTTAAAATGACACAGTTTTGTATTCTGCAGGCATAGAGATGTCTCCAGTGCTGCAGGGGCATAACCTCTTATTTTCTGCATTTTGTGGAGTGATGTTAGTTCAGCTTTCTGGTGTAGACAGGGTAGGGGTGATGTCTTATTTCTTGGTCAGCAACAAAATGCAGGATCCTTCTCTTCCCCAGTTCTTCCTCCCTATGTCTAATGAAAAACAAGCACGTTGCCCAGCTTATTGTATTAAAATCAAACAAGCAAAATGTTCATTTGGAAATCTGCTGGCAGTTTAGAAGTTAAAATTAATACCTCCCTAGTGTCAGCAGGAGAGCACATCTCCCAGAGTTAGTGCTTCGTGTCATCTGGAAGCACTGCTTTATCATTCACACTCGGGTCAGCTTTTGAAGGTCATCTTACAGCTGAAAGAGCAGCTTTTGAAATCTAAACTTATATCCTGAGACATAGTTGTGTTAATAAACAAGACACTAGAATGAAGTAGTACAACCGGATTACACGCAAGTCCCCGGACCAATAATTTACAAACTGGCACGTTTTCCTACAGGAAACACAAGGCATTAGTCAGGGCTCTGAAATTTCATATACAGCTGGGAGATTCCTGTTACTTTAAAGAGAAAATAACTACAGGCAGCCACAAACAGAGCCAAAGCCCCTGTGTCTATTCCAGGGAAAGAAAACTCTGTGCCACCAAGAACACTAACGCTGCAATTCCTCCCTGGCATCGCTATCAGCCGTCAAACCCAAGTAGATTTGAGGGAAAACAAGGGAAAAATCCGCTTTTGCTGGTGAAATGTGGCACAAGGCTGGCACCAAGAGGGATTCTGAAATTGGAGCAGGAACGTGCATGTAAAGAAAAAGAAGAAGAAAACAGCACAGGGAGAGGTTCTACAGACGGAGAGTCAAAGCAAAAAAACCCTAGCAAACATTAAAAGCAAATTAGATGAAGAATGAATTAAATCAATCCCACCAAACTATCACTCCTAAACTGGAAACCTACCCAACCTAAAGCATTTTTAGTAGTCTCATTCCACAGTAAATCTAAATTTAAGGAAACAGAAAGTGTTAAAACTCCCATCTACATTTTTCTCTTCAATAAGAGTATTCAGCAAAGGCACTGTTGATTATAATAACTAATAGGAGCTGCAATAGCAACAGATTTATAGATATGCCCTGTCAGGTCACTGAAGTTAGAACTGACTCTTTCTTTTGAAACTTTGGTGAAAACAAAAAGCAAGCAAAATGGGTTACGGTTACACTTCAAAGCAACCGAAATTGGAAAAAGCAAAGATATAAACTCGTATTTCAAAGGTTTTCAGGGAGACATTGAAGCAGAAAATGAAAGTGAAAGCCAAATGAAGCCATCGCATTTATTCACTTCTTCTGAGAGACAAACTGTAGCGATATAAAGAGTCGAGTGTATGTGAGACAACTAATATTCATCCATAAATTCATGTTCCAAAGAAGATGGGTCAGTAAATCTGTACGACCATCTTTAAGAAGAGGAAAAACAGAAGAGAGAAACAAGTCGCTATTCCAGGATTAAAACTCACAGTCTAGCACTCACAATTCCCATAGGAAAAATATGAATTGAGATGGATTTATTTTAACTATTATTTATTTTAAACAGGCCACCTGGTGAGATGTTCTGTGCTCCTACGGTCAATCCCCCATTTACATTCAGGAGCCTCATTGTGAGCAGGAAGAGGAAAGATTTAGACCAGATGACCTCCCGAGGCCCCTTTTCCAGTTTTAATTACTGTATATGATTAAAAATACTTCTAGGAGCGTCTCTGCAGTTTCCTCACAACTTGCCCTAATTTTTCATCGTTCAGCACATAACCAGACAGCAGTTTTTTTTTCTTCAGAATAGTGTTAATTTGGCTCACCGAACCTCTGTTTTCATGTATGGGAATATAAATAAATCGTAAGAGAGAATAAAAAGCATCCAGCACCCCTGTAAACATCTAAAGTTACTAAAAACTCACTCGGAAATTACGCATCAATGGCCAAACTCATTGCTGACGGCCGGAGTCAATTATTTAGGGGAAAAACGCGGAGAAAAATAAAAATACAAACGCAACACTTGAGACGAACGGCTCACCTGGCTCCCGGTTGATCTCGATCTCGAAGAAGCACTGGGGCCGGTCCTGCACCCCCATGGCCGCGGGCGGCCCCTCGTCCTCGCCACCTGGACACAAAGAAGCGGCGCCCTGGGGAAGCTCGAACCGCCAGCGAGTCTCGAACCTCCGACCCACCGGAGGGGCCTCGAACCTCCAGGGAGTCTCGAACCGCCGACCTCCCGTGGCGGGGGGAGACAAGGGGGGGTTCGAACCGCCAGGGAGTCTCGAACCGCCGACCCCCCGGGAGCCTCCCGCCCCTCCCGGCTACAATTACATCGCTGACAGAAACTCAAGGCGACACCTTCTCCCCCGCAACCGCACTCAAAACCCTCCGAGGAGCGGCGAGGGTGCGGGGGCACTCCAGGAGAAGAGGCCGGGAGGGGAGATCCGCCCTGAGGAGAATTTGTGCCTCTCACAAACAGCCGATGTGGGGAGGGGGAGGAGGAGGAAGCGGGGGGGGGGGGGGACGTCCCCTCCCCCGAGCAGGGGGCGGTAGTAGCAGCCGCGGCCTTACCTGGCAGCTCTGGCGCTTTGTTCCCTCGCCGCACCGCGCTCCCCTCAGCTCCCCCACCCCGCCCCACTCCCCTCACCCTCCGCCGGCCCCGAACGCCATTAACCGAAGGGCTCCATGGCCCGTCCGCCCGCCCCGGCACGGCGCCGCCTGGCCCCGCCTCTCCCCGCCCCCGCCGCGCTTTCCCGCCGCCCGCCCTGCGCTGTGAGGGGGAGCGGCTGCTGGGGCTGAGGGTTCGAGGCTGCGCTGCTCCCGCAACCCTGTGCAACAGCGGGGGAACGGTGCTTTATGGAATAAAGCCCGGTTCTGGGCCCCTCAGTTCTAGAAGGACAGGGAACTGCTGGAGAGAGTCCAGTGCAGGGCAACAAAGATGCTGAAGGGAGTGGAGCATCTCCCGTGTGAGGAAAGGCTGAGGGAGCTGGGGCTCCAGACATGGAGGAGACTGAGGGGTGACCTTATTAATGTTTATAAATATATAAAGAGTGAGTTTCAGGAGGATGGAGACAGGCTCTTCTCGGTGACAACCAATGATAGGACAAGGGGTAATGGGTACAAACTGGAACGCAAGAGGTTCCACATAAATATGAGAAGAAACTTCTTCATGGTGAGGGTGTCAGAGCCTGGCCCAGGCTGCCCAGGGAGGTTGTGGAGTCTCCTTCTCTGCAGACATTCAAACCCGCCTGGACACCTTCCTGTGTAACCTCAGCTGGGTGTTCCTGCTCCATGGGGGGATTGCACTGGATGAGCTTTCCAGGTCCCTTCCAACCCCTGACATTCTGTGAAATAACACAGTGACCCCCTCACCGCGCTGTCCCTGACCCATCCTGCCCCTACAGGGCCGACCTCGCTGGTGCTTCACCCGCTGTGAGGAACCTGAGTGCTCTCCTCAGTTTTGTAAAAACAACATTCCCTCTTTAATCCTTCCTTACACTTCACCCCCTTGGAGGAGCCTGAGTGGCCTTGTAGTGACGTCTCCATCTGAGGGGAAAATGCGTTTTGCGATCACAAAAAAAGCCTCAGAAGAGTTTTGCATGGCAAAGTGATCACGGCAAAATGTTAATTAATTAAAATGTTACTTATACTTCCAGTCAGAGTTACATTTCAAAAATGATGAGCACACGCTGAGCCAACTCCAACCTTTGTAACAGCATCAACTCCAATAGGAAAACATATGCAATCTACTTCCTGATTTATTTAATCAGCTGATAATACCAAAGATGAGGATTGCTGTGATCATCTTTTATACATGTGGACTTGACGAGAAAATGCCAAGGAACAGATCCAAAATTCAGATTTAAACATGTAAGAAAGAGAAGAAAGTTAAAGTTCGGCATGTGGTAGAACTGCCCTGGTTCTTCAACATAAAAGGGGCTGTGGGGTCCCCCTGGGGTGATTCTGTCCCTTGCTGAGCCTCAGCTCTGAGTAAACTTACCCAACCGTGGCCTGGGAGACCAAGAAAACTTAAACCAAAGAAATTTTGGTTATTGCAGCAGGCCGTAGGTTATTTTTCCTAAGTTTGGAATGTTGGGCTATCCCAAAGTGTGGAAGTGGTAACTTGAGCAATTGAATTGACCAAGTCTTCAGTAAGGACAATTAAATGTATAAATCCTCAATCTGCTACATTCTTCAGGCTGAGTTGCTTCACACTGAGGATGTCCAGCAGCTTAAATGAGCTTTTTGTGTAGCCCCTGATATTCATAGAATCACAGAATGGTTTGGGTTGAAGGGACCTTCCAAGCTCCCCCAGTGCCACCCCTGCCATGAGCAGGGACATCTTCACCAGCTCAGGTTGCTCAGAGCCCCGTCCAGCCTGGCCTGGGATGTCTCCATGGTTCATCCACCACCTCTCTGGCCAACCTGGGCCAGGCTCTCACCGCCCTCAGGGGCAAAAATGGCTTTTATTACACCCAAACAGAAGTTTTGACGCTTGCTAAGCGGTGAGGACACTCTTACTCAGTCCTCACCACCCGCCAAGGAAACCGTTTCCGAATGCTTTCCAAAAGCTGTGCAAAGCAGGACTCATTGCAGTAATTTTACCTGGCAGCAGCATCTGCCGCTCCGTCCTTGTCTGAGGAGAAATCCAGAGGTCCTAGATTAAAAAAAGTGTGCTGAGAATAAAGAGTAACAATGCTGAAATCAAAGGATACTTTAAAAGTCAGGAATGCAGCAAAGTGGGATTGGTTTAGATGGGATTTATCCATAGCTTCAATGGCTGCTGTCACTGTAGTATTTGAGCATCTCATGAAATTCTAACAGCCAGATTGCGTCATTCTTTATTATGTCCAATAACACGTGATTGTCCCTAAAGAGGAGTTGTCACATAGGTTTGCTGATCCTTTGGGGACACTTGCATGATAAGCTATCGCGCAATGTAAAAATAATGTAGCACAGTCTGGCCCTAAATTATTTAGCTATGAAACGCTCTTATGAAATAGAAGGGTATTATTTGTCTCACTTTAAAAGAGTAAACTAAGAAATAAAGCTACTGCGAAACTGCATTACAGTAGCTCCACAGGAATTCCTTTGCAAAATTAAAATTTGAAAGCACCTCTCTTTGATTTCCTTAATCTTCCCAAACAAAAAAAAAAAAAAAAAAAAAATGACATATGTCTTGTTTATTATGGGTTTGATTTGGTTTTGTTTTGAGCTGAAATAAAATGTTAATTCCCTTTTACCTGCAGTCTCTTGCTTTTCTGTTTCCAGAACATGAACTTACTAAAGGAAGATGAGCAAAGAAGCAAGCAAAAATCTCAACAAAAAGACATGGAAATGTGCTACTTGCTTTTCATGCAAGTAGCAAAGATTGTGAGCAATTAAAAGTTAATTTCAAGGCCTGATTATTTTAATACAGAAGCAAATTAGAAATAAATTCTGATCTCCTGGGAGATAAGCTCTTAAGATCATCTCTAGGACTAGAGCTGATAAATATGGAGCTTGGTGGAAGAAAGATATATCCCTCAAAAAAAGTTTCCAAGGGACATCTGAGGCCAGGCTTTTGAAACATGAAGCATTTAGTTACAAATGAAGATTCTTTTTCCTTGTGTTCCTATTTGGGAACCGCTGCAGTTTGGTGACAAACCAGTGACAAAGTCCCCATTGATTTCAGTGGCTGTGGATTTAGGCTGATTGAGCGAGGCTAAGGTCTGCGAGACAAAGCAGTAGAGTTATGAATTATTGCTCCCAGCTACATTCTAATCCTATAGACACCTTTTGCATGGGCCAAGATCAGCAGACCCAACTTTATTCCACCTAAAACCAACTTTACAGATTTCTTCCTGGTACATTTTCTGCCTAAGAATTCACGTTGACAAATCTTGGCTAAAAGTTGCATTCTTTTCTCAGACAGAGCACGCTTGGCTACGGGAGATTGAGAAGTAGGAGGGTGCAAAAGCCACTGCTGAGCAGTTCTACAACCTACGTGCACATCGGGGTAAAAACTGCCTGAATT
Organism: Patagioenas fasciata; assembly: GCF_037038585.1. NCBI lineage: Eukaryota > Metazoa > Chordata > Aves > Columbiformes > Columbidae > Patagioenas > Patagioenas fasciata. Next base: position 166,166,767 of record NC_092521.1, on the reverse strand, counting down.
AGGACACGGTCTTTGATTGCCCTAATCATTACTAGCCTACATATGGCCATGAAAGGTTGAACTAACCAGCTTTTATTTACGTATTCTAGAGGTGTGAACGAATCCAAAGTGTTGAGACCAGAAGAAGTGACTCAGAGCTGTTCGCGACGTTCGGAACACTCAGAAACGGTGGATAAATGAACCAGAAAATTCTACAGCTGCATTTATAAACTTGCGCTGCTGAAGAGCAAGCGAGAGCTTGAAGTGTCTCCTTCAATCATTCAGTCACGCAAAACCGTTTCTTCGGTATTTTTTTTCCCAAGGATAAATATTGCAGACCAGAATAAATGAAAAAGGGCTTTCATTATGGAAAGCCTCACTGCTGAGCAAACAAGAAGTTAGAAGTGAAAAGCCGACAGGCGGTTGTTTATCTGTTAAGCAAACTTAAACAGTGAGGAGGCGCTTAATTATTATAAAAAATACCCATGTCAGCATTTGAGTGTGGAGTTTAGCGTGTTAAAGGGAAGTAAATAGCTTGGGGATAAGTAATAAACAGTAAAATCTGTCAGGCCTGGGCTGCTGATCAAAATCCACACCATGTCAGTAACATCTGATGTTTTTCCACATGTCGAATACCAAGATGTTGAAGACCTGCTCATGGTTAGCGAGAAGCTCCAGTCCACATTACCAAAACCACTAAAACTCTGGGCTTCTCTAGAACCTTGAAAGCAGTTAGTGGTTCCTATTTCGACACGATTGAGTAAACCAAGAGTTAAAGGACATGAAGATGAGGATGTTCCAAGGGGTTTGGGTGGGTGGGACTATTGCCAGTGCCTGACTCCGACTTAAAAGGAGCCGATAAGAAAGATGGGGACAGACTTTTTAGCAGGGCCTGGCGTGATAGGACAAGGGGTGATGGTTTTAAATTGAAGGAGGGAGATTCAGGCTGGACATGAAGAAATTGTTGCCCCTGAGGGTGGTGAGAGCCTGGCTCAGGTTTCCCAGAGAGATGGTGGATGAACCATCCCTGGAGACATCCCAGGCCAGGCTGGATGGGACTCTGAGCAACCTGAGCTGGTGAAGATGTCCCTGCTCATGGCAGGGGTGGCACTGGGGGAGCTTTGGAGGTCTCTCCCAACCCAAACTATTCTATGACAAATAAAACAAAACCAGACTATACCCACCCATACGCTGAGCCACCTCCAATGAATTTCCCTCTCTTTTGCTCCCTGACAAACTCTTCGGACACTTGCTCATCTGCCCCACCGCTGAAATTAATGTCTCAAGCAAAAGCGTTGTCTTAGGACTCGCCTTTGCTGAGAAAAGAGCATTAATGTGGCCATACATATCCTCAGACAGGCTATAGGGATATTTATAGCCTCACACATCCATGTGCTCCCTGCAGTCTCTTCATTCCCGCTTCCCTTGCCCCAGGGATTTCCTGCACACCACAACCCAATTAATACCTGAGCAGTTAACAAACTTCCTCAAGGATTACTGAGCTTTCACCCATCCTGCCCTAAAGCTTTAGGAGCGTTTCCATCCCTGGCACGTGTAGGTGGAGCCACCTGCTATCAAGGCAGTAAGAAGAATTTGTTAATGACTGTCCCAGCGTGACAGAAATACAAGCAAACCATTAATCCACGATGTGCCAAATCGCTTAATGGTGCAGGGTATATTTCTGTATGTATAGCTTCTTTAGGGCCTGACACCCGTATTTCTTGTTAACCAGTATAAGGAATTTTAAATGGATGTGATGTATATAGATTATTAGCAGCGTTTTGCTGGGAATAGAAATAAAGTCAGGCTGTTGCTGAGGGGCAGGTTGGGTTTGGGAGACTTGAGGTCGTCCCCTCCAGCTGCCTGAGCTCTCCCTGGTTAAATAAACAGCTTCAGTGTCTCTGGCCGATAGGGCATAAATCTCATAAGTGCCAACATCTCATCCTGAAAACACCTGAAAGCAAATGCTGTCAAGAAACCTGAATACGAGCGAGTTCAGAAGCTGGAACATCATTTAATGTAGTTTTCTGTATCATTTTCCCAACTGATTCCTACCTCTACAATCCTCCCATCTACCTCACTGCTTATTTGCCGCCCTTCATTAGTATTTGAGTCGATCCTCGAATAATCTTACAAAAACATCTCCGTTTCGCTTTTCTTTCATTGCTGGTAGTGAAAGAGGTCGATGACTTTATAATTCCTTAACCAACAAATGCCAGATGTTTGAGGTGTGGGTTGGTGTGTCGTGTACATCTCCAGATCACATCTGGCCTGATCCAAACTCCAATGCAATTCTTACTTTTATTTCCATTTACATCAGGGGGTTGTAACTCAGGGCTATTGAAAGAAAATGAAGCCTTGCTAGCAATCAGAAATATTCCTTATCCAAAGGGTGAAGCCTGCTTTATATTAGACTTGATCTACCCCTTCAATATTAAAAAAAAAAAATAGATTATTTTATATAATGTTTAATTAACCAGTGAAACTTGATGCCACAGAAAAGGGCAGGAGTTAATGAGATGATGTCTGGGTTTGCATGTGGAATCCTTTGTGGAAACCTGTGAGTGGGCCACACTATGTAACAGCAATACAAGTGAGTTTAGGGAGTTTTTATCTTCACAATAAAATTAGATTGTTTGCATTACCGTGTTCTCGCAGCCTCCCATCTGTTTCTCTGCGCCTGGTGTCTCTTGTATTAAATTATGAGCTCGTGGAATGGATGGAAACAAAGGTCTTTTGGTAGGCAGTTTGATAGCTTATATCGGTCTTATGTCAGTAAAAGAAATAAGGCAATTTTCCCTAAAAGCTACCCCTATTCAGAAGTGACACTGAGGGAGGGATTTGAAATAAATGGTGTTGAACAAGCGGGGAAAAATAAAGGACAAAACTGTCCATACTGCTGAAGACAGCTCACCAACCAAGCCTGGAAATGGCTTGGAATGAAATGTAAAATCCTCAGGATCACTCTAATTCAAGCTAATATTTAATTAATAGCTCTAAAGTTTAGCTTACCTTTTTACCTTTGCATTAAAGCTGTATGAGCTCCAACCCAACATCCTCCCCAAGCACCACCTGAGAACATTTTCTTCTGCAGCACAAGATGCTTGAAATGCTTGAAACCGAGTCAGCCCAGGCACTTCAGAGCTTGTTAGTTTGGGCTCAGACAGTTTGGATGTTTCTGCACCGTGGGTTGCAGGAGCGTTTGTTCATTAGTAGTAAGTGATAGGATGAGAAGAAACAGCCTCAAGTTGCACCAGGGGAGGTTGAGATTGGATCTTGGGAACAATTTTCTTCCCGAAAAGGGCTGTTGGGCATTGGAACAGGCTGCCCAGGGCAGTGCTGGAGTCACCATCCCTGGAGGGGTTTAAAAGGCATTTAGACGAGGTTCTTAGGGACATGGTTTAGTGCTGGAGTCCGGTTATGGTTGGACTCGATGACCTTAAGGGTCTCTTCCAACCCAATTGGTTCTGATTCTCTGATGCAAACGCAGGCAGCCAGCAGAGGGTCCGGACAATTTCCTGTGCTGAACCAGAAATGACTTCACTGTCCTCCCAAAGTTCTTGTTTCCAGGAGTGTGACATGTGGCACAGAGATGCTTGAGCTGGTTCCAGACAGAACCAGCTGAGATCAGGCAGGGGTTTACTAGCCCAGGCTCATCCATCTTTCAAAGCAACTGCATCACTCCTAGACCCAAACTGGCCCCAGACAAGTACAGAATCCTAGAATCACAGGATGGTTTGAGTTGAAAGGGACTTGCAAAGCTCATCCAGTGCCACCCCGGCCATGAGCAGGGACATCTTCACCAGCTCAGGTTGCTCAGAGCCCGTCCAGCCTGGCCTGGGATGTCTCCAGGGATGGTTCATCCACCACCTCTCTGGCCAACCTGGGCCAGGCTCGCACCGCCCTCAGTGTACAAAATTTCTTCCTCATATCCAGCCTGGATCTCCCTCCTTTAGTTTAAAACCATCACCCCTTGTCCTTTCGCAACAGGCCATGCCAAAAAGTCTGTCCCCATCTTATCACCCCCTTTTTAAGCACTGAAAGGCCCCAATAAGGTCTCCCCAGAGCTTCTGTTCTCCAGCTGAACACCCCAGCTCTCTCAGTCTGTCCTCCCAGCAGAGCTGTTCCAGCCTTGCATCATTTCTGTGGCTCCTCTGCCGTTCCTGAACCCGTAAATCACACCGACGCTGAGCTGACTCCGCACAAACCCATCCCACGCACACCTAATTCCACGAGGCTGTCAGTGCTTTAAAAATAAAGGATTCAACTCACATCGCAAAGGTAACCGGGTGAAATGTAGTGGCCCCACGAGCTCGGAGGTCAAACTAATTGATACGGTGTTTTGTTCTGGTGTTAAATCTGTAAATGTGCAGCTGAGGCTCCAAAGCGGAGGGATGGTAATAGCAAGAACGGTGCCAGTAAAGATAAAAAGCTGAGTGTTTGGCAGAGCCACGGCTGCAAAGAGGCGGGTGATCCTCACTAGATCAGATTAAGCAAAAGGGAAGAGTTACCTGCCCCCGAAACCGAGGGAAGGATGGAGAATCCTGTAACAAGAGAGATGGGGGAATTCTGGCTTGTGGATACAGGCAGAACAGTCGGGATGGAGGAGAAGGATTCACGCAGGGAGTTCCCACAAAGAAGTGGGAGGTTTTATAGGAATTGGGATTGAAGGATTGCGAGAAGCCCTCGGCTGGCACGGTGAGTTCAGAGAATATTAATAAAACATGCAGCATTAGCAATAACCACCCAGACAAATGGTAAAGCTGATACAAATAAAGCTATATGCAATTACAATCAGCTGTATTCAGGAAGGCATTTTTCTGGGTTGAACAATTAAGTGCACACTTAGGGACAAAGAGGAGGGTTTATATTGTGTTCTGAAAGATTCCAAACCGATCAGTATCAGAGACAGGATACGGCATCGATCCGTTCGGGAACGACAATTTCTCTTTCATGCAACAACTGAATATTTGTGCTGGGAGTTTGGAAGCTTTGGCCTCACTTAATTTGATACTAAAAGATCTTGGCGGGCAGAGATGTAGAAAAGTGCCAGTGTGATCTAGTGAGGATCTTGTTTATGCCTCCGCATAGGAAGAGTTTATCTTAGGATAAGACAGGAGCTTAAAGTAAAACCTGAACGGAAACCGATAAATAAAATGATTTGGTATTTACTGTAGAGTCTAAATTCTAGCTTCCAAAATATAAAAATCATCTTGTTGCTTGCTCCAGGTCCCACTTGAAATGCAGGCTAGATCACCAAGGGTGTGTTCTAGTATAGTGGAATGCTAATAATTGCAAATATACCATCAATTGTGTTGACATATTCGTTTAATGGATTGCGAGTGTTGCTGTAAACAAGTGGTAATTGCTTGGGATTGAAAATATGCTGTAATTGCACTTTCAACATTGAACTCCTGTTATATAAAGGAGGTAATTGTGGCATCTTTAAGTTAAATTGGTTTAAAATACAAGGGCAAGGACAGTTTTGCAATGAAGACCAAGAGGAATAGGAGAACAGGAGCAGCAAAGCTCCAGTCCTGTACAACAAAATCTCCCTCTCAGGGCAAGAAATGAGGATTGGCCACATAGAAAACCACACAGAGATGTCCAAAATGGAGCCTTCTGGTTTCTGCACATAAATCAGGACTTCTCTGGGTATAACCAGAATGGATTCGCTGGCAGGAGGGAAAAAAAGAAGAGGAGGGGGATATTAATCCTGATGCCAAATTCACATGATGGCAAGACTGCCAACCCCTTTCCATTTAGGTTTTATGTGAGTAAATAGCTTGTACCCTTTGTAAATTGTGAGTAAATTGCCCTTTACCCTTTGTTCTGGTACATTTAAGTATCCATCCTTCTAACTTTGTGCACTGAACTGAGGCTCTCACCTCATAGGAAGGTTTCTTATAATAAGTGAACCCATTTATTGACTCTCTGCCACCCGTCTATTGACTCCCTGCCTTTCACGGTCTCAACCTCCCACCACTTCTCCTGCTCACAAACATGAGACCCCCTCCAAACAGATATGAAGGAGGGGAGAGTGAGGCCACCACTTTTGGACACAGCAAGATGCTCAAGGCTCAGGAATTTCACAAAACTTCACGTATAGGTGCATAGGGCAGGTGGAATAAGATGAACTTGAACCACAGAGGTGTCACAGAGGTGGGGATTTGGGGGCATTTTGGGTGTTTTTTGGGTGTTGGGGATTTTGGGGTTTTGGAGGGATTTGGGGGGTTATGGTAGGGCTGGAGGGTTTGGAGGTTTTGGGGCTTTTGTTTGGGGGGTGGAAGTTTTGGGGGGTTATTGGGTGTTGGAAGAGCTATGGGGATTGGGGAATGGGGATTTTGGGGAGTTTTGAAGGTTTGGGGGTTATGTGTGGGATGGTGATTTTGGGGGTTTTTGGGCTGTTGGGGGGCTGGAAGTATTGGGGGGTTTGGGGTTTTCTGGGTGTTGGAGAAGCTATGGGGGAGTGGGGATTTTGGGGGGGTTTGGGGAGATGTGAGGGTTTGGGGGGCTATGGGGGTCTGAAAGTTTCAGGGGTCTTGGGGGATTTTGGGTGTTGGAAGAGCTCAGGGAAGGGGGGATTTTGGGGGTTATCGGGGTCTGGGCCAGGAAGGCCAATGGTACCTGGGGTGGATTAGAAGGGGGTGGTCAGTAGGTCAGAGAGGTTCTCCTGCCCCTCTGCTCTGCCCTGGGGAGACCACACCTGGAATCTTGTGTCCAGTTGTGGCCCCTCAGTTCCAGAAGGACAGGGAACTGCTGCAGAGAGTCCAGCGCAGCCACCAAGATGCTGAAGGGAGTGGAGCATCTCCCGTGTGAGGAAAGGCTGAGGGAGCTGGGGCTCTGGAGCTGGAGAAGAGGAGACTGAGGGGTGACCTCATTAATGTTTACAGATATATAAAGGGTGAGTGTCAGGACGATGGAGCCAGGCTCTTCTCGGTGACAACCAATGATAGGACAAGGGGTAATGAGTTCAAACTGGAAAGCAAGAGGTTCCACATAAATATGAGAAGAAACTTGTTCATGGTGAGGGTGGCAGAGCCTGGCTCAGGCTGCCCAGGGAGGTTGTGGAGTCTCCTTCTCTGCAGACATTCAAACCCGCCTGGACACCTTCCTGTGGAACCTCAGCTGGGTGTTCCTGCTCCATGGGGGGATTGCACTGGATGAGCTTTCCAGGTCCCTTCCAACCCCTGACATTCTGGGATTCTGTGATCTGTCGGTCAAACAGAAATAAACGTCACTGTTGTGGTGTAGGATTATCCACCAGCTGGGAAATTCGTTGTGTTGCATCCTGCTGCACTCTGTAAGTTTTAGTCCTGGTGCTCCAAGCTGTCAAGCATTTATCTGGGCTAACTGCCTGGGTTTGTGAGAGTAATAATGAATAACTAAGCTTTTTACTACCGCGAGAATCATGAAGTATTAATGGTGAATTAAGGAACAGAATGAAAATCCAGCCAGTTAGTGTCGAACTAGGAGTCAGATGTGGAAGCCTTAATGTATCGGGGTAAATAGAGGAGTGATATAATCAGACAGTGTCTGTAAATATAAATCAAGATCAATAAAAACACCAGCTGCAGGGATTCTGAGGGTGGATTCAGTGGCTTTAAGGCTACAAAACGTAATATCCTGACCACCTGAGCAGCATCTTTAGCATCCAACCTGTGTATCCTAAAAATGCTTCAATATCTTCCTGTGCCTGTGGTTGTGCTGAATTCCTGGAAGTATGCACGTGTATTTTAGGAGAAGAAACATTGAACTGCATGAAGGATGGAGTAGAAAATGGAAAAAATAAACAACTTTATGAGCAAAAAACCCTCTAACTTGAAATTATCTCATTGAGGTTCAAGTTATAATGGAAAGACACCCAAAAAATTAGTATAAATCTAGTTGTTATAAGCAAATCTAGAAACAGTTATAAACCTGTATCCCTGGGCTTTTAGGTCTTGGCTGCACTAGCAAATGGTTTTTCCCCCATTCTGCAAAGTTGAGCGTCAGTGCTATTGGCAGAGCTGGGCAAATCGGGCTACACACAGCAACAAAAAGGTTTGAATGTAATTTCTGACCCAAGCTTTGGATACACTCGAGTCTGGTTAAAATGTATGAGCCAAGGAAAATCATTGGAAAACTTAATTAGAGGGGATTTAATCGCATCTCTCAAACGTGGCCACGTTTTCCCGTGTGTGCGCTGGCATTGCCAAGAGGCGGTCGAGCCAAATTCTCCTGGCACTAGAAATGGGAATCAACTGCATCCCCTCATTCCCAGGTGGAAACAATTCAATTCTTGAAACTAAACTGTCTCTGCCTCTCACCTGGACCATTTCTCTCTTCATTTCCTTCGTGTTTTCCCCTCCGCCAGAGCACTTCATCAATCATTTTCCTTCCCGAAAGACAAGCTGTGCTGTCGACTTGTCCCAAACAATCGCTGGGTGAACTGGCTGTCAGGAAACACCTTCTGATGTTCGGTTTGACTGGGCTGTCACTGACCCATCACACAACCGCACTCACAACCTCTCTGCGGTGAAAAATCCCACACAGCAGAGAAAACCTCGGAGATAAATGCAAAGATTTAGGGCAGCCAGACAGTAATTGCAGTGTTTGCAAAAGCCAGTTTGCATGCACCGTGGTATTTACTGCAAACAAGTTCAGTCGACACGGCAAATTCTCTGCACCCAAAGCCAGTGATTTTCTTTGATTTTTGTTCTCTCCTTTATTTTTTGATCAGAGTTTCCAAATACTTTCCGCGATGCTTTGGCCTCTCATTTGCAGTTTTATGGGCTGTTACAAGCACTGATGTTCTAAAACTGAGGCAAGTTGGTTAATTCGGATCAGTCATGACCATGAGCCAGCACTGGGCCCTTGTGGCCAGGAAGGCCAATGGTACCTGGGGTGGGTTAGAAGGGGGTGGTCAGTAGGTCAGAGAGGTTCTCCTGCCCCTCTGCTCTGCCCTGGGGAGACCACACCTGGAATATTGTGTCCAGTTGTGGCCCCTCAGTTCCAGAAGGACAGGGAACTGCTGGAGAGAGTCCAGCGCAGCCACCAAGATGCTGAAGGGAGTGGAGCATCTCCCGTGTGAGGAAAGGCTGAGGGAGCTGGGGCTATGGAGCTGGAGGAGATTGAGGGGTGACTCATTCATGTTTACAGATATATAAAGGGAGAGTGTCAGGAGGATGGAGCCAGGCTCTTCTTGGTGACAACCAATGATAGGACAAGGGGTAATGGGTTCAAACTGGAACACAAGAGGTTCCACTTAAATTTAAGAAGAAACTTGTTCATGGTGAGGGTGTCAGAGCCTGGCCCAGGCTGCCCAGGGAGGTTGTGGAGTCTCCTTCTCTGCAGACATTCAAACCCGCCTGGACACCTTCCTGTGGAACCTCAGCTGGGTGTTCCTGCTCCATGGGGGGATTGCACTGGATGAGCTTTCCACGTCCTTTCAACCCCTGACATTCTGGGATTCTGTGATCCCAGGAGCTCTGTAGTGCCGCTGTTGGATAAGCTTTGCCCTAGAAGGCGAGTTTCTAGGACAAACAGTATTTATGAGCTTAGGCATCATTTGCTGAGAGCAGTAAAAAATGGGCTTTTTGGAGGAAGACTCAGAAAACAAAATTGAAACTGCTTCTGAAATCGTCTCCTTGACTTTTGGGATTTGTGTAAATGTGAGTCCGCTGTCGTTTTGTGCAATTTTCCTTGTTTAATACCCAGCAAACATCCTCCTGTTTGCCCAGGATTTGTCTGCAGTGTGTGGGTATCAGTCGGGAAGCTGCCGTCTTCATCAGACTGCACAGAGGTTTAAATGATGCAGAAGCAAGATGGAAAAGTTCCACTCCCTGTTCATATCCAGATTTTGGGCTGCAGAAGCAAGTTTTGGCAGAAAATACACGGTAAAATATCCATGTGGAGTAACAGTATTTTTGCGGGAAATCACGGGATCGTTATAGATTCTGTACTTACTACTCCTGAGTGGTTTAACCTGTGTTATCTCATTGTTCAGGGCATATTTCTCAGGCATTATTTTGCATGTCTTCACTAAAATGAATCACTCCATAAACCTGATGCAAGGCTGCTCCTTTTACCCCATCAGCAAAGGTATTAACTGGGTAGCAGATGATTCACCTTCTGCTGCACCACTCCCAATGTGCATCATCTCCAGATGCTCGTCTCCTGCGTCCAGCCCCAAATAAGCCTAAAATTCAATTAAAGTCTATGAGATTTTCAAAGTAAAGAAAGTTGGGGTGCTTTTATGCTTTTAAGGACTCATATTTATGCTCTACTCTCCCATCGTGAGATCTAGAAATTAACTTTGTTTTAGAAAGCAAGCTGGGATTTTCCCGTTTTCCCATTATTCCAGAATTTTTAACTTTAAAATCTCATATAGAATAATAGAATCACAGAATCATTTTGGTTGGAAAGGGCCCGCAAGATCATTGAGCCCAACACTGTCACTAAACCATGCCCCTAAGAACCTCATCTCCACGTCTTTTAAACCCCTCCATGGATGGTGACTCCACCATATATTTCACAAGTCATGGTGCAATTTATGAGGATGATCACAGTGCTCAAAATAAGCTATATAAGCTCTTTTCTTCTCTCTAAATGCTGGATGAAGAACTGTCGAATTTTCAGGCCACCTCTCATGTAACTGGAGAGAAAAAATCAACTGACTGGTTGACAGAATGGAGCTTTCTGATAAGGACCGCCTGGGATTTAGGCTTTATGGACTGAAATGGATTGGACCCTTCACGCCAAGAAAGGCCTTGAGGTGCTGGAGCGAGTTGAGAGAAGGGAACGGAGCTGGTGAGGGGCTGGAGCACAAGTGTGATGGGAGCGGCTGAGGGACCTGGGGGGTTCAGCTGGAGAACAGGAGCTGAGGGGAGACAGGGACACAAAGAAACAGCCTCAAGTTGCGCCAGGGGAGGTTGAGGTTGGATCTGAGGAACAATTTCTTCCCCAAAGGGCTGTGGGGCATTGGAACAGGCTGCCCAGGGCAGTGCTGGAGTCACCATCCCTGGAGGGTTGAGCAGACAGAGATGACGTTCTCAGGGACATGGGGTTGTGCCAGTGTTGATTTAATGGTTGGACTCAATGATCTTGAGGGTCCTTTCCAACCAAAATGATTCAATGATTCCATGACAACACGCAGGTTGGGACGAGGGCTGGGCTGGAAAGGGATGCTGCTGAGGTAAAGCAGCATCCTCACCTCTCATCCCTGCCACCGCCATAAACTCTGCCTGGGGACGCAAGTGCCTGCAGTGTCGCTCGCTAAATGCGTTATATTCTCCCTCCTGCCAAAGCAGGAAAGTGCTCCAGGGACACTCAGAAGCTGCTGTTTTCTCTGTCTCGGCGGGGAAGGCCTGTAAGTGCCTGCAGATGGATGTGTGCCCGAGACCCGTAGGCGTGTGTGGGACAGGTTTAATCCAGCTAAGCAGGGTACGACAGTAAAAGTGGTTTGGTGGCACAGGCTTTTGGTGAGATGTGGTGCCAGAGAATACACCCAGAGTCCCTGGTGGGTTCCTGTGGTCTGTACTGAAGGCAACGTTGCTCTGTTCCAAGGATAAAGTAAAGCTGTGTTGGAAAATACACACTTGACCTGCGTGTGTTGCAATCCAAACTCTAATTGCCATAAAACCACACTCTGAGTACACATTGAATGCTCCAACGTGCCCTCAACGGTGTGTACCTGGTGACATAAAATCATAGATTCACAGGATAGTTTGGGTTGGAAGGGACCTTCAAGCTCATCCAGTGCCACCCCTGCCATGAGCAGGGACATCTTCACCAGCTCAGGTTGCTCAGAGCCCCATCCAGCCTGGCCTGGGATGTCTCCAGGGATGGTTCATCCACCACCTCTCTGGCCAACCTGGGCCAGACTCTCACCACCCTCAAGGGTCAAAAATTTCTTCCTTATGTCTGACCTGAATCTCCCTCCTTTAGTTTAAAACCATCTCCCCTTGTCCTATAGCAACAGGCCCTGCTCAAAAGTCTTTTTTATCGGCGCATTTAGCCAGGCAGAAGGTGCACTAAGGTCTCCCCAGAGCTTCTCTTCTCCAGCTGAACACCCCAGCTCTCTCAGCCTGTCCTCCCAGCAGAGCTGTTCCAGCCTCGGGTCATTCTGCGGCTCCTCTGGCCCCTCTCCAGCAGGTCCACATCTTTTAGAGACGACATCTCAAACGTTGCATCCCTGGGGACTGAATGCAGACCCCTGGACATGAAGCAGAGCTGGGGTGTGCGGTAACACCACCGCTACTCTCACTGGATGTACAGGTTGCACTACACCAGGTAGTATCGGTGTAGGTGCCACAGTTCCTCCTCCTGTGTTAAACCTGCCCTTAGGATTCATTATATAGTGGTGTATACAACGAAATGTTAGCTCTGATGTTCCTAGCTGATGCTGTCAGACTTAAACACTTCAATTCGCCCTGTAATTATAACTGGCCACTTTTATATATATTTTTAACTTGCAGTTCACCATTCCTGCATGTTCAGCATGACTGTGCTACAATCAGGGTGTGTTTATGTGGTGGATGATGCCATTTCTCAAAAGCACTAATCCTAGAGATCCTCAGGGAAATAAAAAAGGTTCTTTGATCATTATGAAACTGCATATTTGCCTACAGCTAATTAGGCAAATAAAACCTCCAGTTTGAATCTTCTTGGAGGCTGGGAAGAAGAAAAATACCCTGAAAGGAGGTGGGGAAGGGTTAACAAATGAAACACAGGCTGTGAAATTGAAATATTCTTTCTGGCTCCGAGATGGTAGGCAAAGAGCTCTCATCAAGCACAGAGGCTCTTTATCTGCTACCTGACAGTGCCACAGGGGACAGCGAGACGCCTGCGAACCAAGGTCATTGCTTCCCTCTTTGAAGCAATACATTACTACAAACTGACACAGAAGTAAAAGCCGAGCAGATCGAGTGACACCGATCGGGCAAAAAACACGTGGAAAAGGGCAGAAGTATCAGCACCCAAGTCTTTAGATGCTGAGAGCTAAAAGCGATGAGGGAATTACCCAGCCTGACCTCATTTGTGATTGAATTTTTCTCCAATTATTTCTCCATAGAGTCTGATAACTTGTCATTTAAAGGGGAGCTAAAAGTCAGTAACCTATGGACGGCAGGTAAATTAAAACTCCCCCTTTCCAAATAGGGAATCACAGGAGAAAATTAAGCATTTTTAGGATCAAATCCTGCAAAGAATTACGCACGTACTTACCCAGTGGAGTAGATGGACGTATACAAACCAGCAAAGAGGGCCAGACACTGGTGTGACCACTAGTCTGTCAATGTCTCTACTGCTCAGTTGTTGGGGTTGTTCTTGATCTCAGCTCAAAGGGTAAGCCCTGGCCTTTTTTATTTATAGATATAGTCAATTATCTTAATCATGAGCCAAAATAAAAAAGCCCAAACTTTAGAATTCCCTCCTGTCAACGCTTTTTAGATGCCACAGCATCGCCTGAGGAGGAGGAGACTGAGGGCTCTTTGGAGGAAGAACCCTCATTTATCCAGCGCTCAGTGTCCTGTTAGTTCCCAAGAAACAGCAAAGCTCTCCAATATTAAGTAGATGTCATCTCTTAAAGTCTGAAGACGCTGTCACTTAAAATGAAGGGTAAGAGGGAACAGGGAGAGGGAAGCTCTGTGTTAAGGGACAGAGAAAAGCAGCCAGGTCCTAATCAGCTTCAGGGGCTCCTGGCCTAAATGTCTGCTCTGAAATGTTAAAATAGTGTGATGAGAGGATGCAAGGAACAAGAGGAGGCTTTTGTCAGGGTCTTTCATGCACCACTAAGCTCTACAACCTCCTCCCTTCCCATCGAGAAGGGGCTTTAGCTGCCTATGCTGGAGGAAGCTCTGATAACAGTGCAGTTGTAACCTTGGGTAAAGCTGCTCTGACATGGGTGTGAGGAGCAACCATGAGAAGACCCATGTGGGGTCTCCTTCATGTATTTCAGAAGCAGCATTTACACTCGTGCCCTTGCCTGAGTGATGCTTGATGTTTATCCACGCCCGGCCTTGTACTTTGCTGATCCTGATCCGCTGACTTCGCTTCCTTGTTAGAATTACAGAATCATGAAGTCATTTTGGTTGGAAAAGACCCTCAAGATCATCAAGGCCAAGTGTTGACCCAACACTGGCACTACCCCATGTCCCTATGAACCTCATCTCCGTCTGTTCAACCCCTCCAGGGATTTCCCCTCTCAGCCATGCTCCTAGATGATTACAGTGACTTCCAATGTCCCCAAAGGGGATGGAAGCAGTGCCACCTCACTGCCCATGTGGTTGCCCCATTGGTTTGCACCCAGCATAGGAAAAGTCTGTTGGAAGCATCTATACAGTGTTGCACCCTGGACTGGTGGCTTTGAACACCTAAAGGTGAATTTGACGTGTGGAGGATGGTGCCTGCACACTGGGCATCTCACACCACCAAAGCTGGACCTTTGTAAGACATGGGGACGATCAGTAATGGGGAGGTGGCTGTCACAGCGCTGAGTGCTCCAACAGGTTCTGCAGCCTCTTCTCTGCCCCTCCTTGGGCTTTCACTGCTGGTCCTCAGGTTGCCCTGACGTAAGGCAGCTGTCACCTTGCATCAGGCTGCTGTGAAACAGCTACCACGGAGCACAGAGCGATGAGAAGTCCTGTCTGGGTCCTTCTTTGCCATGTCTTTGCAGGTACGGCTCTGCCCTGCCCTGCCTGGCCAAGCAGTTCTTTCAGCTTCCTGGCAGAGAGGAGGAGAAAGATGAAAACCAGAGCAATCTAATGAAAGGAAAGGCTTATTCCACTTCTGCTCATTTAACTAAGTATTAAAATAGTGGGATTCTTTGCCAGTATAAATGCATAATCGATTATTAATTCCCTTTGCAGCCGCATTGTGTCCTTTAGTCCCTGCTCCACGTGGACCGCAAATGGATTACAGGATGAAACGGTGTTGACGGGGCTACATTTAGCAGAAGTCACATGTGGCTTATTGCTTATGCTGTTCAGGCTTTTAAAAGTCAAAGTACATAGGGCTCCCTGCTGATAAAAATATTGCAAGATGCTGCTTGACTCAAGGGCGAGCAAAATGTGAATGCTCCTCAAAGCGGCCGGTGGTATCGGCTTAAAAACCACTCTCATCGTCCTCCTGCACCGCTCCTTTGGTTGCATCAACGTGCCCGTGGGGTGGTTCTCTGAAATGGAGCAGGGAACCGATGGAGCTTTTACAGAGAAGTGAGTCCATCATCTCATTTTTCTTATTCCATTCTCTGATCTTCCTCACCAAACCCATCGCATCAGGGCAGGACAGGAATGAACAGCGGGGTGTGGGAGGACTCCAAGCAAGTTGTGTCATTTTTACGTCATGTGAAAGCTGGGCAGAAAGGTAAAAGCTGCCTCGAGGATTAAGCTGCTTTCTTTGTCCTTGGAATGGAAGATGAGAAAATTGGAGCGGGGAGTACACGGACTTGTTCAGTGGTGGTGAGACACTCCGGGCAGCTTGTACCTTCACGTTGTAGTGTCCTCGTACCTTCCCCTGGAGCAACGTTGCTGGTTATCGATGAATTCAGGCTGTTCCTCTGGACAGACCCAACCGATCCTGTCCCATGACTCTGATGTTTCTGAGCAACAAAACAAACTGTGAAGCGTGCAATGAGAACTAACAAATTGCACTTTTTTGGGGGGAGGAGGCTCCAAGCTGTAATATACCCAGCCAGTATTTTGCATGAACCACAGAATCACACAGAATCAACAAACCACAGAATGTCTGGGGTTGGAAGGGACCTGGAAAGCTCATCCAGTGCAATCCCCCCATGGAGCAGGAACACCCAGCTGAGGTTCCACAGGAAGGGGTCCAGGCGGGTTTGAATGTCTGCAGAGAAGGAGACTCCACAACCTCCCTGGGCAGCCTGGGCCAGGCTCTGCCACCCTCACCATGAAGAAGTTTCTTCTCCAACTTAAGTGGAACCTCTTGTGTTCCAGTCTGAACCCATTACCCCTTGTCCTATCATTGGTTGTCACCGAGAAGAGCCTGGCTCCATCCTCCTGACACTCATCCTTTATATATCTGTAAACATGAATGAGGTCACCCCTCAGTCTCCTCTTCTCCAGCTCCAGAGCCCCAGCTCCCTCAGCCTTTCCTCACACGGGAGATGCTCCACTCCCTTCAGCATCTTGGTGGCTGCGCTGGACTCTCTCCAGCAGTTCCCTGTCCTTCTGGAGCTGAGGGGCCACAACTGGACACAATATTCCAGGTGTGGTCTCCCCAGGGCAGAGCAGAGGGGCAGGAGAACCTCTCTGACCTACTGACCACCCCCTTCTAACCCACCCCAGGTACCATTGGCCTTCCTGGCCACAAGGGCACAGTGCTGGCTCATGGTTATTGGTTTAAAATGTAATGAACGCATCACTATGTATTTGATGCCTTGCAAAGTTCACTGTCTGTCACTCTGAACACTTTGCTACAAGCAATGTGAAAATGAAATACGGCTGGATCTATAGAATGAATTTGTCTGGTGATTATTACTTTTAGAGAATAAAACTGATTTGTTAAACTGGGAGGTAGTTGTTGTAGGAAAAGAATGCGTATGTAAATCAGGATAACATCAAAAACACACATGAGAAACTCCATTTAAATCCATAATTAAAAAAAGCCAGTATGTATTTAGTATTTCAATATAAATACAGAGGAAGACGAGGTGGTTGTTCATGCTGTGGACAGGTAAACTGTAGAACTCCTTGCCCAAGGTTGTGGATGTATATGGAATCTGAATTTGGTGGGGGTAGCATCATTTATTCTTCCTGTGACATCTGCATATGGACACTCAGGGCAGTGGCCTATTAGTGCATTCAGTCTGAATCAGTATCCCTGTTGCTCTGTCCTTATTATCTGCTCATTTATTTATTAACACTAAATCATAACATGAATATGACAAAGCTGAACATTCATTTCATCGACTCTTCTCATGTGATGTTTAAAACAAACCCTATATCCTGAGAATATTTATACAAACCAACATTACATTTCTTCCATACATGTGGTGGGATGCAATCAGTTCAGCGAGAGTAGTCACAAAAATAAACCTTTCATGTGTTCGTCAAATGCTCACAAAATTGTGGATTTAGATTACAAATTATGACATTCTAGAATAATGCAGAGCAAATAGAAGACTTTACCTCCTGTTACAGTAATAAATAAGCTATTCTAGAAGTTAGCAAATCTACTTTCCAAATCCCTAGGAAATGAAAATGTAAGACTTTCATGTTCCCCCGTCAGGGATATTTCGGGAAGTAACGAAATGAGCATTACAATGTGAGGCTGGCTTTACTACGTGTTTATACTTGTCTGGACACAGCGCTCAGCCCGTGTCTCACGCTGATGTGTTGGGAATGCAGAATGTTTCGTGACATCTCCTGACAGCCTGTCACCCTGCTGAGAGCGCCAGGGAGACACGTGGCAGGTACGGGAGAAACACTGCCTGCAGATGAGGATTTTGAGTGACCTCACCATGCCAGCCATCGTCAGAGGAGCAGCATAGAGTCACAGGATAGTTTGGGTTGGAAGGGACCTTCAAAGCTCATCCTTTGCCACCCCTGCCATGAGCAGGGACATCTTCACCAGCTCAGGTTGCTCAGAGCCCCGTCCAGCCTGGCCTGGGATGTCTCCAGGGATGGTTCATCCACCACCTCTCTGGGCAACCTGGGCCAGGCTCTCACCACCCTCAGTGTGCAAAATTTCTTCCTCATATCACAGTATCACAGTATGTTTGGGATTGGAAGGGACCTCAAAAGATCATCCAGTCCAATCCCCCTGCTAGAGCAGGAACGCCTAGGTGAGGTCGCACAGGAAGGTGTCCAGGCGGGTTTGAATGTCTCCAGGGAAGGAGACTCCACAACCTCCCTGGGCAGCCTGTTCCAGCGCTCTGTCACCCTCACTGAGAAGGAGTTCTTTCTCAAATTTAAGTGGAACCTCTTGTGTTCCAGCTTGATCCCATTACTCCTTGTCCTATCATTGTTTGCCACTGAGAAGAGCCTGGCTCCATCCTCGTGGCATTCACCCTTTATATATTTATAAACGCTAATAAGGTCACCCCTCAGTCTCCTCTTCTCCAAACTAAAGAGCCCCAGCTCCCACAGCCTTTCTTCATAAGGGAGGTGCTCCACTCCCTTCAGCATCTTTGTTGCCCTGAATCTCCCTCCTTTAATTTAAAACCATCACCCCTTGTTCTATCACAACAGGCCCTGCTAAAAATCTGTCCCCATCTCTCTTACAGGCTCTTTTTAATCACTGCAAGGCTGCAATCAGGAGCCACTATCTCGGGTAAAACATCCTATCTCCATTCAGAAAAGGACTAACCTCCTCAAACATATTTTCAGTGAGGTCGTGACTACTGAGCATGTTTTGAATTTTTTAATCTCACTCACACTTTCCCATTTTGCATTCACTGTTTACATATCTAAGATATACAACAGTGGGTTGGCTCCGCTGTTCATCTCAAGGCGTGTCCACATACCATAAATAAGTGGTTGTGAAAGGCATAAAGGCTGCAATAGCCCTCTCTTTCAGATTAGGGTACACTTGTCTTTTTAAGGTGTGCGCTACCAGTTGGATAATTCACCACTGTTTACCTTGGAACCAGAATTGTGGCTTCTAAAAGCAGGACTCAGGAAGTATTGGTGAAGACATTCGAGCTCTAACAAGCTACTATGTCGATTTTGTTTTTAACATCACCATCAAATGCCAACTTGAATTCATCCAGGAAGACGTCAATGGATTTTAAACGTCAGTGTGTTTTATTCTGTTTTAATTTAAACCTCTTAGTGGAAGTGTCAGTGTTTGCCGTGCTCTGTTCTTCCCTAGTCATGGCTGGGATCACTAAATCACAAGAAAACCCCAAAGGCAAACAAATTAATAAAGCAATCCTTTGTTTTGTGGCTGGCATGATGATTCAAAGAGCAGGTCCGTCAAAAAATCGTGCTTTTCTGAACACCACGGGGAAATGAGTGGGAAATGCCTCTTTCTAACCACAGCGCTAAGAGGTGAATCTGCGTTTCATGCAAAAGCGTAAAAACTCATAGCAAGTTATTTTCACAGCAAGGCACTGCTCATGTTGGCACTTCCACACCTTCCCGGGGATTTTGGGACTTCTGCATGATTTTGTACAACCCACTTGGCCGGGCTGCCTGACCCTGGATGTGCCAGGGTCTCGTGTGTGTTAACCCCGTTCCATAGCACCTTGTGCAAGGAATATATAAAACATATTCAATTTACTTTGTCAACCCTCCCCAATGTGACCATCTCCCATTCAGTATCGGTGCACTGGCTACACAGCTCTGATTTCACTCTGTGCCCTGGCTTGGTTGCTTTTTGTGGGCTTTTTGTTCATTTTTTATATATATATCTTTAAACTACTTCACACATCAAGTGGAAAAACAATTAAATAGTATAATTAGCAGCAAGGAGTTTTCTGCCTGGTTTAGTTTTGCAAACTGTTGCTATCCCCACCTCTCAGCCTGTAGGTAAAACAGCTCTTCAACAACCGAGGTTTTAATGCATCGTCAATGCGGTGGTTAACACGGAAAGATTCTTCACACGTTCGAGTATTCACTGGTGGATTATTATTATATTATAATATATAATTATATATTATATAATGATATTATATTATAATATATATGATTAATATATTATTATATATTATTGTTTTTTCTAAAAAGCATTGGAATAGGCTGCCCGGGGCAGTGGTGGAGTCACCATCCCTGGAGGGGTTTAAAAGATGCATAGATGGGGTTCTTAGGGACATGGTTTAGTGCTACATTCAGGTTATGATTGGACTCCGTGATCTTAAGGGTCTCTTCCAACCAAAATGATTCTATGATTCTATAAATACTCCATCTATGCTTTATAGTTTTGCCTTTGACATGAGGATGTGGTGCTTTAAAACGGAAGCAAAGATTGGCTTCAAATTCCCTGGCAGAGCTACAGATCATCTCAGCTTATCTGCTTCAAGCCTGCCTGTTTTTTTCTTTGGAAGTTGTTCTGTGCTTTGCTGTTCTCATTCATTACAGTTGGAGTTGTGGCAAAAAAAAAACCCAAAACAAAACCAGCTTTTTGTTTCCCTTCAGCACCAGTGGGTAAATCACTGCTGATGTGGATCAAAACTCAGCTTTCAAACTCCTTGTCCCACATCCACTACCTACTGCGAAGAGGAACAATATTGGGTGACTGGTCACAGGCTGGTGGAGCAACCAGAAAGATATGGAGCATTCTGGTGGGATGAGATGAAATGGCCTCAAGTTGCACCAGAGGAGGTTCAGATTGGATATTAGGAACAATTTCTTCCTGGAAAGGGCTGTTAGGCATTGGAACAGGCTGCCCAGGGCAGTGGTGGAGTCACCATCTCTGGAGGGGTTGAACAGACATGGAGATGAGGTTCTCAGGGACATGGTTTAGTGACAGTGTTTGGTTAACTGTTGGACTCGATGATCTTGAGGGTCTTTTCAGTAAAGCCTTTGATATTGTCTCTCACAGTATCCTCCTGGACAAGGTGTCCAGCACAAAGCTGGATAAACACACAGTGCAGTGGGTGAGCAATTGGCTGATAGGCCAGGCTCAAAGGGTTCTGTAAATGGGGTTGTGTGGGGCTGGTGACCAGTCACTCGCAGGTTCCACAGGGATCCATCTTAGGGCTGTCGCTCTTCGATGTCTTTATAAATGACTCAGGACTTGAGGGATTGCTTGGTAAGTTTGCTGGTGACACAAAATTGGGAGGAGCTGTCGACACTCTGGAGGGCAGAGAGGCCCCGCAGAGGGATCTGGACAAACTGGAGAGCTGGGCAATCACCAACCGCGTGAGGTTCAACAAGGGCAAGTGCCAGGTTTTGCACCTAGGACATGGCAGTCCCGGCTGTACAGACAGACTGGGGGACGAGAGGCTGGAGAGCAGCTCCATGGAGAGGGATCTGGGGGTTCATGAGCCGACAGCGTCCCTGGAGCCAAGAGGGACCTGTGCCTTGGTGCACCCAGCACAGCACGGCCAGCCGGGCAGGGAGGGGATTGTCCCGCTCTGCTCGGGCCTCACCTGGAGCATTCACTGTGTGCAGGGCTGGGGACACAGGAGAAAAGGAGATAAAGCTACTGGAGAGTGTCCAGAAGAGGCTACGAAGTTGGTGAAGGGTTTGGAGGGGAAGCTGGATGAGGAGCAGCTGAAGTCACTTGGTTTGTTCAGCCTGGAGAAGAGGAGACTGAGGGCAGAGCTCATGGCGGCTCCAGCTCCTCACAAGGGGAGCAGGAGGAGCAGGGCTGAGCTCTTCTCTTTAGTGACCAATGACAGAACCCAAGGGAATGTCAGGAAGATGTGCCAGGGGAGGTTTAGTTTGGACATGAGGAAAAGGTTCTTCACCCAGAGGTGCTGGACACTGAACAGGCTCCCCAGGGAGGTGTCACAGCCCCAACCTGACAGTGTTCAAGAAGAGACTGGACAACGTCCTCAGACACACGGTGTGAACTGTGGGGTGTCCTGTGCAGGGACAGCAGTTGGACTCCATGATCCTTGTGGGTCCCTTCCAACCCAGGACATTCTATGATTCTGTGAGTTTATAACCAACCCCCCAGTCTCTGTAAAGCACAGGAACCTTCCATTTTGTACTGCATTAGGAGAGATGGGGAGCGGGAAGGTTTTTGTTGCTAAGATGAGCATTATCAAACATAATCTCTGCTGTGCAGCATTAACCATCTGACACAACTTCTGTCCGCTTATCCCTCCTGGGCCAGCAGCAATTCAGTCACAGCTTAAGCAACATCCCTGCTCAATCTTCTGGCCCCACAAATATCTTGAAGAGGAGAGCAAAGGCTGGAGTCTCTACCGCTTTCAAAGGATGCTGCCTTGGGCTAACAAATCCCTCCAGATTCTTTAGCCAGCTCCTCAGAAGAACTTGTGAAGCAACCAAAGAGATTGTGACACCACAAGATCCCTAACTGGCTCATCTCTGTCTACTAACAAAGCACAGCTGGAAGAAAAGGGAGAAAAACACCCCATTTCCTTGAAAATAAGGCAGGATCTTACACAGTTTTTGCTCCAAAAGATGCTTACTTTTTTACATGTATAGCTGCCTGGACACTATTTAAATCGAGTTTTTTATGAGCTGTAACTAGGGCTTATTTTTGGAGTAGGGCTTGTATTTCAAGCATCCTCAAAAATCCTGAAAAGTCCTGCTAGGGCTTATTTTTGGGGTAGGTCTTATTTTGGGGAAAAGAGGGTGTTTGCTTTGGTGGCAGCAGAGCTCCAACACACCTGGGATGCAGCGACTGCTGAGTAGTTGGTGCTACTCACTGTATTGTGGGCTTGCTTGGTCACGGGCTTCCAAAGAAAAGCCAAAAAACTGGAGGAAAAAGCTCGCCAAACAACAGAGCCACTTGTTTTGGTGGTTCTGGTGAGGGAGATGTTCTCTTTAAAGGTAGAGGGAACGAGATCAAAATCCACCACGCTGTGGGAAGCGGGCAAACATCCCCCTGCATGCATGAAAGGAAATAGTTGTTTGGAAATAAGCTGATTTATTGCTGTTCCCCAGAATCCCAAATACATTTTCCCCCTAAAATGGGATATTTCATTTCACCGATAGGAAGAATCCAAAGCAGCAACTCTCAGCGGGGATGAAATCAGACTGTGAAACAGGCTGGATCCGCACCAGCGTGATGAAATGTTGTGATTAGGAGTGCAAGCTGCTAAAACAACAGTAAATGACCGCGGTTATTCACTGCACGTGGTGCTCAGCAGTGCTGCTATTGCTTAGAAACAGCAACAACGTCACTGCACTCAGGTAATGTCCACATGTCAAGGTTTGTGAATTCAGAGCTCCCATATTCAGTAACTGGGTTTTTTTACTCTTTTTATTCTTCCGTTGTGTTTTATTCTCACATGGACATCCTGTGAGGAGACTGGTGTGTTACTGCCGCAGCACCGCAGTGAGGCACGGGTATCATTCCAGATGTGGAACAGCCCAGCTCTGTGCCTGTCTCCACCAGAAGGAAGTAAGGGAGTAATTTCCTTTGAAACCCAGCTCATCGTCTGCAGCAGATCTTAATTAAAAAGAAAAATCCACCTGTCACATAGGATGCACAGTGGTTCCTCTTGAAGCACCAGCATGAGAACTGAGCTAGAGAGTTTAATGTTCATAGAATAGAATCAGAGAATCATTTTGGTTGGAAAAGCCCCTTGAGATCATTAAGTCCAACCATAACCCACCCCTGGCACTGCCCCATGTCCCTGAGAACCTCATCTCCGTCTGTCCAACCCTCCAGGGATGGTGACTCCAGCACTGCCCTGGGCAGCCTGTTCCAATGCCCCACAGCCCTTTGGGGACCAAATTGTTCCCCACATCCAACCTCAACCTCCCCTGGCACAACTTGAGGCGGTTTCTTTGTGTCCCTGTCTCCCCTCAGCTCCTGTTCTCCAGCTGAACCCCCCAGGTCCCTCAGTCGCTCCCATCACACTTGTGCTCCAGCCCCTCACCAGCTTCTCTCAACTTGCTCCAGCACCTCAAGGCCTTTCTTGGTGTGAGGGGCCCAAAACTGCCCCCAGGATTCGTGGTTTGGCCTCCCCAGGTCCCAGCACAGGGACGGTCACTGCCCTGGGCCTGCTGGCCACACCAGTGCTGGTACCAGCCAGGATGCTGGTGGCCTCTTGGCCACACGCTGGCTCATGTTTGGTCGCTATCACCAACACCCCCAGGTCCTTTTCCACCAGTCAGCTTTTATTTCATCCAACAGCTTCCAGAAGAGCCTGGTAAGACTGTGCCATGTTTGACTTCACCTGACTTTCACCAGGGGAGGTTCAGCTTGGATATTAGGAAATAACTATTCACGGAAAGCACTGTTGGGCATTGGAACAGGCTGCCCAGGGCAGTGGTGGAGTCACCATCCCTGGAGGGGTTTAAAAGGCGTTTACACATGGTTTAGTGCTAGAGTTGGGTTATGGTTGGACTCGATGATCTTGAGGGTCTCTTTCAGCTGAAACGATTCTATGGTTCTGTGACTTTGTGTCCGTGTCAATGTGCTTTGTGCCGCTGTGAACATCTCTTGTTCCTCCCTCCGCAGTGTCTGCCCCAACTCCTGGCTGCACCGGCGTGCAGTAAATGATCATCTTGCCAACAGGCCCAGGCAAGATCTCTCAGCAAAGCAGATTTTATTAATGATTTTGCAAGACTGGGTGTTCTACCCAAAGGTAGACACACGGAATAGGGCAAAAAGCCCCTGCTTATATCCCCTGAAATCCCAGCCACAAATTCCTCACCCTGTTCCCCGTGGGTTGGCACTGCAGGTTTACAGACACGTGCCTCAGTTTACCTGTCTCATTAATCTAACAGCCTCCTTCCCCTTATCGATTCATTTAAAATACGGATTCCTGGCTCTTTGGTGACCCTTCCCCCAGCTTAACTTTTTAAATATTCAGTTTGCATTCCGGTGTTAGCTCGAAGAGGCTTTGTTTTCCATTAAGGATTCATAGTCTGACATTTCCCAGTCCCTCCCCCCGCGCTGGGACCAGGCGCCAGGTCCGGTCCTCCAACACTCCACCCCCGCCGCCTTTCCGTCCCGGCGTGCCCCGCGCCGCGGCCGCTCTACCCGCCGTCTCTATGGGCGGGAGGGGGCGGGGCTGGGTGTGTTGTGGTGTCGCCGTTGCCGTGAAAGGCCGCGGGAGCGGAGAGGTGAGCGGGGTTTCTGCTTCTTTTTATTTCTCTCCTTTTCTTCCTCAGGCCCCTTCAGGGTTGCCGGGGATGGGGGGTGGCGAGGCTGAGCCGCTCCGGGGGGTGTTTGTGGTTCTGAAGGAGTGTGATGGAGGGACGGGCCCTGAGGGGGTGAGGTGGGGAATGAGAGGCTGAGAGGGGACCTCATCAATGTTTATAAATATCTCAGGGTGGTTGTCAAGAGGATGGACCAGACTCTGTTCAGTGGTGCCCAATGACAGGGTGAGGGCCAGTGGGCACAGACTGAAACGCAGGAGGTTCCATCTGAATATGAGGAGAAACTTCTTTCCCTTGAGATGCCAGAGCCTGGCCCAGGCTGCCCAGAGAGGTTGTGGAGTCTCCTTCTCTGGAGACATTCAAACCCACCTGGACACATTCCTGTGTGATCTGATCTGCTCTGGTGACCCTGCTTCAGCAGGTGGGTTGGACTGGATGATCTCCAGAGGTCACTTCAACTCCAACCATCCTGTGATTCTGTGATTTGGGCCCTCTGTCAGGGAAGGAAGGTTTGGGATGCCTGAGGGGGGTGTGGGGAGGTGGTGAGGGCAGCTGGTGATGTGAGGGTGAGTAGGGCTGATGTGCGAGTTGGGATGGGATCCTGGTGTAAGCATGTAGGATTTGGGGGTTCTGTGGAGTGCTTGAGGGGCAGGCTTGGGTTGAGCTGGGGCTGTCTGGAGATATGCTGGGATAATCATAGGATCATTTTGGCTGGAAAAGACCTTTAAGATTTTTTACTCCAACCATTAATCTAACTCTGCCAAGTTCACCTCTGAACTGTGTCCCTGAGAACCTAATCTCTGTGTCACTTAAACCCTTGCACGGATGGTTACTCCACCACCGCTCTGGGCAGCCTGTTCCAATGCCCGACAGCCCCTTCCATGGTTAAGTTTTTCCTAATATCCTACATGAGGGCTTGGGACCCGTGGAATGGAATGAAGATTTGGGGGTGTCTGGGATGCTTGAGAAGTGTGTGGGGAGACTTGTCAGCACAAAAGAGTACCCTGGGGAGGGGGGGGTGGCTTTCGAGGTGTCTGGGTTTATTGGGGGGGGCGGGGAGGTGTTGGGACACTTAATTTCAGAGAGAAGAGAGCTTGGGCATGTGTAATATGATGAGTGGGACAAGCTGGGTGTGGAAGGGTTATTAGTTATGTGGGCTGGTGTAGGTACGGAGGTGAACTTAGTGAGCTCTTGGGATGCTTCAGGGTACACGTTGGTGGGCTTGGGTGTGTGTTTGGGAGTGGGTAACGTGGCTGTTATTTCTGAGAGACAAATGTAAAGGGAGAGCTACCTTACTGGGTCTTTATGGTGTCATTTGGGCAAGGGTTAGGAGGCCTGTCCCTTAAGGCCATGCTGTTGAAGGTGCAGCTGAATGTTGGGGTTTGAGTTTTGTGTAGTGTGTGTTATTTCTGGTAATTCATAGGAGTATGTGTAGATGAGAGGTTTGTGATGGTAAAGGGCTTCTATATGCTTCCCTTTGGGGATAAGAATAAAACCTGGAGGGTTTGTAGGCTCTTGATATGCACAAATCCAGTTTTAAAAGTTGAGATAGTGTCATGCTTTCAAGTTGTTTTTATTTGCTGCTGAATCTGGAGAGTGGATCTCGTTGGTCTGTAGGTCTGTGATATCAGTAGCTTGGTCGGCGCTGTTGTCAGTGTTGAGGGCAAGCAGATGGACACAGTTACTGCAGTCTTAGAAGATGAGACATTTAACAGTATTTCAGGTTTGCGTTTTTATGTATGTGAGAAGAGGATAAAATCCACCTTGTGATCCTGCAGAGAAGCAGTAACTCTCCCTCATAAACCGTCTCAGCTTCTTTTCTTGTTGGTTGAGACTGAAACCAGCACTTGAACTTCAGCTCTGTTAAAATGTTTTGTGTTTGACTGAGTCAACCTGAATCTCTTCCGTGTTGTGGCGTCTCCGCTGTAGCTGTGGCTCCCTCTGAAGCTCACCCACCTGAGGAAAGATGCATTTGGTGCACTAGTTCTGGTCCTGTGTCCAAAAAATTGCACAGACTGCTTCAGGAACCTTCTGGACTATGGTAACAGTCGCTAAAACATTCTGCTCTTCCTTCAGTAGGAAGATCAGAACTTGACAAAGGAGTTGGATGTTGTTGGGTTTGAAACTGTTGCATGTGCCACCTCTAGAAAGGAGAGAAACGTGACTGAACAGGGAGAGAAGGCAAATGCTTGAGAGAGATCCTGGTACCAGCACGTTACTTGTTAGTGTTACGCCATTCTTAGAAGGAAAATTCTGCTTTTGTTGGTTTGATGAAATAATTTATTGAAGAACAGTATTTTAAGAATAATTCCATGACCTGTCTATTGGTTTGCATTTACTTTCACAGCCTTTTCTAAGTACAGACAATAAGGTGGGAGTTTGTCTGGCGTTTGCAGAAGCGTGGCGCTGGTGAATTGGGTCTAATCTTCTTATTTGAAGGAGCTTGCGTAACAGTGTAGTAAAGTGTAAGAGGTCTTATTAAGGCTGCCTTAGTAATCCCTCTGCAGTCTCTGTGCAGAGAGTTGGCTGCTACTTAAGGAGGGAGGGATGGAGGAGCTGCGCTTCCAGTGATTTCTTGGATGTCTGCTGTGGGAACACCCTGAAGTGCCTTGTTTGTTATAAGACTGGTAAATATGTTCTGTTTATGTGAATCTTATGCTGAGCAGTTTTGTTCTGAAGTGTTGTTAGATGTTCAGGTGCTTCAAATAATGAGAAAACAAGCTTTGTTTGCTTCCATCATAAATTATAACTTGTTTCTTCTGAAGCAGTCGCTTAAAATATTTCTCAAGCTTTTGCCCTGTAAAGTAGCTGGGCTGACACAATGTTATTAATTCTGAGTACTGCAGGATTTGATATCTGCTTAATCAAAAGGCACAAGTACGTTATCAAAGTTCAGGACCCAAGTTCAAAGGCCTGCCACGTAAAGTCTGTTGCAGATACTTTGGGCTGCTAATCGTATGCAAATGGAAAGAGGCTGGAGGAGGAAAGGGTAGGTTGATCTGAAATAGTGGGTTATGTGCACATATTGATCAGTCCAGAGAGCTGTGATAGTGTGTGGTCGCTTCCAGGTGACGTGGCAAGATTGGCTTCCAAGTAATTAAACGTTTGAGGGAGGTGACATAGTCACTGTTATTTGCCGCGGGCACAAAATACCTTCTGATGTGCAAGTGATGTGAGGCTTGTGAAGAAGGAAAAATAAATCCCAAAGCCTCGTTGAGTTGCAGTGGCAGAGGAGGTGAGCTGGGGGAATGCGGAAAAGGAAAGGAGAGGGGTAGATGAGATTGGGTGATGGGTGCTTGGTGATTGGAGTTCCATCTAAAGCAGGTGACTTTATTTTTAGCCTTTGCTCTCTTCTGCGTCGTGATGCTGCCTCTTGCCTCTTTTTAGCTAATGCAGAGTCACAAAGTGGTTGGGTTTGGAAGAGACCTTTGGAGATCATCCAGTCCAACCCACCTGCTAATGCAAGGTCACCAGAGCAGATCACACAGGAAGGTGTCCAGGTGGGTTTGAATGTCTCCAGAGAAGGAGACTCCACAACCTCTCTGGGCAGCCTGGTCCAGGCTCTGGCACCTCAAAGGAAAGAAGTTTCTCCTCATATTCAGATGGAACCTCCTGTGTTTCATTCTGTGCCCATTGCCCCTCATCCTGTCGTTGGGCACCACTGAACAGAGTCTGGTCCATCCTCTTGACACCCACCCTAGAGATATTTCTGAACATTGGTGAGATCCTTTCTCAGCTTCTCTTCTCCAGGCTGTGCTACATTTGAAATAAACCTCTGAATCATGAAAAACTCCTATTCTTTTAATTTTTATTATTAACTCCACCGAAGTCTTTACAGGTACTGTTCTCAAATCTCACACCTTTTTGCTCTTTTGGGGCGTAGGGTGTTACCTACACGAACATTCCTTTAAACCGTGTAAATGGGAGCTCTGTAAGCAGCAGAACCAGTGAACACATTCCCAGTTGTTTTGCCCTGGGGTTGTGCTCACCTGCTCTCTGTTAAGATTAGAATCATTGCATCAGCATTTCCCTCTGTTGAGTTGTACCTTTCTTTATACACATTTGCCTGGCTTTACGAAACCAAAAGATATCTACCCTGTTTCCCTGAAAATAAGACAGGGTCTTATGTTAATTTTTGCTCCAAAAGATGCATTGGGGCTTGTTTTCAGGGGGTGTCTTATTTTTTCATGAACAACAATCTACATTTATTCTTTTATTCAAATATAGTAATGTCATCACGTCCTGTCACATTTGTCCTGCTACATTCTATTGCAAATTAATTGTGCTTTTTTTACATGTGTAGCTGCCTGGACACTATTTAAGTTGACTTTTAAAATGAATTTTAACTAGGGCTTATATGTTGAGCATCCTCAAAAATCCTGAAAAATTCATGCTAGGGCTTATTTTTAGGGTAGGGCTTATTTTTGGGGAAAGGGAGTATCCCGCTTGCACTTCCAGCTTGGTTGTACAAGCCTTATTTCCTTGGGCAGCAAACTATAAATTCACAGGTGGGTATAATTGGCAATTTTCTGTTTTGTTTTTACTTTTATATTAAAGTGTAAGCAGATCTCTGCACCATTTATTTCGTGACTACTAGCACAACACATTGGAGATTGATGTGATCTTTCAAGTTGACATGTAATAATCGTGATAATTGTTGAAATCTTTTTTGGTGCACGCTGAAATGAAATTATTGAGCTTAGTTTGACTTTACAATTCAAATGACTCAGGATCACAGAATGGACTGGGTTGGAAAAGCCCTCAGAGATCATCCAGTCCAACCCATGGTCCAACTCCAGTCCACTGACCAGATCATGGCACTAAGTGCCATGTGCAATCTCAGTTTAAAAACCTCCGGGGCCGGTGAGTCCAGCACCTCCCTGGGCAGCCATTCCAATGCTGACCACTCTCTCTGCACAGAATTGCTTTCTAATCTCCAGCCTCAATTTCCCCTGGCAGAGTTGAAGCCCATGCCCCCTTGTCCTATTGCTGACTGCCTGGGAGAAGAGCCCAGACCCCCCCTGGCTAGAACTGCCCTTCAGGTCGTTCTAGAGAGTGCTGAGCTCAGCTCTAAGCCTCCTGTTCTCCAGACTAAACAATCCCAGCTCCCTCAGCCTCTCCCCATAGGTCTTGTGTTCAAGTCCCTTCCCCAGCCTTGTTGCTCTTCTCTGGACCCGCTCCAGCACTTCAATCTCTTTCCTGACCTGAGGGGCCCTGAACTGAACACAACACCCCAGGTGTGGCCTCCCCAATGCAGAGCACAGGGGAAGGATCACTGCCCTTGTCCTGCTGACCATGCTGGTTTGGATACAGGACAGGATACCATTGGCCTTCTTGGCCACCTGGGCACACTGTTGGCTCCTGGAGAAGAACTGTGAGAGGGACAGTGGAAAACAATTTAACTTCCAATTCTTCTTTAATCTCAATTTTAAAAGTTCGAAAGCACACATTTCAAGTGATGCGTAATCTTCTGTAGTTTTAATTTCCTTTCCGAAAGAAACAAGTCCTGTGCAATTATGCTTTCTGTCAATTCCTCTGACAGTTGTTAGTTGTTTTAACATGCTGGCAAATACGTTTGACGAAGAGATGATTCCTACATATTGTGTGAAAATGGTTCCTGTGGAGCAGAAATGAGACTCTCTCAGTTCCGCTCCTGGTAAGAACTCAACACTTATTAAACATCAGAGCAGTTCGATAGGCGAGAGAGTTTATAAACATCTAAACTAGAACAGACTTTGCTCTCCTGCCTTCTTAGACACGAAAAACGCTTGATGATGAGACACAGGTTTCAAAGAATGTCGAGCATCATGATGAATTGTTTGATATTGGACTGTTTAAAGCAGTTGTTCCCTCTATCAAAGGTTTGAGTTCACAGTTTGATTTTTCCTTGCTTTTTCCCTAATGCTTTGTTTATGTAGTTTGCCTGAAACAGAATAAATGCCTTATTTTTTTAAATATTTTGGATATCATTTCGTAGTGTTGTCGAGGGTTAAGATAGCGGGGTGACAATCAAACCCTGGCAGATGTGTTGTTAACCTCCTCTCCCCCCAACTTCCCCCTTTTGCCCTCCCTCTCCCCCCTTCCCACTCAGGACAGGCGATTGGGAGGGAAAGAAGGACAGAGAGAAGAGAGTTGGAAAAGTTAAAGATGTTTTACTAATGCTACTAATAAGAATAGAGAAAATAATACAAAATATACAAAACCAATCTTGTAAGTCTCAGCAACTGCAGAGCCAGCACCCAAAGTCCTGGATTAGACTCTGTAGCCAACTGGAGCTGGATTCAGTCTCTCACTAGGCCTCAGTTCGCAGGGACGACCAGCAAGGTCCTCTCCTAATGTCAGCCATGAGGAAAAAGGGAAAAGGCAAAGGGAAAAAGGGAAAGACAAAAGGGACGAGATCCTCGTGATCTCCCACTTTTATATGAAGTATTCACGTGAATGGAATGTTATACACCGTTGGTCAGTCTCTCGGTCATCGGTTTCTCGTTGCCCCTCTCGCGAGATGTCCATCCGTGCTTATCAATAAGTTTGCATTCCATTGCTAGGTTTAACCAAAACATGTGTTGGGTTCTCCAGGAAAATGCAGCTAATATGAAGGCTTTAGCTGACAGGCAAATTCACTAAAAGAGAAACTTGTTTTTAATAAAACCAGGACAAGTGTCTTTAAACGCTTCTAGGAATCGATACATTGGATAAAAATATGTGTTGTTTTCCTTTAGGCAAAATATTTCTAGGTTATGTTAACCAATTGCATGGGGCATTTTTTATTGTAAATAAGCATATACGTACTGGTTATTAGTTCATTTCTTCAAGTGTTCTTTATGGTTATCTTCCAGAGATGATGTGAGTTGCTACCTTAGTCTTCTAACATCTTGCCCTGAATACTCATGAGGAAAGACAAATCTCTCCTGTGTTCCGAATGTACCAGGTAAATCCCAAGAATAACTTTTCATGGGGGTTTGTGACCTGTTGAAGAAGAACAAGTCAAGAGAGGGCAGCTTTTCTTCTATATTTAATCCTAGTTGATTCTGTAAAAAGACCCTGATGGCTCTTGTGTGTCGTATTTGTGTGTTACACAAGAATATCAGACAACTCCAACACTAACACAACTGTTTGCAAATCCAATGAAGACACAGCGTGTCAGTGGGATTGAGCCAGTTACCGTAAATAACTTTAAGAACTTTACAGTGAGGTAAAGCAGAAAATAGTGAGGTGTTCCAGGTAGATAATTCCACTGTCAACCCCCTGCCTCACCTTTTTGTCTGAGAGAGCCGAATAATGGACACAGCTGTGAATTTTGAGAACAGTTTGGTTGTTTTTCAATGGCAGTAGTGTTATGAGAGATACTGTTTAGTGGTGCATAACTTAATGTATTTCACAGAATGTCAGGGGTTGGAAGGGACCTGGAAAGCTCATCCAGTGCAATCCCCCCATGGAGCAGGAACACCCAGCTGAGGTTCCACAGGAAGGTGTCCAGGCGGGTTTGAATGTCTGCAGAGAAGGAGACTCCACAACCTCCCTGGGCAGCCTGGGCCAGGCTCTGACACCCTCACTGAGAAGAAGTTTCTTCTCAAATTTAAGTGGAACCTCTTATGTTCCAGTTTGAACCCATTACCCCTTGTCCTATCATTGGTTGTCACTGAGAAGAGCCTGGCTCCATCCTCCTGACACTCCCCCTTTCTATATATCTGTAAACATTAATGAGGTCACCCCTCAGTCTCCTCTTCTCCAGCTCCAGAGCCCCAGCTCCCTCAGCCTTTCCTCACACAGGAGATGCTCCACTCCCTTCAGCATCTTTGTTGCCCTGCGCTGGACTCTCTCCAGCAGTTCCCTGTCCTTCTGGAACTGAGGGGCCACAACTGGACACAATATTCCACATGTGGTCTCCCCAGGGCTGGTGTATTGGATTGTAAGTAACTAATATCATGTCTGTTAACCTCATTTAGTATTTTGTTTTCAGGTTGTCCTCATGAGTGCTCCAGTGGAGAATGTCCATGATCTTCTTTGCCTGCGTGGTGCGGGTGAGGGACGGGCTTCCCCTCTCAGCCTCCACAGATTTTCATTTCAACCAGGATTTTCTGGAATGCAGGAGAAGATTAAAGGCGTTATCCTCGATTCTGGCGCAGTATCCGAGTCGAGGCACAGCAAAAGGACGTGACCTTAGCATACAGTAAGTCCTTTGTTGTGTTTGGTTGGTTTTTTTTGACTTGAATTTTTGCAATGATTACCCTGGGGATTAGCTGAATTTAAGGTATATTCTATAATGCCAAACTCCGATCTGAAATCCCACCGTGTGCCTCTGGATTGTAACCTCCACGCGGTATTTTGAAACCTTATTTCTCTGCACTATGGCCACACAGCTCCTACTTAGTTTAGCAAGTGTATCTTAAGAATTTCTTGGTTTAACTGTCATTTTTTGTAGCAAATGCTTTCTGCTCAATGGGCAGTACTTGCTACTGTTAACAACTGGAGCATCTTAGGCTTCTACAAATACCTTCTAGGACCATATCCTAGTGCCTGGGAATGGCTTAGTTTAGTCTAAACCCCAAGCCCTTTTCCTAAGTGTCTGCAGGTCTTGCTGATTCATTTTATGAGGCCGCTGAAGTTCTGATTTCTGGCTTGCACAGAACTGCCCTCACTCCCTCCTACGTGCTGCCCTCTCCATTTTCTGAACACCAGCAGCATTCCGGTCTCTAGAACCTGATGAGTGTGTCTTGAGGAGACTTGAAGCGTACCGACAATACAAGGAAATTATAAGTCTTTGCTTTGATTTGTTAGGAGAGGATCTGCTGGTCTCAATTTGAAGGAATTGACTTTTCATTCAGAGATGAGGATTTTCATTTGCTATTGATTTTTGGGGCTAGTTCAAAAAATGAGTTCTAGCTTGTTAGCAAATATATATATATAAAAATAATAAAGTTACCCTGAGGTAAAAATGTAATATCCCTTTTCAGGGTAGTTATTGGAGAAAGAAAGATACATGAATTCACACTGAATCGATTGGAAAGGCAGATTAGCATTTTAATTCCCGTTCCCTCCAAGTGAACTCGTGCCCTTTAATGCTGACATGTTCTGCTGCTTTTAATCTTCTGTAGGCTCTCCAGAAGTAGCGTCTGGCTCTGAAATGAGAGCACAAGGAGATACTTGGCAAAAAGGCTATAAATTATTGACAACTGGGGAAAGGTGGTTTTGTGCAGGCATGGTGTTGATCCTCAGCTGTGATCTGTGGGAAAAAGGGAGTTAGGGAAGGTATCTGGTGTAACTAGGCTGGCACAGAGCTAATCAAAACCATAAATCCAAGTACAGAGTGTAATAAATACATAAAAACATGATCAAATAGAAACTGCAAGTGTTTCTGTATGAGAGGGACCTTATGTGTAAAGGGTAGAAAAGAGAAAATAAGTGGTCAGCTTCAAAACTTGGGGTTTTTAAAAGAAATCTTGCTAACAAACAGTTAACCTATTAAGGAAGGTTACCTCAACCGTCTTCTTTCAGAGATATTTAGAACCCAATCAGTAATTCTGATGGGGATTGGGGAAGTTTAGCTCTCTATGTTATGAGTGCTGACATCTGAACTCGGTGCCCTGACTCCCATCTTAATTAATTAAGCCTAAATGAGAGTGATTTCTCTCATCCTTACGTACACGCCTACGATTTGGTCAGATGAATCCCCTATTAAGTTTCCTAGAGGGTTCAGGGCTGTCTGTAAGTGGAAACTTATGTATAAATACAGATTCAGTGTTAGAGGGACCCCTTTTGGAGTGGAATTTCTATTGCGCTGTTCCTCTTACAAACTCATCTTAATTTGTTACAGGTTATCTAGTGTTTGAATATCTTGGTTTGTGCAAGTTAACCGGTATCTCTTGCTGTTAATAAGTTGTTATATTCAAGGAGAACAAGGAATATATCTCCTTGCTTCCAGTGAACGAGCTTGTTTTCCTTGGTTTTACTTTTGGTTGTGAGGAATCGACTGTGTTTTCTTTGAAAATCTTGCCTGTGACGTTTTCCGGTCATCTCTTATTAACGTGATTTAGAGCCAGCCCAAGAAAATAATGTCCTCAATTGAATAAAATCTATATTGTGATCTTTAGTGTGCTAAGGTGTACTTAGTGAGTTAAGTGTTAGATCTGTAGGGGCTGCAAGACTATTACAACAGCACAAATGCTATGATTTTCCGTCTGCTCTTCCAGCGCAGCCTGTACATTTTGTTATGACAGAAAGCACAGTTTACTTCTCATGTTCAGCGTGACTCCTTTACCTTTTTATGTTAACGTTAATTATATTTTCTATTTCAGTTTCCTTTCTTCTGGGGATATTGCCTGCATGGCAATCTGTTCCAGCAATTACTCAACCATCATGGCGTTTTGCTTCCTGGAAGAGCTTCAGTGGGAATTTGCTGCTTCTTATGATACAACGAGCATCAGTTTAGCTTCCAGACCATATGCTTTTCTTGAATTTGGTTGGTAATTTTGTTCTCTAATAGTGAGAATCCTGCGTCTGCTACTTTTATGATGGTAAACAGTGTCTTCTGGCCAAAGGCTGATCGTAAAAATGAGTCTGTGTTTGTGCCTGTGTGTGTGGAGGAGGAAGGGAGATCTTGTAACTGCCTTAAGCTATTAGATGGTTGGTTTTGCAGTTCTTAAGCACCCGTGTAATAGATGAACAAAATCATGTGGTGATCACAGAATCACAGAATGGACTGGGTTGGAAAAGCCCTCAGAGATCATCCAGTCCAACCCTTGGTCCAGCTCCAGTCCATTGACCAGATCATGGCACTAAGTGCCGTGTCCAATCTCAGTTTAAAAACCTCCAGTGTCGGTGAGTCCAGCACCTCCCTGGGCAGCCATTCCAATGCTGACCACTCTCTCTGCACAGAATTGCTTTCTAATCTCCAGCCTCAATTTCCCCTGGCAGAGTTGAAGCCCATGCCCCCTTGTCCTATTGCTGACTGCCTGGGAGAAGAGCCCAACCCCCCTGGCTAGAACTGCCCTTCAGGTCGTTCTAGAGAGTGCTGAGCTCAGCTCTAAGCCTCCTGTTCTCCAGACTGAACAAGCCCAGCTCCCTCAGCCTCTCCCCATAGGGCTTGTGTTCAAGTCCCTTCCCCAGTCTTGTTGCTCTTCTCTGGACCCGCTCCAGCACTTCAATCTCTTTCCTGACCTGAGGGGCCCAGACCTGAATACAACACTCCAGGTGTGGCCTCCCCAATGCAGAGTACAGGGGAAGGATCACAACTATATGTTGTTACTGAGTCTACCTGATGCTGTATGTGATTTTCTTTTTAAATTCTTTCTTGTGTTTGGATCCAAGATGCCCTTGATCCTTAAGAACTTCACCTTTTGCCTGGTACTTACAGATCATTATAACAGGCTGATTTAAGTTAAACCATAGATTTTTCCCTAAGGAATGCACTGTGTATCCTGGTACAACATAAAGTCCTCCTGTGTGGTCTCAAAACTCATGCTTAGGCTATTACATACATATAATATCCACTAGTAGTTGTAGTCAACCTAGACAAGTCTTGTAGCATAACAATATCTTAAGAATGTGGATTTTACTTATAGGATATTTTAGCAAAATGAATGTTTCTGCGTTTTCTTTCCCTAAGCATTTGGAATAGTTTGATTTTTGCCAATATCTTTGCACAGTTAAATAGGAGATACCTCCCTGCAGATGCTGCTATTTCAGCTCTGGGGGTGTGAGCGATTCATAAACGGACAAATTCTCTCCTTAATCTCAGCACAACTCCTCTCAAACCAGTAGCCACACTTGCAGAAAGGGATTTATTTGCAAATGGTATTAAATTATATTAAATTTGAAGTGTGAAAGATGAAGCAGGGTGATTACGTAGATCTGTGGGTCAAACATTGGTGGAATCGCTGTGGAATTGCCTCTTCCAGCCAGAGTTGCTTCGTGACTCAAATAGAGGTTGAATTGATTTCTCTATGTGCTGGAAAAGAAGAAACCCCCCAAAAAAACACCAAACAAGAAACCCCCCCCAAACCCCCCCCCCAAACTAATAATTGACTTTGATAAAATAATGTGGAATTGCCTCTCATGGTGGTTCATGGGTAGTTTAAGAGATGCATTGGCATCTGGAATATCAAAGCTTGTTTTCAGTCCACTGGTAGGCAGGATGTTGAGATTTAAAGTATCCAGAAGGGATTGGATGTGATATAAAATACCCAGGAGAGGTATTTTTGTTCCCTAAGCAGTGATGGAATTATATACCTGAAACGAATGAGAAAAGAAACGAAGAAAGAAATGAAAAAGAAAGAACACCACAATTTGATGAACCGTTACCTAAAGCACTTAACTTTCGCAGAGCTAATTGGAATGTGTCTTCATATTGTTTCAGATAACGTCATTCAGAAAGTCAAATGCCATTTTAACTCGGTGAGTCTCTCCCAAGCCAAGGCCAAGTGGGCGAAGGTTGAGGAGGAGCTGAAGTTCTGGCCCCCGGTTCAGCTGCGACTCGAGGACGCGGCGCTGCCCAACGGGGTGACCAACGGGGGGCACGCAGGCGCTCATGTGGAGGTTGGTAAGTTACTGCACAACTTGCCAAACTCAACCCTACAAACCAGAAAAACATGGAACGCCATCAGTTCCTTTTATACTGACAAATATATATATTAATGTTTATGAAACCCAAGAAAACAACTCCCTTTCTCTCATAGTAAACAAGAAATATTCTTCAGATTATAGGAGGTACACACCAGAGCCTTTAAGATCTCGTAGTAGCATCTTTATGCGCAGGCTTAGTTCACCTTCTCCGTATGGACAATTAGTTGTACATGGACTCAGCTTTGTCTGGGGTAAATTCTCCTGCTTTTAAGGTAGTTTGTTAAACTTTCCGTGACAAGAGGAGCTCAGTTAATTTGTTGCTTGTGGCAAACTCTGATAGAAGATATGTAATTACAGTCTGAGTGAGCCGCTTCATCCTTGAGGAAAGAAAACATGAGCTGAGGGTAAAACTCTTATTCCCAAATTGTCTTGGATTGTTCTCCCCCCTTTGCTTTCTCCATGTATCTTATTCTTTAAAATCTAATGTAAGGACTGAAATTCTGAAAGAACATATGTACATCTGTATAAACAACACAGAGACTTGACAAGGGACCTTTTTGTAACAAATACTGACATTTTACCTGCTTTTAGAGGGACTAACCTCTATTTATTTATTGTAAAATTGTTGTCTTATTTCTATTTCGGTTGCATAGTCAAAGTCTGGCCTACTTCTACAGAATAAAATGCTTTTAATCCTATTAGCGTGGCAGTTTAAATGCAGCTGGAGTGCCACGAGCTTGTGTTTCTTCTCTTTTTGTTATTGCTCTTGGCTTATGAAAGACTAATAAAATTAAGTTCCAGTTGCTCAGTCTTAGCGTTCCTGATGGATGAGCCGCAATCTAATTTGACGTAGGTATTTTAAGTTAAAATATAGAAGGGCAGTAGCTAGGAGGAAGGAAAATAGAATTGAAAATGTTTGATTTGCCAGGCAGATTTGTGAGTTTTCCTCAGAACTGTCCTTGGAGCTTCAATATTTTCATGATGCGACAGGGCTTAATAATTCTTAGTGCTACTGTGAGTGGTTTCAGTGCCAGCGAACATTTGCGAGCGAGTCTGTGTCTGCAGATCAGAAATACATTTTCAGCTCCCCCATATTCTTAATTACTTTCCATCTGGCTTCGTATTTCTGGCTGTTCTCTCTGGTCTAACCTAAATACTCATACAGATTGTTCTGCCTTTATTTTAAGGATCATGTTTATGATCATCTGGTTCCCTCGGCTGGACTCGACTTTCCTGGCTCGTGTCTCTCTCCTCTCGTCATTACCAACCAGCTGAATCCCACTTTACTGCGCTAAGTTTAGCTGTGTGGGTAGTGTTTGTTCCCATATTGATGTTATTTATATTACAGCTCTGCCATACAGGAGACTTCTTGAGCGTATATTGAAGCGTCAGGGTTGCAGGAGAGCAGAATTTGTGTCTACATTCTATAACAATGATAGATCAATCAGTGGATTGATCAAACATCGATCTCATTACGTGTTTGTAGCTGGCTCCTGTTCTATTGAGCTGTGTGGTCACATCCCCTGGCTCTTCATTTCAGTATGAAAGCAGCCTGAAGAGTTTTGTCCTTATTTGTATATATGGAAAGTAGAGCTTTTTGTTTCATTTCTTCTTTTTATTTCATTTTTTCTCCTGTTTGTTCCTTCCTTCATTAACTAAACCCAGTACAACTCCTGCTAGCATGATACCAGCATTTTATCCTTGATCAACATCTCTGCAACCTCAGCTCTTATTGCAAAAGCCTCACCTTGTGTCTCGATACGGGCACAGCTGCTAAAGCTCTGGAGGACATTTGTGCAGAGAAAAAATGCGAAGCGAAAGTCGCTTTCTCTGAAAAGGGACATTTTTCACCTCAGAAATCGCTTTATGAAGCAGAAGAACAACTTGTGCTCTTCGTCTAGTAAGCACGCTCTTAAATTATGCAGCATTGTGCTCCCCTTGATGAGTGTTCTTCGTCTTTTGTAGGCACACAGGGTGTCCATCCTTTCAAGATGTCTCACATCTCTGTCTTTTGTATTTTATTTTAAAATGCCTGAACCTGATTTCATTTCTCACTCCTGGCGCTGTCTTTTATCTGAAGCTTCGAGTATGTGACTCATTGTCAAACCCTTGTCGTGTTCTGCCTCGAAGAGACAGAATTGAGCGTGGTACAGACACTCATGTCGGTCTCCAGTTAAATAGCCAGAGGCCTCTGCTCTGAAAATCTTTTACAGGCAGAATCCCAGAATGTCAGGGGTTGGAAGGGACCTGGAAAGCTCATCCAGTGCAATCCCCCCATGGAGCAGGAACACCCAGCTGAGGTTCCACAGGAAGGTGTCCAGAGGGGTTTGAATGTCTGCAGAGAAGGAGACTCCACAACCTCCCTGGGCAGCCTGGGCCAGGCTCTGACACCCTCACCGGGAAGAAGTTTCTTCTCAAATTTAAGTGGAACCTCCTGTGTTCCAGTTTGAACCCATTTGCCCCTTGTCCTATCATTGGTTGTCACCGAGAAGAGCCTGGCTCCATCCTCCTGACACTCCCCCTTTCTATATCTGTAAACATGAATGAGGTCACCCCTCAGTCTCCTCTTGTCCAGCTCCAGAGCCCCAGCTCCCTCAGCCTTTCCTCACACGGGAGATGCTCCGCTCCCTTCAGCATCTTTGTTGCCCTGCGCTGGACTCTCTGCAGCAGTTCCCTGTCCTTCTGGAACTGAGGGGCCACAACTGGACACAATATTCCAGCTGTGGTCTCCCCAGGGCAGAGTAGAGGGGCAGGAGAACCTCTCTGACCTACTGACCACCCCCTTCTAACCCACCCCAGGTACCATTGGCCTTCCTGGCCACAAGGGCCCAGTGCTGGCTCATGGTCACCCTGCTGTCCCCAGGACTCCCAGGTCCCTTTCCCCTACACTGCTCTCCAACAGGTCATTCCTCAACTTATACTGGAGAAGTTTCCATTTTTTCATTCTGTGAGGGTGTTTTCACAGAGCTGTTCTGTACAAGTTCAAGCCTGCAGATGCATTTTTCCTTAGTGATGGATAATTCACAGTCACCAGAACATCTTCTGGGTAGTTCTTGTACTCTAAAGTGCACAACTTCAGTTTGAATCCCAATTAGCATTTAATTGTGCTTGTGCAAAGTTGGACTAAAAGTGCTGGTATGCTCTTGTTCCCCTATTTAATGTCAAAAGCAATTCTAGTATGAAATTCTATTTATAAAATAGGGTTGAATTCCTACAAGGAAGTGCAGTACTTTTCCCCTAGCAGTACCCGTCTCACTTGTTCTGTGCAATTTCACTTCGTGCATTAAACCCCAGAATGATGTAGCAGAAATACAGCTCTTTATTAAAAGATCAATTTCTACAGAATCTGAAGCCTGAGCAACTGGGTGTTGTCATCTCCCTTCCATCTGTGACAGCAGTTCTTTTTATGCTACTGAACAACGAAAAAGTAACTTCTACATATCATTCCATGGTATATTGGGAATGATAATTATCCTCCCTGGGGACTGGGAACTCTTGACATGGACAGTTTGCAAGATTCTGTACAATGAGTGACACTTGTTCTTGGTTATGAGACACTATGCGCCCCTGAAATAAACCTTAGAAACTGAGGAAGAAGAAACTGAGGAATAAAGAGATTAGGAAACTTCTGTGAGAGAAACATTATGTAATTTATCAAAAATGATAGGAAATGGAACACTCAGGTCCATGAGTGGACAAACATGCTGGTACAGCCTCTGCTCAGTGCACTGGTTGGACCTTGAATTTCACTGCACAGCAAAAGACGATAGGGGTTGTTTGCACCATTTATTTATGTGAACGTGTACGTCAGTAAACTACATAAAGTGACTATATCAAATGGAATTCATACAGTTCCTTTTGCAGCTGCTTTGGAGATGAAATGATGGAGGTACAAGCACGTGCCAGACAAATTAATTACATAGACACTTATAAAAGGTACTTTATATCCCTATACTAATTTGGCGCCAAACTTTTTTACATCCATCTGTCAAAATCTCTCTTGAAGGAGAAGACACGAGTTGTTTTCCTGTCTTTAGCCACGCAGTACTGCAATATCTAAGCTGTTCTGGTGTTTCATCTGTCACTGAAATGAAACCGGAGAAGATCTTTGCTGTGTTGCTGAGTTTATCTGCTGTAGTTGGGAGCTGGCAACGTCTGGGCAGGAGACAGAAGATCCTGAGAGTTGGGGAGGCTTCTTGAGGGCTCATTCATTGTATCTTATGGATGTTGGTGCAGGAGAAGATCTAGATTTTGGTATCTGAGATGTGAATTACCTGTATTGTTTTGCTGCCAGGGTTCTACTTGAGCTGATAAGGAGGGCAGGGATGAAATGGAGATGAGTATCTAGGTGTGGTGTCTGTTGTTGAGCCAGCTGGTGTAGGCAGGGGAAAAAAAAAGTTAATTACAAATTGCTAATAATTGCTTTGACCTTAATTAGGTGTGTCAGGCATTAGAACAGGCTGCCCAGGGCGGTGGTGGAGTCACCATCCCTGGAGGGGGTTAAAAGACACTTAGATGAGGTTCTTAGGGACATGATTTAGTGCCAGGGGTGGGTTAATGGCTGGTGTCACAGAGGCACCCCAGAGTTAGTTTAGACAGACAACAGGGTCCAATCCAAACTTCTATTCGGTAAAGAAAGTGCTGCAGATTAACCGGTGGGAAATGGGGTTTTAGCATTCCAATAGTGACATAAATACAGGTTTGAGTATCGGTTGAGGTAATTATTGAGGTGCAACAAATAATAACAATGGAGATCCACGGTGTGCATACACGTGGCTCATCAAAAACAGTGTCAGAGCCATCCCTGACTCTGGGAAAAGTATACACTTGCCTGAATCTGGCAAGGAATTATTAAAGAAAATACACGTGCTTATATTTAAGCATGGAATAAGCACCCGCCCAAGCGGCGAGGAATTATCTCCACATGTAGGTGAGTGACATGAGACAAACAGTGTCCCAGTCCCGGGAGGGCTCTCAGCAGCAGCACTTGATCCGTGCTCCGACGGGTCCACACAGTGGGAGGAAAAACCTCGGCGGGAGGGGTCCTGTTTTTAAAGCCTTGTCAGATCTGACTGTGGGCATTCCAGAAGCTTCTCTGCACCCCCACTCTGACTGTGGGGTGCCCTGAAGCTTCTAAGCACCCCCACTCCGGCTGTGAGCGCCCAGCAGCTCCTTGGCACCTCTGTGCCCCCACTCCTTCTCTCTCTTAACGACCCTGATGAGCGGGTTCTGGGGTCAAACAGAAGAAGCTGTTACCTCCATTGTAGGAAAGAGTGGGGATGTGTGAAGGAAGAAGTTGGGTGGGGGGGAGGGAAGGGGGTGTGCATGTGCCACAGCTGGACTCGGTGATCTTGAAAGTCTTTTCCAACCAAAATGATTCTGTAATTCTACATATCAGTTAAAGCATCCTGAAGGAATGGTGTTTGGGTGTATAGGCGTTTGAATAAATAGTGGTGGGAGGTGGGAAAGGAAAGAGATAAATTGCTCCCTGTGAAATGTGGACAAGCTGGGAGAAAGGGAATTGGACTCTAGAATGTAGCTGCAAAACGATAGAATCCAGTTTAACTCCTAGGCCCCAGTTTTGAGCATCTGTTGTCAGTCTGAGAGGCCCAGAGGTAAGAGCAGCAGGTCTGTGCTCAGTCACAGACGACAAGAACCCGTCAGTGTCATCCTGACAACTCCTCCAACAACTTCTCTGCCAGCAGAGCCTCCAAGTCCTCGACTCCTGCAGTTGTATTCCCACAGTTACTTGTTTAGGGCACCAAATGCTGGATGGAAACTATGCAGGTGAAGCTAAATTGCCGTATAGGGGTTTGAACCCTCAAACTGTCAGTGGGAAGAAATACAGCTTATAATTACTGGCTGAGGAAGAGATGAATCACTGTCTTGCTTTTATGGGTGTCAAAAATTTAAGCCAGGCTTTTGGGTGCTTAAAACTGCTTGTTTTTTACTGGCCTGTGGAGAGTGTTAAGTATGATAATCCGCTGAAATAAGCAGCTGAAAAACATCGACGTGCACCATAAAAAAAGACATGAATGCCAAGTAGCTGAAGAACAAATTATCTTGCTTAATCTGTTTAAAAAAATCCTCTTGCTGATTTCTAGATGTCTGAAGAACTGAACAGTGTAATGCAACGAAAAAGAAAGGTGGTTTTGTTGATGATTGTTCTTCTCTTTTATTATTTTTCAAGTCCCTACTTACAGAATGCAGCGAGTGACCCCCCTGGGGATTCTGTCCCTTGTTCTGAACATCATGTGTGGAGCTTTGAATCTCATCCGAGGAGTTCACCTGGCAGAATATTCGTTTCAGGTAACCCTGATTGAACTGCAACCTATGAATGAGTCAAAGGGAGAGTGTGTGTCCTGTAATGGGGGTAGAGGAGTATTTTGAGCTAGAAAATACTATTAACTAGTAAGACATTTTTAGATCTAGCCACACATGAAGATTCCCTTAATATTAGATTATGCACTGAACGCTTATAATAGTTTCGAATGCGATTATACATAGTGCGAAGTTTCCAACCGTCAAAGGGCAACAAAAATGAAGTGTATGTAGAATTATTAACTTAAAACTGTATTGTGGAAGCACTGCTAGTAAGTAACATGTTCTGTATATGTCTGCTGAAGTATCAGAAACAGAACTATATGAAGACATATCGGGTGTCAGATGTGATAAAATATTACGCCTTAAACAAAGTCAAAGGGAGAGAGTTATCTGGGTATCCAAATTAAGGGTGGCTGTTCTGCTTCTTCATGGTGTTTTCTTTTGTCCAGGGAATGTACAGTTGATCGCTCACCTGCAAGACCTTGAGGTTTTGTGTATATCACAGTACATTGCATTTCATTTTTTCTAGGGAGATTAAAATTTGGACAAATAGTTTAATCTCGCCAGGCTGGCTGGATTTTTTCCCCTCCATTCTTGTATTCTATTCTATTTTTATTTTAAACAAATGTGAAACAGTTCACTTTTAAAAAGGAAAAAACAGTGTCCTCATTATATAGTGGCACAGTTTTATTTAGCAGGAATTGTCACATAAGCCTCAGTTCTTGGTATCTTGTTCCATGACATTGATCTTGCTGTTTAACACTCTTACAGTCAATCAACATAAAGTAGGATGAGAGGTACTTGATGAAATACAGCGCTCTAAAATATCCAGCAGCACTAAAAACCGTACCTGACGTAGTTGTTTGTCCTTTTTTTTTAATCCGAACAGGAGGACCATGAAGGAATCGGAAACGTGATAGCTTTTTTGCTACCTTTTCTAGCCTGTGTTTTTCAGGTATGTTAACTGCAAATAACATGCTTTCTGATTATTTTTGTATTATCGTGTACAAGACAAAATGATTTTCAGCTAAGCAGAGGGACAGTTTGGTTTTTAGTGCCGTGCCTACGCGATTCCACTGAGGTATTCCAGTGAAGTGATGGATAAAACTATAACAATTTGACCCTTGGTTTGTTTCCCAAAGGGATAAACACGATGTCTTTCTGCCAGTTGCAGACTTAGTTCAGTGCCTCAGGGGTCAGTACTGAGACCTGTATTATTCAATATATTCATCAGTGATTTGGACGAGGGAATAGAGTGACTGTCAGCAAGTTTGCTGGTGACATCAAGCTGGGAGGAGTGGCTGACACTGGAAGCTGTGCTGCCGTCCACAGACCTGGACAGGCTGGAGAGCTGGGCGGGGAAAATTTAATGAAATAGAAGAAGGGCAAGTGTAGAGTCTTGAATGTGGGCAGGAACAACCC
This sequence comes from Patagioenas fasciata, assembly GCF_037038585.1. Taxonomy (NCBI): domain Eukaryota; kingdom Metazoa; phylum Chordata; class Aves; order Columbiformes; family Columbidae; genus Patagioenas; species Patagioenas fasciata. Next base: position 166,121,783 of record NC_092521.1, on the reverse strand, counting down.
TAGGTTCCAGTGTAAGTTGGGGAACGACCTATTAGAGAGCAGTGTAGGGGAAAGGGACCTGGGGGTCCTGGGGACAGCAGGGTGACCATGAGCCAGCACTGGGCCCTTGTGGCCAGGAAGGCCAATGGTACCTGGGGTGGGTTAGAAGGGGGTGGTCAGTAGGTCAGAGAGGTTCTCCTGCCCCTCTACTCTGCCCTGGGGAGGCCACACCTGGAATATTGTGTCCAGTTCTGGCCCCTCAGTTCCAGAAGGACAGGGAACTGCTGGAGAGAGTCCAGCGCAGGGCAACAAAGATGCTGAAGGGAGTGGAGCATCTCCCGTGTGAGGAAAGGCTGAGGGAGTTGGGGCTCTGGAGCTGGAGAAGAGGAGACTGAGGGGTGACCTCATTAATGTTTACAGATATATAGAAAGGGTGAGTGTCAGGAGGATGGAGCCAGGCTCTTCTCGGTGACAACCAATGGTAGGACAAGGAGCAATAGGTACAAACTGGAACACAGGAGGTTCCACTTAAATTTGAGAAGAAACTTCTTCCCGGTGAGGGTGTCAGAGCCTGGCCCAGGCTGCCCAGGGAGGCTGTGGAGTCTCCTTCTCTGCAGACATTCAAACCCGCCTGGACACCTTCCTGTGGAACCTCAGCTGGGTGTTCCTGCTCCGGGGGGATTGCACTGGATGAGCTTTCCAGGTCCCTTCCAATTCCTGACACTCTGGGATTCTGTGATGGGCTTTTGTAGTGTAACCACCTTAAAAGACTAAGCAAATTATTGAAAATGTTCTAATCTATGTTAATAAATACTTGAGGAAAGTGATTCCTGACTTCCTTAGTTGTTTTTTTTCTGATGGATTATGTTCCCTGACCTCCTTATCCCCTTACTGGGCATCACTATCTGGAGACTTCTATCTACCTATGCTATCTAAAACTCACAGAGAGGTTAGTTATTATAGCATAATGAACACAATTTAGTGTCTTTCAGCCCTCTTGCACCTCTGCTTATGGCAGAGCATTTGATGGAGATACTAATTTGGATCTAAACACTTGTTTCAAGTCATTTTTCACAAGGAAAGGCTCTGTCCTGCTTTTTTCCAGTTAGTACCTGAAGCCAGAGAAGCTCTAATAAATAAAGAAAAGTCCTCTCTTATCCTTTTGATCTATACCAGTCATCCTCACAAACTCCTTGTGCATAGATTGAGCTCAAACGTCAAGTGCTTTCTACATGATGATCTCTCCTTGTGTCCTCAGCACAGTTGGAAACTTGTGACCCTAAGTGAGAAAACAGGATCTGTTACTGCCCGAGTTAAAAAAATAACTCACTCGACACTTTGGGTTTTCAGTTTCCTCCTGTTGCTCTTCACACATTTTAGCAAGTGCGTTCCACCTGTTCTTGAATGTAAAAAGGGCCCAGAACCCCAGCTAAAGCTGCTGAGGTCTAGAGAATTAAGTCCTTTACTTATCTCAAGTACAAATACAGGAGGAGCAGATTTGACTTTGCTGTGAATCACGGGTGGCTTTTGAAAGGTGGCTTCGCTTTCCGCCTCCTTTTAATCCAGGTGGGAGCGGTGCCAATTGTCTCTTGTCTATAAATACATATTTTAATGCTAACGCTCTCTCTGGTCCTTTCCTAGTGTTACTTGTACCTCTTCTACAGCTCGGCGAGGAAGGTGAAGACGTTTGTACTCTTATTTTCTGTTTGTTTATGCAACATTTACTTGTACGGATTACGGAACCTCTGGCAAATAGCCTTTCACATAGGAGTGGCATCGCTTGCTTCTTATCAGATCCTGACAAGGCAACTGATGGAGAAACAGCCCGACTGCGGAGTATGAAAAAGACTTGGGGTTTGCTACTCTATTTTTATGACCTTTTTTGTATTAAACTGGCCAAAAATAGCTCGGAGCATTTTTAAAGATTTGTGACAATGGAGGATATTTCCAAAGCAACTTGAAATGAAGTAGGATACTGTAAAGATGTCAAACACACGGTGAGGAATGTTGCTGTGTTCAACGTGTGGTAATTGTAGATCTTGTCAGGTGTCGTCAACAGGTGGAGGATCCCATAAACAGCTGATACCATCTCGACTGCATTTTGCTGTTTATCTTCCTGGCTTCGTAATACATGCCCTGGCAACGCTTCCAAAAGTGTTAGATTTGTGTAGTAAAATGAAGATAAAGTGGTAACAGTTTCATCTATAGAATTTCGTTAAGATTCTTGCTATACATAAGTAAAGGAGTTGTTCGCTGTGTTTAAATGAGTTCAATATCTGTGGGAGAAATGGTGAGGATGAGCTTCAGGGTAATTTTTGTAGGTTTTGCAAGGAAGGAAGAAGCTGTGGCTCTCTTAAAAACCATAAAATCTATATATATCTCCTGGCTAAGCAGCGCATCGTAGTTAAGTACGTGCTCATTGGTTGACCACAAACATGCTTGGGGCAACATAAAGAAACCAAGTGAATATAAGTGAACTTTCAGCTCAAGTGGCCTTTATTTCCTTAGTTAAGGTCGCTCTTTGCTTGGTCTGTACAGGTAATAAATCATCCAGGCCTCCTTGTGACAGGGCACTGACTCCTTCACCTTTTATAAAAAATGGACACCTGGTAAGCAGAAAAACTATTTCCAGTGATGGAAAGCAAGAGCAGGTCCTCTTTATTATAGAAAACACCTTTAGTTGATGGTGTTCTTCCCCTAAGGTGAATTTCTGAGTGCGCACTTTTGAATCTGGTGCTTCAGAGCTGAAATTCTTAACCTCTGCTGCACTGGGTGTTGTCGTCTTTAAAGTATTGAGGTGCATATGGGCATTTTAGGGCACGTATGGATAATTTAGGTTGTTTTAAAAACCAATAACGCATAGCATTTTGTTGCAACTGCCCTTGAAGGGTTGTAGAGTCTCAAGCTCAAGATGCAGAGAACTGTAGGTGTGTTAATGTGGAAATATGATCCTAGATTTCATTTTTTCATAGGAAACTTTGGTTCTGGTCATGCCATTTCTTCCACCAAAGATTGATTTCCCTCCTGTATAGTCATTAGTGGTTGCAAAGAGATTAATGTGATGCAGGGTTCTTTTCCTGAAATCTCATGATGTGAACTACAAGACACATGGAAGCGATTCTGTGACACAGCGACCGCAACAACGGCATCGAGAGGCAGCCCCGCACAACCTGAATGGTTTCTAGGACATCAAAAGATACCAGAGCCTTTCGCAGTAGTAAAACGTAGGTGTTTCTTTTCCATCCCATACTAGGTTATTTATGGTAACAGTAATGTAATGAAATCCCATGAGGAATAGTCAAATAGGAATGATGGAGGAATATTTTAGCCAGCCAGTTAGGGAATCAGCTAGAGCTGCGTGCCATAGGAAAATACTCTCCTGTTATAAGGAAGTGGATTGAAGTTGTTTTTCTGTCATTACTGCAATTTTCTGCCACATTGTAAGTGCAGAAATGAGGCCAAAATTCAACCATCATCCTTAAGACACCCAGATGACCCCACACGTGGGGTTTTGGTCCTGACAAGCTTTATGTTTTCATGCTGCTGGCTCCTGGTTTTACTTGGTTGTTACTCTTAGAAAATGCAGGGAGCTAAGCCACGAATTTGGGTTACGAGTTTAACAACGACAACCAAAATCTGAAAAAGGGACACCCCCAGGAATCTGATACTAGAAGCTTCACGCTTGGTTAAGGATACCAGATCTGAGGACTGATCGTGTTTCCCAGGAGGATAAGTTGCGTATCAACCTGTGATGATGGGGAATCACCTTGTGGGGAATGGGTGAAGCATTTTATACCACATTTAGACAAAAATTTGTGAAAGGGACCTTAGTGGTTTGACTTGACCTCCTGTTCTGCCCTTTTACCCTCAATCTGGTGAAAGAATTCCCGAGAGCTTTACTGTTTCTCCATAGGCTTGGACAAAACCAAGCTACTATAGCTTAAAGCACATAGAGAATGTACAACTGGGGCACTGAATCGCTATCTGCTTAAATTCCTCATCCTTGTATTGAACTGATTGGAAAACACTGTAATTCCTGATGCTGACGGTGTAAACCACATATTAGGGAATCTACGTGGATTAATACACATGCGTTACGATCTTTGTAGGTTTGACTTGGGATTCCAGGAGGAGGCAGAGCACATGTGGTTCGACCTATTTTCATTTCTTACTTTTAATATTAGTATTTCGAAGGGCTCCTACGTCTGTGTGGGATTTAGACAGTTAAACATTTTCTCTTGGTGAAACAGCAAGAGGCATAGAATAGTTTACATTGATTTCAGTGCTTTAAGATTTAATAAAAAAGAATGACTTGCAGTTTGAACACATGAAATCTGACTCGTAAGGCGGGATTACGCCTACATTGAATCAAATCCCCAAACAGGAATCCATCGCTTTTTGTTTGACTTGAAACTGTTTAATGTCATTAGAATTGCATCTCCTTAATTCTGTCACTTTGCAGGATAAGTCTTTTGGCAACTCTTCTCCTCCCCAGCAGCTCAGCAAAGGAAAATGGGCAAAGAATAAACCGCATTAGTTTAACGACTCGCGGTGCTTCGTCACTTTATGAAGCTGATCGGTTTATGTGCATCGTTTTACTTTTTGTCTGTCTCCCAAAGACCTGTTCAGTTTGTAGAAGGTGGGCTGGTACCTTTTTAGACATTTTTGCACTGTATTAATAATTGTACCTGTGTAAATGTGTATAATAAAATCACTTTGCATGTATATATGTACATATATCTAATAAATGGCTTTTTTTTTGTAATGGTTGTCTTATAGTTTTGAAATAGCTGATTATATTAGAAACAAGGTTGATTAGCCATTTTGCTTTTGTATTCATCTTTAGTGTTTCGTGTAGTGGTGTTCAAAGTAGTTTGAAAATAAGCTCAGTTCTTCAGCAAAGAGCTTTAAAATCAGCGAGATTTCAGTGCTGTCGTGCATGGTACATGGTCTCTTAAAGGAACAAATGTCTGTATGAACTCGGGGTGATGTTCTCTGAGACTCCGCTGATCCGCGTGGGTGCTCCTTTTGTCCAGGGGGAGTGAGGTAGGATGTTTATTCAGTCATAAATACACTGAAAAGTGACCGATTCATTGACTGAACTTAATAAATATATTTATAAATATGTATATGGAAACTTACCCAAGCGACAGATCGCATTAGGCTGTCATAGAATCTCTTCGTAGCTTTAACACTCTTGCTCTTTCCTTTCAGAGGTCACGTTATAGAGGCTTCTCCTGCAAAACTTGCAGTCCCTGCTAAGAGCTTGTGGACTTTTTTAGGCTCATTTCAGCCACCTTTGATAAAGGCTCTGAAGACACTGGTTTATCAGGCTTTATAGAAATGAATGGCTTGATGTGACGGAAAATTCAGCTTTCCCACTGTCTGAATATGATGGTTTGGGTATTGGCAAATGTGCTTTGGGAGAGGGATGCTTTGAATGGCAGGAATCGTAGAGGACCCTGCCGAATTGGGAACCAAATAATATGGTAAGAAACAAAAAGCTGGAAGAAAGCAGGCCCAGGGCAGTGACCGTCCCTGTGCTGGGACCTGGGGAGGCCAAACCGCGAATCCTGGGGGCAGTTTTGGGCCCCTCACACCAAGAAAGGCCTTGAGATGCTGGAGCGAGTGGAGAGAAGGGAACTGAGCTGGTGAGGGGCTGGAGCACAAGTGTGATGGGAGCGGCTGAGGGACCTGGGGGGTTCAGCTGGAGAACAGGAGCTGAGGGGAGACAGGGACACAAAGAAACGGCCTCAAGTTGCACCAGGGGAGGTTGAGGTTGGATGTGGGGAACAATTTCTTCCCCAAAGGGCTGTGGGGCATTGGAACAGGCTGCCCAGGGCAGTGCTGGAGTCACCATCCCTGGAGGGCTGGACAGGCGGAGATGAGGTTCTCAGGGACATGGGGCAGTGCCAGGGGTGGGTTATGGTTGGACTCCATGATCTCAAGGGGCTTTTCCAACCAAAATTATTCTATGTTGATAACAACAGCAACCTTTCCTTCTTTTTTTCTTCCCAAGGTGAGGGGAGAAAGCAATGCTAACTCCCTTCTTCTTTTGAAGATGCTGATAAAAGGAGGTGGGAGGATCAGAGGGTCCCTGTGCCAGCAGAGGAACAACTCCTCAGGTGCTAGAAATACATGTTTTCGTTTTCAACAAAGCAACTCAGCTTCTGCCGTGTGCCGACTTGCAGATGTGACCCAGTTGCATGTGAAAACTGTTTTTGCAGCAGGAAAGGAAACAGTGGCCACAAGAAAAAGAGCAGCTCTGCCTTCAAATGCATTACCTCCTTGTGGTGCTGCTGGCGTGGCTCTTGTGCCCAAGGCCACCCTCGGAGTGAGGCCACCCAGGCTGGACGTGGGGACGGTTCCACAGTCTCTCTCAAGTGGCTTTTGCTTTGAAAACTGATCGACTCGCGCATCTCAACCTCATCTTCTGCTGCAGATGTGGGGTCAGAGGTTTTATTCCACCCCTGTTGGCTTCTACAGATACCTCCTGGTTGCCTGTGAATAAATCTCTACTAAAGGCCCGACCTTTTGGAGAACGTTTTGAACAAAGCGATGTCACGTCAGCAGGAAATGAGGGTGTGTTAGGGCTCCCTTTGGGGGAGCAGGGCTGGGAATTAACTCCCTTCCCCTCAGTCTTTCCTAAAGGACGAAACACAGTGATATGTTTAAATTTGACCGATTTTTTTCTGCAGCGTTTTCCCTCTACATTGTCATTCTGGCAAAAGCGAGGACCTTGGAGCGGCGTGAACAGTATCGGCGGCATTTGCCGTGCTGTAAATGTGTAATATCGCAGGACCGGCTTCGTCGGGCGCTTTGGGAAGGGCTGCGCAAGGAGAGAAACATTAACCTCTGCGGATGGGTGGGCAGATTAGAGGTAATATCCCTTCCCATGGGCCTGCCCCCCACCAGGTATGGTAATACCTCTTTTTTTCTGCCAAATTACGGTGGTGAATAAGAGCATGAACTCAAGCTCATGGGTGTCTTTAGCACTTAGTTTAAGCCAATCTATCAGGAAAATGCAGCTAGAAGGGAAGGTTTCTCCCCATCCCTGAAGCTGCAAGTCTTTCCCTTGAGTGATTTTTTGTTTCTAGCCATAGGGAGGCTGATCCAGGCTGCTCAGAAGAACCATTTAAATAGTAATTAAATAGTAACACGACTCAAAGAGCCCTTAAAAGTCTTTGCTTTCTGTTCCCGCTTAAAAGTAGATGATAAGCAAAACGCAGAAGCGTATAAAATTCCCTTTGGTGGGATAAATGTCGTTCGATATAAGGATGGCGAGAAAGGCTTGAATTAATGACCATTAAAACGTAAAGCACCAGTCGGTGCAGTGTGACGTGCGGCTGCGGAGGGCTGAGATTTATTCTTTTGTTATGCGGGGAAAGACGTTAACGTGCAAAATCGCTTATTTTGTGGGCTCTTGTAGGGAAACACTAAAAAGCAATTATGCGGAAAGTTGGGCTGTGATATTTGTGAGTGCCCGTCAGTGCGCGCCATGCAAAACAAACAAGGGGATTTCTCCTGGGAGATGCCACCTTCTCCTACCTGTCTGTGAGTAAATGCCAAGGGCACAAACTTTCTCGTATGATCAGCCCAAAAGCACCTCTTGGAAACCCACCTGCCTCAGCATCTTGTGCTGTCCAGGAAACCTCTGGTGTGAGAACTCCCTTCCCATTGGAGTTTACTTGGCTTATTCACATTGAGAACAGTCTTGGCCAGGTGGGATTGATTTTGTGATACAATCACAGAATGGTTTGGGTTGAAGGGACCTCCAAAGCTCATCCAGTGCCACCCCTGCCATGAGCAGGGACATCTTCACCAGCTCAGGTTGCTCAGAGCCCCGTCCAGCCTGGCCTGGGATGTCTCCAGGGATGGTTCATCCACCACCTCTCTGGCCAACCTGGGCCAGGCTCTCACCACCCTCAGAGTCAAAAATTCCTTCCTTATATCCAGCCTGAATCTCCCTCCTTTAGTTTAAACCATCACCCCTTGTCCTGTCACAACAGGCCGTGCTCAAAAGTCTGTCCCCATCTTTCTCATTGGCTCCTTTTAAGTACGGACAGATGAACGCTGTGCTCGGAAGATGTGGCAGGACAACCACGGCTGCTGAGCCAGGCATGGATCTCGGTGTCTGCTCGCAGCAGCTCTGCTTCACCCCAAGTTTTGTTGTCTGCACGTCTGAGGTGTGACCTGAACGTGTGTACAGTATCAGGCTTCCTGCGGAAGGCAGAAGTTGGGTATTTCTACCTGGAACGCAGCCAGGAGCTGGGGTGTCCTTCCAGACATGGGTCTCCCCCCAGTGTCAGTGCCTTTTGCCTGCATACAGGTCTCATTTAAGATTCTTGATAAACATTCAGATGATACAGAGCACAAAGCTCCAATGCTTGAGGCATCTCCAGAGCTGGCAGCAGAGTGAAGCTGAGTTGCCAGTCTGGACTCACAAGCCAAAATTCCCCAGATATGTTCCATGTCGGTGCTTAAACTGCCACTTTGTACCCAGCCCATATGTACTGAAGTCACAGTGTTATTTTTTCTCCTCTTCCTTTGAAGCTTCTCACTAGAGGCCGGCTTGCTCTGAGGGTGCTGGGGTTGGAGGGAGCAGGTGGAGAAGCAGCAGCGCTTTGTGGTCTCATGGTTTATAGGCTAAAATGAGCAGGGAGAAGCCTCACTGCCTCCCTTCCCAGCACTCACGTGTCCTCGGCTGTTCCCCACACTCACACAGGATGTGAAGGTTGTGAAACACTGGCCCAGGTTGCCCAGAGAGGTGGTGGATGAACCATCCCTGGAGACATCCCAGGCCAGGCTGGACGGGGCTCTGAGCAACCTGAGCTGGTGAAGATGTCCCTGCTCATGGCAGGGGTGGCACTGGGTGACCCTTAAAGTTCCTTTCAACCCAAACTATTCTATAATTCCCTATCCCCCCGCTATGTGTGAGTGGGACACAGCAGGAAGTATTTATATTTAAAACAAACAAAAAAATACAGCGATTTTCAATGTTACTTCACAAGGTTCTGCTTCTCTCTCTTGCAGGCGCTGGGAGGCACCAGTGCACAAGCTAAGGCTGTACAGGCTGGGGGGAAACCAAGCAGCTGACTCGGGGAACCTGCTGATTGTTTTACCTGCTTCTACAAATGCCAGGGTTCTCCCAGCAGATTTTGCTGTGGGATTAATGAAACGGAGATAAAACACCCTGGAGACAGCAGCAGGATCGCTTCGGGGATGCAAATCCACTTACCTACCTAGGCTGGAACCAATTTGTCAAAAGTAAAGTCACTGCAGCTTCTTGGTTTTTTTCTACCTTGTTAGTCTTTAAGGAACGAAGCACCATTCTTTGTGCTAAATATTGGTGCTCTTAGTCTGAGCATCGGGGCTTTATTCTCAGCCTGAGGGATTCAGGAAGGGACTGGAGCTTTCTGAGAGGAGAAACGAGTGGCTTAATTAGCAAGAAGTCTGGAGGCATCCATGCATATATTTCTGGTGCTTAATTCCTCTGCGGTAACTGCTTGGAAAGAAGTCAGATGAGGGATTTGAGGCAAAAACTTTGGTTTTGGAACTCTGCTAATAAATGGGACAATGGTGATGCTGCCCTGTGCTGCAGGGAGAGGGGGAACGCGGGGCACCTGGCGCTGTTGGGGACACAGGACATGCAGGACATCAAACCTTGCTGCCTGTCCTGGGTCCCATCATTGCTGGGCAGAAAGGCCTGAGCTGGAGCTGAGGTCCCCAGGGTGCTTCCCGTGACCAAACTGGGTTTGAGAGATGGATCCCATTAGTCCTTGTTCATTCCCTGTGATCAGTTTGTGTTCATGACCCCATCTTCCTCCTGCCATTTTGCTGGCAGAAGTGCTGGTTTCTGTGTTCCCTCCTCCGCAGTGACAGGAGAAATTGGGTGCGAAGAAGAAACTGGACCTGCCTCACCGCAAGCCTACACCAGCACAGTGGAGAGGTAAAGGGTGAACAGAGGACAAGGAGGCAGAGAAGAGCAGGAACTTGGACACTTGGGATGGCCATAGTGCACCCTGGCTACATCTACTCCAACCTCACCCTGATCTCCGTAATGCCTGAGCTCCCCAGGACACATAGAATCATAAAAGCACAGAAAGAATCGTGATGGTTGGAAGAGACCCTCAAGATCATGGAGTCCAACCCATAACCCACCCCTGGCACTGCCCCATGTTCCTGAGAACCTCATCTCTGTCTGTCCAACCCTCCAGGGATGGTGACTCCAGCACTGCCCTGGGCAGCCTGTTCCAATGCCCCACAGCCCTTTGGGGAACAAATTGTTCCCAGATCCAACCTCAACCTCCCCTGGCGCAACTTGAGGCCGTTTCTTTGTGTCCCTGTCTCCCCTCAGCTCCTGTTCTCCAGCTGAACCCCCCAGGTCCCTCAGCCGCTCCCATCACACTTGTGCTCCAGCCCCTCACCAGCTCCGTTCCCTTTTCTCAACTCACTGCAGCACCTCAAGGCCTTTCTTGGCGTGAGGGGCCCAAAGCTGCCCCCAGGATTCGCGGTTTGGCCTCCCCAGGTCCCAGTAGATAGAGGGAGTTTGACACTGGGTGCTGCTTCTTGGAGAAAACTTTGCATTAGTAAGAGGAGGTGACCCAAACTATTCTGTGATTCTATGAATTTGTTTAGTCTTAAGAAGGGCTTAAGGGACAACTGATGGCAGCCTACAACTGCCTTTGGGAGAATTGCAGCGATCACTGGCATGGATCTAAACTCTTCTTGGTAGCAGAAAGTACACATGGAGCAAGTCATTGCAGCTTGGAAGGTTCACGTTGGACATGAGATAAAAATCCCACTGGGAGAGAAGTGCAGCTCTGGAACAGCTCACAGAGGTTGGGGTTCCTCCATCCCCAGAGGCTGCCACATCTTGTCTGGCAAAGCCACAATGTCAACTGCTGGTGGTGTCAGCCCTGCCTCAGGCAGAAGGTTGGGCTGGATGACCTGTCCAACCAGCATTTCTGTGATTTGAAGACCCTAGCACGTACTCTCTTTAGGGTTCTGGATGCTGTTTAGCTGCTTCACAACACTTGGGGTTTAGATTAACATAATATTAAAAAAAAACCCCACTGCCAACCCTAAATCAAATAGACCTCCCTGAGGGCTCCCTCACCCTGAATCAAGCATGAAAGTAATTTAGCAAGAGCAGGGAGGCTTCACAGAGTAATTCGAGGACGTTGTTATCATTTAACGTGCACATCGCTTGTCTGTGCTGCGGCTGTGGAACAAACAACCTTACTGGTGCAGAACAGCCGGTGATACGGCAGCAGGGAGTGAATTAACCTTGTGTTGGAACGGTGCTGACTCGCAGCACATCAGATTTATGGCTTAACGATACCATCTGAGGGGATTGCTTTTGCTTTCGTGATCTTGCTTCCTGTTTAGAAAGGTGACCTTAGGGCCTGCGGGTAATGAAGCAGCATAATTACACATAGATGGTTACTTAAAGTTACCTCAAGTATTTTGAATTTAAAAAAAAAAGGACAATTTTATTCTGGGTGTTGCCCTCACATAATTTTCCCCAGTTATCAGGAATGTGACTTAATGAACTTCCAGTTTGTGTGTTTAGAATACGTCTCTGGGAGAGTTACAATAAACTGGCAACACCAGTGTCTTCCCCAAGTGGGATTCTAGTTTGTTGTGGGTTACATGTGGGGAAAACATGTTGTTCTTGTTACCCTAAGGTAATGATTTTTCTCTGATATTTGAGATGTATAAGGCTCCAAAAAAGACATGAGCACTTGCATTGTTGCAGAGGCTTACATGACTGTATAGGTGTGGATGGGTACGATGCGCGACTGGAAGCATCGGCATCCCCTGGATGCTGTCAGCTGTATCTTCACCCCAACTCTTGGGAGCTTCTACTGTCTGGAAGAATTCCAGCCACTTTTAGGCATCAATTATGACAGGAAAGAAAGAACCTCTGTCTTCTTGATGTCTTGGTTCTACTGGGAGACATTATTTGAACTAAGAGGAGCATCTGAGGGACCTGGGGGTTTCAGCCTGGAGAACAGGAGCTGAGGGGAGACCTTCTGATCTCTGAACTGCCTGAAAGGAGCTTGGAGCATGGGGAGGGTTGGTCTCTTCTTCCAAGGAACGAGTGATAGCACGAGAGGAAATGGCCTCAAGTTGTGCCAGTGAAGGTTCACATTGGATATTTGGAACAATTTCTTTCCCAAAGGGCTGTGGGGCATTGGAACAGGCTGCCCAGGGCAGTGCTGGAGTCACCATCCCTGGAGGGGTTGAACAGACATGGAGATGAGGTTCTTAGGAACATGGTTTAGAGGGTTGGGTTAATGGTTGGGCTCGATGATCTTGGGGGTCTCTTCCAACCAAAATGATGTGATGATCTAAGATGACGCTGCTCACCTCCGTGCCTTTCATTGGCACTTCTCCAGTCTTGCATCATGGATGTATCAACATAGCTGCCACCACTCTCTGTCCACCAAACACTTGCACAGCTCGATGCCACCACCAGCAGCTGCTGCTTCATTGCAAAACTACTGCCACGGTGTGATGATATGATTTCAGGTTATTCTTTAAACTCTGCTGCTTCCCAGCTTGTGCTGAGTCTTGTTCACTTACTACCACACTGGCTGGTGCTTGACGAACAACCGTATAGATCTTCACGTCTTCTCATTACCCAGGAGTTGAGTGAGTCAGATTAGCACAGAAATGAGGGCTTGACTTGATCACCTCTGGTTATTTGAAAGGTCGGTGACTCATTTCTCATCACTGGCACAGCACTGAGCTGATCTGAGGGCAGAGGATGTTGCTCATTGGAGAGGGGGCTATAAACAGGAATATCTGTTGATCATAGTGCTGTGTTGAATCCTTAATCCTTTCTCACTCTTCCCTCTGACAAATATTTTAGAATGTATCAGGACAATATGTTACTGGAGGTAAAAAATCCATAGTGTCTGTTGGTGGTGGTGGTGGTTTTAATCTTTTGTTTGTTCATTTGTTTTGGTTTGTTCATTTATTTTTACACTTGAAATACTTCACTTTTCATTCAAAGTGATACTTTACTTCTCTATCAGCTACAATCACAAGAAAAGTTAGAAGGAAAACATCCTGAAAATGAAATAATTTGTTCAGCTCAGGACAGTTTTTGTCCAGGAAGGCCTAGAAACAGCAAGAGTAAGCTGTGACGAAAGAGTTTGATCACATAAGAGTTTTACAGGCAGGAATACAACTGGTTGTAGCTGCTGTTTTGACTGCCTCTAGTTCAACCTCAGTGTTCAGTCTTGTTTGTATCCCATTGCCTTTTAAGACCCACTTAAAAATTGAAATACTTGATAAATCAATGGTTGCAACTGAAATCCATTACTGGCTGGTCAACTGTATAGAACCCAAATCCATCAATGCACTGAGCAATTAGGGGTGTCGGTTGGTTAGTCATGGGATCAACTACTGCTTTAAACACTCTTGGGTACGTCTGCAAAGAAAGGAAAAGGGCTTTGAGAGTATCTTTGAACCAGGTTAATAAGCAGCTTTTTGCTTCTGGATCATATCTGTCCATTCGTCACTGCTGGGGAAGAAAATCGGTCCTTTTTGTAGCAATGAGCATATTCAATAGCTCAAAAGGTCATGGCATTATACACAATGCGTTGGGGTCTCAAATGAGTGATGGACTACGGCTTTGCCTTTAAAAAACCTGCACTTTCGTATTTCAGTTTGTTTCCAGCAGCTCAGGCATCTCTTGGAAACCCACCGGCCTCAGCACGTTGTGCTGCCCAGGAAACCTCTGGTGTCAGGATTCCCCGTTGGAGTCCACTTGGTTTATTCTCATTGAGAACAGTCTTAGCCAGGGGAGATTGATTTCATCATAGAATCATAGAGTAGTTTGGGTGGGAAGTGACCTCCAAAGCTCCCCCAGTGCCACCCCTGCCATGAGCAGGGACATCTTCACCAGCTCAGGTTGCTCAGAGCCCCGTCCAGCCTGGCCTGGGATGTCTCCAGGGATGGTTCATCCACCACCTCTCTGGCCAACCTGGGCCAGGCTCTCACCACCCTCAGGGGCAACAATTTCTTCCTCATGTCTGGCCTGAATCTCCCTCCTTTAATTTAAAACCATCACCCTTTGTTCTATCACAACAGGCCCTGCTCAAAAGTCTGTCCCCATCTTTCTCATCGGCTCCTTTTAAGCACTGAAAGGCCACAATGAGGTGTCCCTGGAGCTTCTCTTCTCCAGCTGAACACCCCAACTCTCTCAGCCTGTCCTCCCAGCAGAGCTGTTCCAGCCTCAGATCATTTCTGTGGCTCCTCTGGCCTCTCTCCAGCAGCTCCATGTGTGTCCTGTGCTGGACCAGCACTGTAGGGGGGTCTCACCAGAGTGGGGCAGAGGGGCAGAATCCCCCCCAAACCTGCTACCCACACTGCTGCTGACAAAGCCCAAGATACGGTTGGTTTCTGAGCGTCAAGTGCACATCGTCGGCTCATGTCCAACCAATTTTCTAGCTAGCAGAATATTGCTTGGTGTTTGCAATCGAACAGGCATTAACCTATGTCTTTGGCAGAAGCCGATTCTCAAGGGACATCTTCTCTGAGAGTCTTGGCACCATTCTGGACACAAGATAGATGGCCACAGTGTTTGCAAAGAGAAATATACGTTTAAAAAAAAAAAATATATATATATATATTGTTATTGTTTTTATGAGGGCTGCAGATCACATTAGCACCAAAGATGACTGGATGAGGGGTTTCCTTCCACTTCAGTTCACATAGGCACATCTGCAGTAGGGTCCAACCTAGCAAGCTCCGTGCTGTGGTGGCACTGAACTGAAGACTGCTTCGTGATCTTGAACATTTGGGAAATAAGGTCAAGTTCAACTCTATATTGAGTCCAAACCTGAGTTCCACACCAGCTGGCTGGAGAACAACTCTGCACAAAAGGACCTGTTTATTTTAGTGGACAAGTGGAACATGCATCAGCAATGAGTCCTCACAATGATGAAGGCCAACAGCATCCTGGCTTGTATCAGCAAGAGTGTAGCCAGCAGATGCAAAGAAGGGATGGTTCCCTTCCAGCTGGCATTCGTGAGACTGCTTTTAGAGAGCTGTGCTTGGTTTTGGATGCTCTGGTAAAGGAAGATACCAACATATTGAGTCCCATTGAGGCAAGATGATTATGGGGCTGGAGCACATGGTGTGGGAGGAGAAGCTGAGGGAACTGGATTTGTTCAGGCTGAATAAGGGGTTGCTATGGGGAATGTAATTATTGTCTTCAGCTAACTAATGAGAGGTTATGGAGAAGACAAAGCCATATTCTTGTTGGAGATGCCCAGCAAAAGGATGAGGAGCAGCAAACAGAAGTTGCAACTAGGGAAATTCCAGTGATATATAAGGAAACGCTGTTCACCATGAGAGTGGTCGAACACTGGGATCCGGAGAAGTTGTGTCATCTTCATCCTTGCGGGCAATCACAACTGGGCTGGACAGGACTGGGCATCCTAGTAAATGCTGAAGCTGGGGTTGCTTTGAGTGGGGAAGTTGGACTAAAGATGTCCTGAGATTCCTTCAAATTAAATTGTTCCGTTATCTTTGTAGATCTAGTTACTTTACAACAGCAGAAATGTAAACTTTGTTCATTATTTTATGAGTCAAGACTGAACATGGGGGGAATAGAGACAAAAAATGTGAGCTGTGGTGTGAGGGATGCAGAGATTTATGCACAACTAAAAGGCCAAAGAGCTGTCTGGAGTCCCCGAGAGAAACTGCTTGGATGTCTTTTAATGGCTCAATAAAAAGGAACTCAGTTGTGAAACCGTGACATTATATGAGGTCACAAACAGGGAAATGGGAAAGACGGGCAAGTCCCAAAGACTTTAACTGGCCTGTGGGTACTGAATGCAACAGTCTGGCTTTAGAAGTAGCAGTGACTTTGGAGTACAAAACACACCAAGGATCACTAAGCACTGTTTATGAGAGTATTCGAGAGGTCAATCATGTCACAGAGATAAGGGAAATTATGCCAGGTCTCATGTGGCCTTTGGCTGGTGGGAGCGTTGGCCACTGTTTACATCACTAGGAGAGAACTGAGGACTTAAGTGTAGTGGAGATAGAAGGAAAGCTGAAGCTTGATGAGCACAAAAAAGACCTGGAATCAGGTGATGAGATGGACATGGAGGAACCTGAGCAGCAGTACTAGTTTCAGAGCACCTTTGAGAATTCAGCCACTTTCTTTAGGTACATAGGTTGGATCTGGGGACAGATTTCCAAGACTCGTCTTACTGAACCCAGCTTATAATGTTACTCAGTTTAATAATGCTTTTCCAGTTTCATAGAATCATTCTGTTTGGAAGAGACCCTCAGGATCATTGAGTCCAACCATAACCTGACTCTAGCACTAAACCATGTCCCTAAGAACCTTGTCTAAATGCCTTTTAAACCCCTCCAGGGATGATGACTCCATCACTGCCCTGGGCAGCCTGTTCCAATACTCAACAACCCTTTCCATGAAGAATTTTTTCCTAATATCCAATCTGAACCTCCCCCGGTGCAACTTGAGGCCGTTTCCTCTTGTCCTATCACTTGCTACCTGGGAGAAGAGACCAACCCCCTCCATGCTCCAACCTCCTTTCAGGTATTTGTGGAGAGTGAGAAGGTCTCCTCTCAGCCTCCCATTCTCAAGAAAATAAAACTTTCTCAAGAAGAAGAAGAAAACGACTTAAAAGGTTCCCATTTTGAAGTGACCAACTTAGGTGTCAACAGAAAATTCCATAAGCCAAGGAGGCTGGACAGGCTTTGACCCAGTTGTGGAACTGAAAGGATCCATGTTCAGTTCCTCCTCTCCAAGGATGCCCCGTGTGACTCTGGGCAGGTCACATAGGGCTGTGCTTGGGCTCTGTCTTGGAGATCAGTCACCATGACAGGCAGCACGTCTGAGCTCAAGAAAGTGAATTAGAGCATCTGCTCTCCAGGCTCAAGTCCCCTTGAGACCCATAGATCTGACACCAACGTGAGGCTCCCGTGGCTCATGTGCAGGATACATGAATATCTGACTTTCTCTGTGTCTTTCTTCCTCCTACATGAAACAACTGCAGGAATTTTTCGTTGGACTATTCTCTACCGAAGAAAACTTCAGTGAAAATGTGCCTGTTCTGATGAAATTTCACTCAAAAGCAACAGGCAGGGCATTTTGAATATTTGAAACAATCCTCTCTCTTCCAGTCTGGCAGTTGAGGAGAAGAGAAGTTGAAGTCTTGATGCAATACTCCCTTTTATTGTTATGGGAGCGTTTAAATGGTCCTGAATAGGATTTATTTAAAAAAGAACAAACCAAACCAAAAAAACCCACAAAACACTTTAGCTTTTTGTTTGGTTGGTTTTTTTTGGGGGGAATAGCAATATATTTGCAGGCATGTTCCAGCAGAAAGGAACAATCTGATATCCAAGCAGAATAATCTGATCTCTCTCTATTACTTTCTCTTGTTCTTTATTTCTTCTTTACATAAGCAAAGGATTTTCCATGGTGCCTTTGAACTGTGTGAACTTAGACCAGGAACATTTTTATTACATATAAATATATAATATGCCTGGAGAGAGGTGGCACTTTGTGATCGCAGCCTGAAATCTCTGATTGCGGAGTTAACGGGCAAAATCCACAGCCCGTGTGTCAGCAAATGTGGTTTGTGCAGCACCTCGCGCAGCTCAGCGGAGCCTCTGATTGCTGCTGCTGCATTAAAATAACTGTGATTTCCACCAGAACTTATTCCCCTAAAGATAAATCACAGCAGCAGAGAGTGTAGATCCACCAAAGGAAACTCTTCCTGTGGCTAAAAGAGCTGTTTCTTGATTTCCACCAGATTAGGACCTGAATGGTTGTTTCCTTCAAGCCATGAGAATCAAGTTAAGCTGGAATTTCTCAAGAAAAGCCTCTATGTTTAATTTCTTCTCTCCTTTTTTATTGTTTCATGTGCAGATTTGTTGGGCTGCATTTGCCACAAGCCTCCCCAGCAGAGAAGTAATTGCATTTATTGGAGATGTTTCCTGATCACATATTCATTTACCAGCTGCTAAAGTAAAATGCACTGGGCAAAGTGGCACAGGAGAGTTGGATTCGTAAGCTGGAGAAAGCAAATGAAACAACTGTTCAATGTGCAGTTGCTTTCCCTCTCCAGCAATTTGTTATCCTCCTATTCAGCTGATTTAGGATGTTAAAAGGCAGGCAGGATGGCAGCAAGAGGTACTTTTTATCATGAGCATAGCTTTAGGGTGGCTCAGTTTACCTTTGGCTGCACTATAAAGGGCACAACAAATACCCTGAGTTTATTTATTAAATGTGATGTAACAAGTGATAACAGTAGTAAAACACTTTGTTCTTATATCTTCATTACTCTCAGTCACTGTTATTAGAGTTAAGTTGTCATTGACCCATTTTGATCCTCCCTGTCCTCCTCCTCCTTCCCAGTATCCCAGTATCTGCTTTCTGGATCCCACAATTAGCATGACAATCAACCAGCTCCAAATCACCACATGCAGAAACCCCGCATCGCACATGTAGATACCGCTGACACCTTCAAACCCCCCAACCACCCCAAACCCACCAGAGTGCTGTAAAGTACTGCTGGGGCCATAGGACTGGCAGAGGCCATCACGTTTCATCATACAGGGACAACCTGTGGGACCCACTTCTGTGATCTGAAAAGGACTTCTACTTAACCACTTGTCTGGGGAAATAGATCTCACCTTCAAATCGAGCTGCCTGAATATCCAACAAACCTTTGCTGCGTTACAAAGCAGGAAGACCCAGCAGCACTAGACTCTTAGATATCTATGTGTACATCTGTGTTTTAGCATATCAAACTACTCCAGAGCTGTGGCAGAAAAGTGTTAAGGAATTATCCTCACCGAAGAACATGTCCTGAAAGAAGATTTCACTAAACGATCTTCAGATGGCTCCTCCATCCCTCCTTGCTCACTGTAAGGATGTCATAGAATTGTAGAATGGTTTGGGTTGAAGGGACCTTCAAAGCTCCCCCAGTGCCACCCCTGCCATGACAGGGACATCTTCACCAGCTCAGGTTGCTCAGAGCCCCGTCCAGCCTGGCCTGGGATGTCTCCAGGGATGGTTCATCCACCACCTCTCTGGCCAGCCTGGGCCAGGCTCTCACCACTCTCAGGGCCGACAATTCCTTCCTCATGTCCAGCCTGAATCTCCCTCCTTTAGTTTAAACCATCACCCCTTGTTCTATCACAACAGGCCCTGCTCAAAAGTCTGTCCCCATCTTTCTCATCAGACCCTTTTAAGCACTGAAAGGCTGCACTGAGGTCTCCCTGGAGCTTCTCTTCTCCATCTGAACACCCCAACTCTCTCAGCCTGTCCTCCCAGCAGAGCTGTTCCAGCCTCGGGTCATTTCTGTGGCTCCCATGGACCAGTGCAGGCTCAGGAGCCCTATGGTGGTGAGGAATCAAAAGCAAATCTCATCTGTACACATCCATCTGCACCCGGAGAAATGCACCAGGAAGGAACAGCCCAAATCCACCCAGTCCTCCCCAAGCACACAGAAACCCTCTGGTGCCCATGAGGGAGTATTTTTCAAGGCATGACCTTTCTGTCTATCACTCAATCTTCATCCCCAGAGAAGACCTATAAAATCTGTTGAAATATGAGCCTATCAAGTAAAATATATAAATCTACTAGATGTGAAAAATCAATATACATTGATTTTATGGTGTATTACTTTCCCACACCTCCATATTGTATCTCATTCCCCCTGGCAGTGGCAGAAAAGAAAGAAATTAATTATATTCCTCCCCATCCCATCATTTTGTGTCTCATGAAGGCAAATGAACCTACAGCCTTACTTGCGATCTGGAGCATTTCCTCTCGTCATATATTTAGCTTCAACATTTATGTTTTGACTTCAAACTGAAGAAGGAACTGTATATTCAGACAGTCTAATAAAGGGTATGAATTTACCCTCTTTGGGCCTGTCTAACATATGAAGGGAAGGAGCTGGATAGTGTATCTCTGAGACTAAGGGAGATATATTTTAAACATAAAAGTTACTTGATAGTCTTTGTATCACCGAGCATCTTGGGTGCTCTTTGACAATGTGGGTGCATTGCTTTTTATCCAGAAATGTAGTCAATAGCTGTCTGTGTGAAGATTGCTTATTAGACTCATAAAATTAATGCAGAGCATGATATTACACATCCTAGACAAGCAGACACTGGAACGGGGCTGATAAAGGCTTGAATTACTTGAAGCGAGCTTAACATAATTGCTGGTTTTCTTCTGCAAAGAGATTTCTACAAAGCATATAAAAGCGACGCTTAAAAAGGAATTATTTGTGGTATAAGTGGTGTGATAAACATCTGAATATTAATGCTGTTCCAGTGAAGAGCCGTGGAAATTTGTCTTTGAGTGTTGTTTTCCCTAACTTAGGCACAGAGATTCCTTTGTCTGAATATCAATGTCTAATGGCATTTGAGGGTCTCCTATTTGGTCCCACACTGCCAGCCCAGGAGGGTTTAAGTCTTGTGGGTTGTCTTCCAGTCCTATCCCATCTCAGATGTCCCAACACTGCTCAGATGCCATCAGATACCTTTGCTTGTGCAAATGAGTTGAGGTCTATGTATCAGAACCTAAATAATCTCATTTCTAATCTTTGGCCTTTGAAAGACATCACCAAGAGAAGTTTTCTACTGAAATTCCAGATCTCCTGTCCCAGGACAGGGGATGAGGAAAGGAGCCACCTCATCTGGGTCAGGTGGAACCGCTGCTCCATCTCTGAATTGGACGGAAGGGACATTTCAAACTCCACGTGGTCCTCAAAGCCCTTTGTGACCTTTCTGGTGCCATTTCAAACATTGTAGATGTCCAGCAACTTGATCGATGCTTGAGCTCGCAGGAACCAGTTTTCTACAATGTCCATTCCTGTGGCAAACCAGAAATTTTCTCCTGTGTGATATTTTACCTAGACCGATTTAAATCGTCTGAGGGGATTTTTAACCTTTATTCTTCATTCTTCATTTAGTTTGTGGCAATTGTGGTCTGTATGATTCATGTAAGTCCAGGACACCGATGATAGTAACAGCTCCAACAGTGAAAGACTTTCTACTTATTCCTAAAGATGCTCAGTCTGTTGGCTTTTTTGGGTTATTTTTGCATATTTAAGTCTTTTATAAATATTCCTCTGGCCACCCACATCAGCAATTTGAAGGTACATGTTAATCTTCTCTGCTTGGATGGCTGCTTTATTAGAAGATGGTCTGTAGCTGGACTGCATTTAGCAGACATCTGTGGGGTATGGAGGGACATCCATGCGTTGTGCAGGTGTGCAACGGTACAGAGATACATCTCCATGAGAGGATGTGTTTGTGTGGTTGTGTGCATCCATATTTCACAGGTCCAGCCTCTTACCAGCCTTACATGGCCGACATATACTTGTTCTTTCTAGCCAAGAAAATATCTCCAGTCTCATTCACGTCTTGGCAGTAGCTGAGCATGTGATTTTATTGGGCCAAGTTACTTCATCTTTGTCTTTCTGTTGAGCTGGAGCCAACCTGAAGTCGTGTTTACTCGAAAAACTTCTCTCTTTAACTCTGGTTATTTTTCCAGCACCCTCTGTTAAACTCTCATGTCTATAACTGTTGTGGCACACGTCACCTCCTGTTTTCATGCATCTGAGTTCAAAATAAAGGGCTGGATTCTCAGCTGGCATAAACCAGTGACACATACAGTGACGAGGCTGCTGGGATTTACACCTGCAGTGAGTGAGAAATCCAGATGAACAGGGCCGGTTTTGCAATGGGCTGCAACAGATGAAGTCTCTATATTGAGACTTCCCCATCAGCCGCAGCTCAGCACAAAAGCCATTCAAAAGCAACACCAACACTTCTCATTGCTGAGAGACTGCACACCTGGAGAGGACAGACTGCATCGTGTTGTCCCCAGCCAAGGACTCCAATGGCTTCATTTCATGCCTTGGAGGATTACGACACTTTTAGGGATCTGTTATTTACGTTATAAATATCTCATGATTGGGTGTCAAGAGGATGGACCAGATTCTTTTCAGTGGTGCCCAATGACAGGGTGAGGGGCAACAGGCACAGACTGAAACACAGGAGGTTCCATCTGAATATGAAGAGAAACTTCTTGACTTTGAGGTGCCAGAGCCTGGCCCAGGCTGCCCAGAGAGGTCTCCTTCTCTGGAGAAATTCAACACCTGCCTGGATGTGATCCTGTACATCCTGGTGACCCTGCTTTAGGAGATGGGTTGGACTGGATGATCCCCAGAGGTCCCTTCCCACCCCAAACATCCTGTGATTCTGTGATCTTTCCCTCTGCAAGATCAGGCGATACTCCAGGTGTGGTGGCAGGAAGGCAGGTAGCTGGACAAGCCTTTTCTCACTCCATCCATCCTAGTTATTTGTGCTTCAGCCAGGAAAACCCAACTGTTGCTCTATTTGAAGATGACCTCTGTGTTGTGAAACTTTGCTCCTTTCTTTACTGAAGCTACTGCCCTGTGTTTCCTTCTTCCTTTAGGACCGCAGCCAAAACTTGTGTGAATCTCCCAGAATAACTGCTGCTTTTAGCCCCACCATCTCCTGGAACATTTCCTCTAACAAAAGCCAAGCTCCCTGTCCCCATGCCAAGTGCTGCAAAGCCAACTGTGAAATGCTCTTGTGAGTGAAGATGCTCATAACAGGTGTGGGTGGAAGGACAAGCTACCATGCTGAGCCAAACCCAGCTGTGTTGTCTTGTTCAGATAACACTGATAATATAAACCAGCTAAGCCTGCACTGCGATAGTAAAAATGCCCATTTTTCTCACACGTATGTGGCGCTAAGTGTCTTGTAGAAGTTCGATTTCCTCCAGAGTTTCGTATATTAACATTAAAAGTGATTTCACATCTTGTTCTGGACTCAAAGTTCTGGAGGGTGACTTTTCTGCCCAAATGTCCTCATGACCACAGCAACAATGTGAAAAATCCCACATCCTTCAGAGCCCTTGTGTTGGCCTCATCTCCACGTGCTGTTTGTCTGCATAACTCTGGCAATGTTTGGCTTCAAATTCAGAAAAGTAGTTATTTAAAGCTGAGGCCAACACTGACGAAACAATCCGTGAGTCAACAGATAAAGAAGCTCAAACAGTTATTATTAAAGGAAATATCAACAGTTTACAAAACATTCTTTCTCTGGCTTGGAAAGGTACATCAATCCCAGCTGATGGCTAGTGTTGTAACTGGCACTTTGCATGTGGAGAACATCTGGAGCTGAAGGAATTCAATCAGTGGTTCACCCTTTTCTCAAAACACTGAGTGCAAAAATGCATCTCCTTGAAAATACAAGACTTTCTCACAAACAGTCCGAGGACATCACTAAACACCCACACAGCTGATGGGACTGGCAATGGGGTTAATGCTGCCCAGGTCCTCTGGGATCTGCCAAGTGGGGCTGTGTCATTCAACTGTTTCCCTATGTTATACCAAGTTTTTTAGTGTCATCATGGTCTAAAACCAGTCCAGCTCAGTCGTGGTTTGTCCTCTGTAAGTGAAATTATTTTGTTAGCTATTTCTTATTGATACTTGCGGGCCCTATCTTTGGGTTTGTTTCACCAGTATCAGTTTACCATTTTATAAGTCACTTGAGGCAGCTGCAGCCTGGTTTGAACTGAAGGACCAGGTGATGGTGGAATGACTCCTCATGCCATCAGTTGTCCCAAGCAGAAACCGTGAAAGCAGTAAAGCTTCAGTTTGGACTAGGAGGTGTGAGAGAGTTACAGAATGGTTGGGGGTGGCAGGGACAGGGAGTGGAGCATCTCCCTTATGAGGAAAGGCTGAGGGAGCTGGGTCTCTTTAGCTTGGAGGAGACTGAGGGGTGACCTCATTCATGTTTACAGATATAGAAAGGGTGAGTGTCAGGAGGATGGAGCCAGGCTCTTCTCCGTGACAACCAGTGACAGGACAAGGGGTAATGAGTACAAACTGGAACACAAAAGGTTCCACTTAAATATGAGAAGAAACTTCTTCCTGGTGAGGGTGTCAGAGCCTGGCCCAGGCTGCCCAGGGAGGTTGTGGAGTCTCCTTCTCTGCAGACATTCAAACCCGCCTGGACACCTTCCTGTGGAACCTCAGCTGGGTGTTCCTGCTCCATGGGGGGATTGCACTGGATGAGCTTTCCAGGTCCCTTCAACCCCTGACATTCTGGGATTCTGGGATTCTGTGTGACCTCTGGAGGTGACCTGGTCCAACCTCCCCTGCTCAAGAAAGGCCAACTAGAGCTGGTTGTTCAGGGCCTTGTCTCCCTTGAACAAGTTGAATTTTTATTTGAACTACAACTTTTGCCTCTAGAACTTGGATAAACCCTTTAAAAATACCAATGAAACTCATTTATCTTTCCAAAGGGAGTTTTGCCAAGAGCACTATTGCCTTATTTTTCATGCGGCATATTTGTTTTGTTTTGATTTAAGTTATATCTATTATCATTTTAAAAGACTGCAAACTGGCTGTAGGAAACAAAGCAGGCAGTCAGGTTGTAATGAAGTATCTTCCATTCCTGAGAAATTGTAATCATTCTCAAGTATCCCTCTCATCTATTAAGTATTGATTTAAGGGGAGAACATTTAACAAAACTGCCAACTGGTTCCGATCCGTTCGACCAGCGTAAATCCAGAGTGACTCCTTGGAAATCGATAAAACCACATTGATTCAGAAATGCCGCAATTAAATGCGCTAATGTTTGGGGCCTCGGCGGTGGAAGATAAATGAGAGTGATCTGATCAAACGGGGAAGCTGGCAAAAGAGGTGAACTCAGCAACTTCTTGTTTCTCGGGTGGACCGTGGGTGTGTTTGGGCACATATTTGGCTGGGTGTGTTTGCCTGTTGCTTGCTGAAGCTGATGTGTGGGTGGCTGAGTGTGCGAGAGGCTTGTGCAAGTGTGTGTGTACCGTGGGTGTGGGTGGGAACCCAGGAGGGAGGCTGCTGTGTTGAAAGGAAATAATGAGATGAGCTGGTCTGGAAAACCTTTCCATTGTGGCAAGCAAAATGATTCATAGAATGTCCTGAGTTGGAAGGGACCCACAAGGAACATTGAGTCCAGCTCCTGTCACCGCATCTTGTACGTGTCCTTCGCTCTAACATCAAAGACAGCTAAACACAACCTGAGGGAAGGCAAGTAATGAGGATAAGGTGACCAAAGCAGTGGCAGAGCCAGCACCAGCTCTCTCCTGCTCTCCAGAAGGTCCTTCTGCCTTGTTGGCCTGAGGCACCATGTCGCTTTGAGGAAAGAGCTGTTCAAGTCAGACAACTGTGATCCACATCTCAGCCCTTTGCCCAGAGCACAGGAGACCAGCTGGGAGAAAAATCAGCTCATCCTTGGCCCTGAGGTTGAATTGTCCTCCTTGCTTTGTGCTATGAGTTTGGGTCAGAGCTTTGATAGAGCCTCCTGTGATCAAAAATTGTGTGCTCAGCGGGATTTTACAGGTAAGGCTGGCTTAGCCACGGGGGACAAGGACTCTCAAAGGTGGTGCAAGGGTCCTTGTATCATTGAGGAGAGCAAGAGCTGCTGGATAAAATCATTGCTCACCCATCACAACACCTGTTTCTGATCCCCAAGCCTGGCTGTTAGGGCTATGCTGAACTCCAAAACCTCCCCCCTGGCCCCAGCAGCTTCCTGGGGAGCTTTGCAGGTAGCTAAAAACTGAAAATGCCTATAAACTAGCTTTAACTACACTAGGGCCTCCACCAGCCCTATGCAACTTTTGCTAATGGGGGTGTAAATTTGTGCTTTACTACTTCAGAGCTGAGCTCAAAAACAATGAGCCCTGGGGTGACAGAAGTGTGTACGCCATTATCAAACACAAGGCGATGGATTGCCCTCATATTA
Organism: Patagioenas fasciata; assembly: GCF_037038585.1. Lineage (NCBI taxonomy): Eukaryota > Metazoa > Chordata > Aves > Columbiformes > Columbidae > Patagioenas > Patagioenas fasciata. The sequence continues at coordinate 166,095,962 of NC_092521.1, read as the reverse complement.
TCAGTTATGTTTGTACAAAGCGAATATAAAAGGTATCAGGGTGCTGGTGCTTTCCCTTCTCTTTGCTCTGTAGTGACAGGGGAGAATCAGGCTGGTTCTTATTTGACAAAGGGAAATGTGTTGCTTATTTTTTTCCTGCATTCCTAACAAGCGAGGGGCAAATACCCACGCCAGACAGGACTGAACAGGGGAAAACCTGCTCCCTCCCTGCCTGTGAGGCACAGCGACTTGTAATTTGAAGTCCTTCCGAAGAGGCAACCAGAACTGTGAAACTGGGTGTTAGGAGAAAGCAAATTGAACAGATCCTCTGCATTAGCAAGCGTGATGCATCGTCAGCTGGGGATCCTGAACAGAGCAGAACTGTGATGGGAAGGTATTGACGCCAGTGCTAACAGCACACATTACCACGTTGCACTTCCATTAGGACCTTTCTACCCTCATGATCCACACCATGAGTTTCAAACAGGGGATACTGAGGCACGAGTGTGGAGCTACAGCCACAGGTGTGAGCAGAAGTGGAAAGAGAATCAACAGCTTTGTTGGGCTGGTCCTTCAGCTGCCTAACCAAATCTCCCCAGTCTGTGATTACTCCACTTTAACCAGGGAGATGGCATTGGAAACACCCTGAGCAACACGGGCTAAAGAAAAGAGGTGGTGTGAGTCACATTTGGATTCAGGATATTACCCTTGTGCCCCCAGTTCCTCTACCCTGCCGCTGTGTCCCCATCTAGGAGCACTGATTCCTCCTCATGACTGTCTCCTTCCATTCCCCTTCCAGCATCTCTGAGATCATGACATCTTATTGGGACCAGAGGACAGTGGAGCAGGACACGGAGCTTCCATTGCCAATGTGTAATGGAGTTGGGCTCTTGAGGACAGATGGTTTCCCTCTTTGGAGGCCTGGGATGAGGCTTAGCTGTAGCAAAGCAAGCTACCTGCTGTGTTTCACCGTTCAAGGGACAAGACAACCTTGACATACCACACAGCCTGACTTCTTCCTTATGTTACCAGTGTTTTTCAGCCCTGGCAGACCTGTCAGCGTCTCTTTTTATTGCGCCTGTCAGTGCTGAGCGACTTTTTTGTTTTTAATCCAGGGAAACGTTTAAGCCTGGGTGATCTCTGGAGGGGAGATGCTCTAATTAGCTGCCGTGCATGGTGAGGAGGGAGACATTGTTTGTTACCTCTCAAAAGAGCAAATCCGAGCTGCCCATCAGCCAGGCATGGATCAACTCGTGCCTGCCAGGGGATGGCTTCTGTTCAGAAATGCTGAGGAGCAGCAGATGAGAAGGGGCCTGGAGCATCTTTCTGATGAAGAGAGACCAAGAGAACTCAGGCTGTTCAACCTGGAGAAGAGAAGCTGAGAGGGGATCTCAATGTTTATAAATGTCTCAAGGGTGGGTGTCAAGCGGATGGATCAGACTCTGTTCAGTGGTCACCAAGCACAGGATGAGGAGCAACGAGCACAGACTGAAACACAGGAGGTTCCATCTGAATATGAGGAGAAACTTCTTTCCTTTGAGGTGCCAGAGCCTGGACCAGGCTGCCCAGAGAGGCTGTGGAGTCTCCTTCTCTGAGACATTCAAACCCACCTGGACACCTTCCTGTGTGATCTGCTCTGGTGACCCTGCTTTAGCAGGTGGGTTGGACTGGATGATCTCCAGAGGTCCCTTCAACCCTAATTGTTATTATGTGATTATGTGTGATCTCAGCAAAGTGATGGAGAACAGACAGCTGGGGACTGGCCTTGCATGGGCTGGCTCCCAAAATAGCGAGACAAACAACCACCTTTCTCGGCAAGGTGTGTGGTTGTGCTGGGTTAGAGGGACTCAATGGTCAGGAGTGCCTGGACACGGCCTTGTCCGCCCACAGCTCTTCTATACAGATTTTAGGTAAGGCAGGTGGGTCACACCTGAGTTAGGCCCAGCTTTCACTTTTAAAAAATGTGTTCTTATGCTGTTTTGTGGAGGAGAAAGAGCCAAGATAACTTCTGGCTTTGTATTTGTCAATGACACAAGTTCTGTCCCCCATGGAGAGGAAACCTACAGTATCTCTTCTTGATTAGGATTTCATTGCTAACCCAGGCAGGATTCCTGGTGTTAAACTTACGCTTCATTTTCTCATAAAAGAATTATCTGGGAGTACTAAATACCTCCTGGCATCAAGAATCCCTGCTGAACTAAAGTGCGGGATTTACTGATATGTTGAATGTCAGAGAATAAACCATACAGCATCACATCTGTCTGCAGGAATATGTCAGGCAAATTATAATCGGAATGATTTTTGAGTGGGATATTTGGAAAGTGACTAGAAAAAATGTGAAAGGGAGGAATATTTTGGGAAAAAAGAAAGTCAAGGAGCTAAAGCTTAGATGTGTTGTTCCTGGGCAGGGGAGGGCAGATGAAATGACTCCTTGTGATGTTTCCTAGAGGCACGAGGTGAAGACCTCTATAAGGAGAGTACCTTAGGACTGGTGGTTTTGCCTTGGTGTAAGGGGGATGCAGAAGGTCATTGCCTAGTACCATTTAATGCCTATACAAGTTTATTTGGAAGGATTTGTCTGTAATCAGCAGTTCTGGACAGACAATGAACATCATTGCAAGCAGGTCCATGCACACATATGGGGCAGTGACCATCCCCCTATGCTGGGCACTGGGGAGGCCAAACCTCGAATTCTGGGGGCAGTCTGGGCCCCTCACACCAAGAAAGGCCTTGAGGTGCTGGAGCGAGTGGAGAGAAGGGAACGGAGCTGGTGAGGGGCTGGAGCACAAGTGTGATGGGAGCGGCTGAGGGACCTGGGGGGTTCAGCTGGAGAACAGGAGCTGAGGGGAGACAGGGACACAAAGAAACGGCCTCAAGTTGTGCCAGGGGAGGTTGAGGTTGGATCTGGGAACAATTTCTTCCCCAAAGGGCTGTGGGGCATTGGAACAGGCTGCCCAGGGCAGTGCTGGAGTCACCATCCCTGGAGGGTTGGACAGGCGGAGATGAGGTTCTCAGGACATGGGGCAGTGCCGGGGGTGGGTTATGGTTGGACTTAATGATCTCAAGGGGCTTTTCCAACCAAAATGTTTCTATGATTCCATGGAGCAAGGAAGGACCTCTGTGCAATTCTGCAGCAATGATGGAGCTGATTTAACTCCCTGTGCTACATTGCCCCCACCCTTGGATCATTTTTCCCTTTTGGGTCTCTGATCCCTACAGTAAAATGAAACCAATAATTTTTAGTGTCTGATTTGTTTCCTTGGGAAAGTCTGCCCTGTCTGGACTGCTGAGGCCGGACTAATTTTGGCTGTTTTGGTGGGGGTACGTGCTCGGGTGATGGTCCCTCGAGCAAATCCACAGGGACAGAGCTGCTCACAAAGTCCCATAGGTGCATCTGTGGGAACCTGCTCTTATAACATCAGTTATACAGAATTTAAAGGGATCTAAATGCTGTTTTCTCACACGCCATTAGGTGGTGATGGAGGAAGCCGGACAGACACAGTCCTCAGAGTTTCAAGCCAGAAAAATCATAAAATTCCTTAAACTTCTCACGAAGGAATTATCCCTTTGTCGGCTGCTGAAATAAATGAAAGATGGGTAGGGGAAGGTGATATCGTGTGTGGGTGAAACAGGGAGAACTGGGGAGGGGGAGCAGACCCCCAAGCCAAGTTGGTGCTCCCCTGATCCTGAAGAGGACAGTGAGAATCCCATGGGGAGGACACAAAACTCTGTCTTTTGGTAGAGGAATTGCAGTTGGAGGAGAGGGAGAAGAGCAAAGAGATGAAAGTCTGCAGGTTTTTTCCCCAGTGCTGCTGACACAGGTGGGGAAGGAGGGTGGGAAGGGGTGGGAGGCACCACTGGAGCAAGATGAACCAAACAAAGCCAAGGTGGTTTGATCTTGGGAATAAATCCTGCCTTGACTGGGGTCTCTTAAGGGCTGATGTGTGATAACTCAGGGTTTGAGACAAGCGAGAAGGAGAAAAACAAAGCTGACCCAGAACAAGCAAAGAACACATGCAAAAATCTCAGCGCTGCTTTGCTCTCCATGGCTTTAATTGACCGTGATGGGCCGGTTTGGAAAATGGTAAGTTTTCTCTTCATGAGAGTTGTGGTGCCACATCAACACACGGGGACATTTGGCGAGTGCCATGAACACCCCGCAGGAAATTTGTCTTGCAGGTGTAACATTTGTGTCCTCCATGGTCTCAGTAGTGATGGAATAGAACATCCTCCTCTTGCCACTAATCCTAATCCAATGCAGCAACTTTTATGTTGCTTTTTTACCTATTATTTTTTTTTCCTATCTTCCCCCTATATCCAACAGGGTTAGACTTCATTATCTTGCTAAATGAAGTACCCAGAGTGGGGACTGAAGAGACTTACAAGGTGTAGGAGCTCCAAATCTATAGAACAGAATCATAGAATCATAGAATCATTTCAGTTGGAAGAGACCCTCAGGATCATCGAGTCCAACCATAGCCTAACCTAACTAGCACTAAACCACGTCTCTAAGAATCTCATCTAAACGCCTTTTAAACCCCTCCAGGCATGGTGACTCCACCACTGCCCTGGGCAGCTTGGTCCAATGCCCAACAACCCTTTCCATGAAGAATTTTTTCCTAATATCCAATCTAATCCTCCCCTGGCACAACTTGAGGCCATTTGTTCTATGGTGTTTGTCATCTATTCCTGCAAAACCCCAAACTCAAATAGTGCTTTTCGTTCTAAACTGGTGATGGCTGGGATTAGCAGTGGCATCAAGCCAGTGTCACACCAGTGCAGGAACTCTTTTTCTCCAAGAAAAGCCACCACCAGGACTGGAAGGTGAGAAACCACTGCAACCAGTTTTGCTGTAGCATGTCCTGCATTTTGCCCAAACTTTAGCAGTGAGAAATTGAGTTAAAGCCTGAAAAGTTCAAATGCTTTAATATGAAAAGCTTCTGGTCCTTCGGAAGAGAATTCTGGCTCTTCTCAGCATCCAGAAGGAAAAATCCAGAAGGAGATACTCAGTGTTGTATCTCTTGTCTCTTAGGTACGGGTATGCTGTATTTTTCCATTTTTCCCCCACTCAGAGCTTTCATTTTTTGGTGAGGGAATAACAACCCTACCGTCTGGAGAAACCTGTCTGATTTCAAGCCTGCATGACAGTGTTTGAAGCTGCTCTGTATAAAAGTGAAGTGCCTTTAGAGCTTGATGATGATGCTTGAGTTGCAGGAGCCAAATTCAGCCAGTGAATGGGGCACAAGAGATTTACAAGAAATTACTGGGCTCTCCAGTTCATGAAGGACAAGGAATTACTGGAGAGGGTCCAGTGAAGGTTACGAAGATGATGAGAGGCCTGGAGCATCTTTCTTATGAGGAGACACTGAGAGAGCTGGGGCTGTTCAGCTGGAGAAGAGAAGCTGAGAGGGCATCTCAGTGTTTATGAATGTCTCAAGGGTGGGTGTCAAGAAGATGGATCAGACTCTATTCAATGGTGCCCAACGACAGGATGATGGGTAATGGGCACAGATTGAAACACAGGAGGTTCCATCTGAATATGAGGGGAAACTTCTTTCCTTTGAGGTGCCAGAGCCTGGTCCAGGCTGCCCAGAGAGGCTGTGGAGTCTCCTTCTCTGCAGACATTCAAACCCACCTGGACACCTTCCTGTGTGATCTGCTCTGGTGACCCTGCTTTAGCAGGTGGGTTGGACTGGATGATCTCCAGAGGTCCCTTCTCACCCCAACCGTTCTGTGATTCTGTGAAAAGATATTGCCTGAGGATGAGGTGACAGAATCTGAATGCCCAGACTGGAGAAGCTGCTGATTTTGGCTAATTTGAACCCAGGAACTGCCCATATTTCATTTAACTTGCTCTCTCAGGGCATTGTGTAATTGCAAGGCCTCTTGTATCAAACCTGGCTCTTGGTTTTCAGAGGCACAGACTTCTCTTCTTGGGCCAGGCTGGGTCTTTCTCTCATGGAGTTAAGAAAATAATATGGAGAGCAACAAGAGCAACAGAGGTCACACCAAACTACACCGGGCTCTCAGGAGATCTCATGTCCATTGTTATTTTGATACTGACACAGTTTGATTGAATTTTCCCAAAGAAAGGGCAGATGAATGCCTTTAAGAGACCTACTATAGGCAGAGTCAGAATGGCACTGGTACATATGTGAGTGAACACATTCGTGTGCTCTGCAGCCTTTGGGAACCTGAAATAAATATTTATCTCAGCAGCAATTTAATGGTGCCCGTGTTAGCCAGCCTTGAAGGTGACACCAAACCATGGCCATGACCCCATTTTCCTGATTACTTCTACAAGGCTTCATGGGTCAGTGGGCAGAAATGGTGCTGCCCGCACATGCCAGTGATAAATGCTGTCCCCGTGCTGCTCTGGTGGCAGGAGAAAACCCAGGCTTTACCAGTTGCCACTGGGTTAATTGGGATTTATTCACATCTTGAATACTGGGGCCAGTTTGCAGTGCTTCTCCCCAGGGAAAAGATGTAAGGAAATGATGCAGTCAGGTGCAGCACTGATGCACTAAATACATTCACCATCAGCTTTCTTTTATTTTTTGTTTTCATTTCCATTTTGTAAGCAACCTCTGCAGCATGAAACACAGTTAACCTGGTTTCTCTTGAAAGGAATAAAATAGCAATGCAGGCTACCTGGTGTCATTAAAAAGCCAATTTAATGTTGTTATAGCATGAGCAATGCTGCTCTAGCCCAGTTTGCATCCTGCTGTAGATGTTCTTCATGACCAGGAACAAAGCTGCTTCACCTAAGAGTAGGTTGTTTAAAGAAGATTCGATGCTCAGATGCTCTAGTGATGACACCCACATAAATATTTGGATAGGCAGAAGCCTCCCGTGGCAGGGGGACTATGCAAAGAATGCTGAATACGCAAGGAAGGATATAAATGGACGGTGGAGCAGTTCACCAGGTTATTCCTGACGTAAACACAGAAATGTGTTTATAACTCAGCAACCATGAAAAGAATCTCAGTATTTCAGGAAAGTTTGATCCCAGTGCTTTGGTGGCTCTTCCATGAGCCCAAGGCAGCTCTGGTGCAGTGGAGCTACCAGTGCAACATCTGGACTGTATGAAGCAGGTTGTTGCTTTTAAACCTTTTTACTTGTGCTTAAATCTAACCCCTAATCTGTGCATATTCGTGTAGTAGTCGCCTGTCTGCATTTGGAGCTGTCAGAAAGGAAGAACCCACCATTTCACTAAGCCCAGCTCTATTCCCTCCACGTGTTTCTGATTTCCAGATTAAATCTGCCCAACTTTAGCTTCCAGTCTTACATTTTTATGCTGCTAATGAGCCCACCAGTACCCGGGGTTACCTCCCCATGAGGTGTTTGCACATCTTGGTCAAGGCTCCTGTAACTTTTCCTTCTGTTAACTGAACAGATTCAGTTCTTAAGTCTTGTTAGGAATTTTCTCATGGTTACGAATCATCCTTGTGCTTATCTTATATATATATATCTACATATATATACACACACACACATATATATGTATATATTTTTCTCCTTTCTGAAGCAGTCTTTTCAAAATAGCTGCATTGCTGTCATCTGCCTGCAAATTGTGACCTTTGGTCCATGTAAATGACTTCTTAGAGAGATCTGTGTTTCCATTTGCATCTGCTTGCTGTATTTTTTCCTCTTTCAAGCAAAATATGAAGTGGCCAGGAATTCAATTACATCCCTGTGATTACTGACATTGTCCTGACTGGGGTGGGACCTCATTAACACCCAGACTGCATCACACTGATTAGAAAAACCTGAGATGCTCTGGAGGTGCTGGGGAGCTTTAAACAATCTCGTTTTCCCTCTGTATCAGCTGGGATACAGCTTCTGGGATGAACATTCATCTCTGCAGATGTAATCCATTCCTCTTAATGACCTGGGAGAGGTGGTCTTGAGTTTCCTGAGGGCTGCACCGAGTTTCATCCGTGAGTAAAAACAAACAGCAATGTTTTTGCTTAGAAGGAAATTCAAAAGCTCCCCTTGGTCTTTCTATTGCTCTCTTGGGCAAAACCAACCCAAAAGAAATCTAGTGATGGCGTGGATCTGAAGTGCATTGAAAATGTTGTTATTTGTGCTGTAAATGAAGAGCAACTGTTGTTTGTCTTTGCTCTCTTACCATGGTCTGCAAAAGTCCACCTGTGAGATCAAACCAATTTATTAATAGTGTATTTGAAGAAAGGGAATCGTATCAAACTCCAGCCTGAACAGGAGCTGCATGTGCCTTTGGGGTTACTGTGTGTGTGGCCTCGCTCCCTTTGCACCCTCAGCAAAACCAAAGTCGTCACTTCTATGCAGGCTATGAAGGGGGGAAAAAGGAGAATGAGCTCTCTGAAACATCATGTTCATTGACCACAGCTTGTAACTCCCATCCAGAGTATCATGGCTTGGAGTTATTTATTGCTGGTAGGCAAAAAGCAATTGTCCTCAGCATTTTTGAGTCTGGAAATTATTCAACCTGTCAGACACAGTACCTAAAAGGGGTCTATAGGAAAGATGGGGACTGAGTTTATAGCAGAGCTTGTTGTGACAGGACAAGGGGTGATGGTTTAAACTAAAGGAGGGAGATTCAGGCTGGACCTGAGGAAGAAATTTTTGACACTGAGAGTGGTGAGAGCCTGTCCCAGGTTGGCCAGAGAGGTGGTGGATGAACCATCCCTGGAGACATCCCAGGCCAGGCTAGACGGGGCTCTGAGCAACCTGAGCTGGTGAAGATGTCTTGGAAAGGCAAAAGGCTGACAAACAGCTCTCTGCGCAGCTCTGCTGATGATATTAAATGGCCATGGCCAAGGGATAAATCTTCATTTCTTTGCTTTCTGGAAAACCCCGTGACCTACATCGCAACCAGGAACAGCACAAAGGCTTGGTGCCAGGTTTCTTCACTGCGATGAAGGGATGCAGTGGCCTAGGGCCAGTGCCAGAAATTGTATATGTTGTCTCCTCAGTGATCCTATATATCTCTGCCCTGTGGTTTCGGACAGTATCCTTTATACCTACACTCTTAAGAAAAGGGATGGGATTGTAGGGGTGTTGGATGACAGCAAGATGTTCTTCTGCAGCCATGGCTTTGGCCTCTGGCCACCTGCGTCTTCTGGGCCTATCTCCTTCTGAGCTGTACTCTGTGCAGAAGTAAATCCCTGAGAACCACAGATCATTTAACTTGGGATATCACTCATTATCCTCATTTTCAGATGTATTTCCCTGGTGGCCTGAGGGGACCAGTGATGCCTTTTCTGAATTTTCCACTAATCCCTAGGAAATGTTGTTGCTTGGATCCCAGCCACATGCCCATGTGGTGGTATGGAGATGCTCAGTGTTTCTACAGACCTTTTTTTAACAGGATACCTGGTTCAGTGCAAGCTTCTTGGCCAAAACTTTTGGTGGATTTTGGGTCGAATGTTCTCTGGATTTTGGCCATGTATAAGCCAAAGCCAGGTTGTTTCCACAATGGGACAAGGAAGGAGAGAAGTAGGCTGTGGCTCCTTCTACTCCCATAGCCAGCCCTCACTCCAGCGTTAGGAGAAAATTGTCCCTATTGAAATGCTCAGGAGAAGGACTGAGCACTGTTGAGGTTTCTCCAGCAGGAAGGAGAGGTGGTGAGGAGGGTTTGCCTTATCTCCAGGACTCAGGACCTGTTGATTCACATATCAGTGGTACCGCAGTTTTTGGAAGCAGCAAGCCAGCTAAAGTGCGTGTCAAGGAGGGGTGAATAAATGCCACAGGCAGCTAAAAGCCCCAATGCTGAACTCAGCTCTTGCACTGATAGGAGATGGAACCAAACCAGGAGCATCTTTCCAGGTGGCTGTTGAGAGGTGTTGCTTCTGAATGCAGAAACCCACAGCAGGAGGGTTTATCTGAGTTTTCTATCATTCTTAACAGCAACAAGACAAGCAGGAGCTTTGCCAGCACAATCAGCATTTGCAAACTGCTTCATATTTAGGGCAGAATCAGGTCTGGTGAGATGTATTTTTCTTTTTAAGTGGTCTAATTCTGTTCCCCAGCCTTCAAATTTACTGTCTCTTTTCTTGGTCACAAGACAATGTCTGCTTTCTATTTTAAGGCTGTGGTCGGAAAATGCAGACGCAGGAAGTGGCTCCAGGATTGCTCTGAAATGTCATCTGATGGTTGTGCTTGGACCTTGGTTCCATCTTCACCTCTGCAGTTCCCCCATTGCAACCCCGGTGACCAGAGAGCTGCCTGTTGCATAACGCGAGCACCTGACCCAGCAGGAACATCAACAAGGTGTTTGGTGACATGTTGCTTACCTCAGAGCGAGGAGCATAAACATTTAGATAAGCAGATAAGTGTGGGGGTGTTTCAAGCTTTTATTGCAGTCGTGCTCTTGTGCTCACAATCCTGAAACACAGAACATGTCCTCGTGGTGAGCTTGGTCAGTGCTTTCAAAGAGACAACACACACACAACAAGCTGATGTTTCTGGGAAGGAATAGGATTGTCCTTCCCTTCACTCGTGGAAGCTCAGTTCTCCTCTCTTTCCACTCTATTATCCAGTGCTGTAGCAAATGTCTCCTTTGGTATCGTGAATGTCATCTTCTTTGCTGTTCTCCTTCATTTATCTGCTCTGGCTGAACCTGCTTTAGCAGGTGGGTTGGACTAGGTGATTTCCAGAGGTCTCTTCCAACCCCAACCATTCTGTGATTCTATGATTCATTTTGGTTTAACCCAGATCTGTCCCTGTGGTTCCCCATGTGTCATCAAATAGTCTCTGGAAGCACTTCTACTGATCATTCTGACAATGTGGGTGATTGCTGGAAAGTGCCGCTGCCTTGGCTTTATTTGCTTACTAGAATAGAAACATCCTGTTTCACTGCAGAGGTTTTTAATCTGTCAGGTGAGTACCGCGTTGCTTTTAAAGAGGGGTTCTGAAAACAAAGGTTTGAACTTGGTGAAGCCCTTGGTAATGAGAACTTTAAGGACCTTAAATGCATCTTACTACCACTTGTCAACTTCATTAGGTTTTCGAGACCATAATATTTCCCAACACCTCGTCCATGACGGTCTCTTACTCCTGCTACACTGCAGCCTGGGACTCAAGAGCAACAAGAGGTTTCTTGAATATTGTGAAATGACTAAGATGCACATAAAAAAGACAACGGTGTTAAGACTCTGTCTCTGTTGGTGAGAATTTCCTCTCAAATACTGATCTTCAGTAAGAAAAGATGTTTTTGGATAGGGAAAAGATACTTTGGACTCCCTAATAAATCGTTTTAGCTGAGCGAATCCTTCTGATTTTACCTGCAGTGGATTGGGAGGGCTTACACCAGGAGCTCGGCCACCCACCAGTGGACTCTCCCAAAGTGGAGGAGGAAACGTGGTGGGCTGGTTTGTGTCACCTCTCACCAGCACAGCTGGATCTGGAAGAGTTTGTCTTTTTGCCATATACCTTTTGTCATATGCCTATAGCCAGAGGTCTTACATTTCATCACTGGAGCTCTACGCACACAGCAGAAATTGTGTAATTATAGCACCATAATTGCACCCACACTAGGGGCTATACGGGTTCAATAGTGCTGGTGTATTTAGAGCACACTGCACCATCAAAATGGGCATAACGAGCGGCTCAAATGGCTTGTTGTACATGTTTGTACAACCCTGGCCCTTCTTGGTGCACCAAACTAACTATGCTGATCAAACTGATACCATATTGGCCTTCTTCACAACATGGGGCTCTGGAGGACGAATTTCCATAGGAGTTGTGTCTACGTCCATCACTGGTAACACTGGTACAAACACTGCATTCCTCAAGCCTTATAAAACATTCCAATCATCTGCTTTTCTATTCTTACTCCCGTTTGAAAGAGAAGAGGCTTTCACTATTCTTCTTCCAAGAACTGAATTGATGTAACCGCTCCCCTTGGTGCCCTTTAAACATCTTTCATTATTCTGCCTACCCCCAAATTGTTACAGAGTACAGTGATACAGAGAACAGGATGAGGGATGAAGTCAAAAAAACACTGAAAGTCCTGATTTTTACATCTTTCTAAACTTTAATAATTCCTGGCAATATTTCATTTATATAGTCCTTTTATCCCAAAGTGTATTACAGATTCCATAAATAAATGCAATACTGTGCTAATGAGGTCTTAGATCTGTCAAGGATGCAGCCTGAGGCGATGTAACTGCAGATATTTCTCATCAAAATCACTTTGGTCTTTCTCTAACCTCCATCCTGTAACAAAGTGCTTACAAGGCTGTTTTGAGCACAGGCTAACGTCAACAGGAAGGATGCTCACAGGGGCATGAGGCTGGAGGAGAAAGATTTATTTGAACAGAGGGATCAGGAAAGATGTTGAAGTGAGAAAAAAAAATTCCCCAGTCAACCATTGTGATTAAGGCTGTACCTCTCAGAGCTGGTGGAAGAAAAAAGGACCTGTAAATCAGAGCTGGCCTGCACCAACAGATGCCCCATCCCTGGAGACATCCCAGGCCAGGCTGGATGGGGCTCTGAGCAACCTGAGCTGGTGAAGATGTCCCTGCTCATGGCAGGGGTGGCACTGGGGGAGCTTTGAAGCTCCCTTTCAACCCAACCCATTCTGTCATCTATGAACAAGGAGGCAATGAGAAGATGGGGGATCTGAGAAGTGTGAGGCTGTGAGTGAAGGGCCATGAGGGTGATTATGTGAGTGGTGGGGAGGAGTTTCAACTTCTTCCATTTGGACATAAACCTGTCAGCCTCAAAAACAAAGAAGAGGATGGAACGAACAACTATAGACATAGTGTCACCTGGGAAGTGGACATTTCCCTCACTTGCTGGGTCATTGTAGGATCAGTGCTCAACAGTTCATTGACTATCACATAACCCAGTGATGGCACCACCTATAAATTGCCATAAAATAAAGGGCAATGTGATAAAGGAGGCTGAGCTCAAGCTTTGAGGGTTTCTCATTTGAAATAATGGTGGATTAGATGTCTAAATGTTATTGCTGCCATAAAGTCAACCAAGATGATATGGCTCCCTTGCAGTTCACTCCCTCCATTTAGAGGTGCTTTGGCTAGCATTCATAGAGGCTGCAGTGATAATAGCAGCAGCTTCTCAGTTATTAGGAGCTCTCAGAAGGATCTTTGTGTGCCAAGCAACCGTGCTTTTTATTAGCATTGATGGTATGTGTCAGTGGTTGGCCTCTGTTTATGCTGGCATTAACAAGCTTTGGGAGGAAAATTGCGTTGTTAAGCGCAAGTCAAGCAGAAATTACAGTACTTGGATTCTTTCTCTGCATCCATGAAGTGATAGCATTTCTGCTCTTTAGCATCTATTTTATGTTTATGTGCGACAGCAAAAATCTTGCCTTAAAATACCACAGTTTCCTTAGGATGTGTTTAATTTTCTCTTCTGTAAAAATGTTTTTGTTTTGGGGGTTAAAAGCTGATTGTTTGCAGCCTTCACCTCTGCTCTGAATGCAGTCTCTTTCCCAACAAGTAAAATCTGGTCTCCAAGCCACATCTGGACTGCAGAGACCCAACGTGAGCTCCTGCTACCCTGGTTCTTTCAGAAAAGTCCCATCATGCTAAGAGAAACTCAGCTGATGTGCAGCTGCTTTTTCAAACCATGGATATCTGCCCATGTCTCATGTCTATGCCACGTCTAGAAAGAAGGATATGTTCAAGGTTTTGATAGTTCAGCACATTCCAGGAGATCTGGATTTGGTCCCGTGTTCTGCTATTGAGTCCCCAGGCGACCTTGGGGGATTCCTACACTCCATCTGTGTTCCACTTTCCTGTCTGTAAAAGAGGAACATGCTCCTCTCATTTTTTCTGTCTCGTATTTGGATTAGGAGATTTTTCTCAGCGGGAATTGTCTGTTACTTTGTGCAGCTTGTGTCTGGATCAGTGAGCCTTGGATCTGTGTCAGGGTCTGCAGAGAAGCGTCAATGCATCAGTATTCTCTCTAGATGACCATGGCAGTCTGTGCTGGTTTTCAGCAAGGACTTTGTGGCTTTGAGGCACAACCCTGACAACAGGACACATGCCAGTGTAGCAGCATCCTTGCAGCCTCGTTGAGGATGACATTGCTGTGGCCACAGTCGACTTCTTGTCCTAATGAACAACCCCAAGAAGCACATCATTTTATATTCCTTTAATCATAGAATAGATTGGGTGGGAAGGGACCTTTAAAGCTCCTCCAGTGCCACCCCTGCCATGAGCAGGGACATCTTCACCAGCTCAGGTTGCTCAGAGCCCCATCCAGCCTGGCCTGGGATGTCTCCAGGGATGGTTCATCCACCACCTCTCTGGGCAATTAAATTCCTTTAATTTGAATTGGCTTCTTATTTAACCTGAAAAACCAAGATGTATCCAAAGCTCTCCTCAGTTATTCACCGCTGCTGTTATTCTCTGAAGAGTCAATACTAGTATATTCAAATTGGAACACAGGAGGTTCCACTTAAATTTGGGAAGAAATTTGTTCATGGTGAGGGTGGCAGAGCCTGGCCCAGGCTGCCCAGGGAGGTTGTGGAGTCTCCTTCTGTGCAGACATTCAAACCCGCCTGGACACCTTCCTGTGGAACCTCAGCTGGGTGTTCCTGCTCCATGGGGGGATTGCACTGGATGAGCTTTCCAGGTCCCTTCCAATCCCTGACATTCTGGGATTCTGTGATATCCCTGATTTCATTTCTGAATATAGGTTTGACATCCATCACGAGCAAACTCTGCATCCTTCTTTTCCTTTTTGTTCAGCTGCCTGGTTGTGTGTACACCCAGACAGCGTGTACCTCCTAGTGCACTTGCTTGATCAGTTCGAAAAACCTCAGTGTAATTCATCTGTCACCTCTAGTATTAGCCCAGGAAATCAGAGCTCCCATCCACTCTGCCACACGTGGAGGATTTATTGTTAAGGTATGGTGTTGTTGAGCAGCTGGAGTTGAGGTATAAGCTGTGCTGCCGGTGTCAGGTCATTCCCAACTTTGGTTGTTTCTCTGTGGCATGGACTTTAAACCAAGTCCTCACATTGCATTTTACACTTGTAAAACCACTTGGGTTATGAAGTAATGTTTTCTTAAACATGACAGCTTTGTAGCACCTGAAGCAAAGGCTGATGTTCTGGCAGAAGAAAGCCTATCCCCTTTTCTCTCTCCCAATCTATTTGTAGGAGCACTCTTTCCAAACCATTACGTGCCTATGACCTGGTGTTCAGCATCAACTCCTCGTCTGGCTTCCGGGGACCGGTGATTTTTAAGATGTCTCACCTAAGCTTAGTGCTGTCCAGCTCCTCAGAGCACCCAGGTGAGCAGAAGTTGGCCAAGGTAGAACATCAATGAATAGCAATGTAGTTTATTCTATTTTTCTATTTTCTCTACAGTAATTGGCTTAAAGCCTGTCCCAATCTCAGGTGCCAACTTGGCGAAGACATGTAAGCTTCTGTAACCAGTGTTTACCAGTGGAACCATGTTTTTAGAATGACTTTTGTGTCTTTCCCCACCAATGGGTCAGGTACCCACTTACACCTCAGTCGGCAGACTAAGACATAGGAGTGGGGTGACATTCACATTTGCACTTCTGGATTTAAAATTATTCATCTCAGTCATGCTACTGTCATTAATTCTTATAAGAACGAGCTGTTTTGACATGCTTACTGCTGCATTCCCATGGCCCTAAGGGTGTTTAATAGCTTTAATTGCCTTGACCTGAACAGTGCAGCCTTTGCACTGGACCCAGTTGCCATCTATCAGCTGAGTGATGGTGACTTGTCACAGGTGACCAAGGAGCAAATGTGAAGTGATGAAAGAGGTTAAGACAACTCACATTAGCCCAAGCCAAGAACGCACTGATTAACCAGACACTGATAGCTTGTTCCTTAACTTGTATTTATATTCACACTGATATACTGCAAGCTGCAGTAGCTTTTAGTCTACCAGATAAAAAGTGTTCATACATTTCCAAAACTTGTCCATAACTAATTCCTTGCTTGGCTTTTAAGTGCTGCTGGGCACATGTTTTGCCACATGTGTCCAGTACACCCTGAAAGTGTTCTCTATGAAATAAAACAAAAGGTATTGACAGCCCCATGTGGATGCTGGGAAGCTTTGGGGGCAGAAACACCATCGTGGGCTTCTCGTTGGCTCTGTGTGGGTGGCACAGGTTGGCAGGAGGTGAGAGCAAAGGTTTGCACAGAGTCCTCCTCAAATGAAATTAACAGTTTGAGCAGCTGGAGTTGACCTGATGCCTACTGCAGAGGGTTAGGTTGGGAATAAAGGTTATTTTCTGCCTCCTTTGGAAGCCGTTTATCGCAAAGTTCTTGACAAAGGAGGGAAGGAGAGGGTTGCTGAAACGCATTTACCTTGGGGAAGAGTGGTTTCATCAGTCCTTCTGCAAGCAGACAGGAGAGGGAAGAACTTTCTGATGAAAGAAGATGTTATTGAGCATAGATTCTGAATCTAAGCCTTCACTGCTTCATTAAAACAAAAGCAAACACAAAAATCAGTTAGAAAATCAGTAAGATACTCACACTCCTAAGCTCAGGCAGTCCAAGCAGCCTGTGTAATGGGGATGGCTTTTTCTCTACCCATCCTCTCTTTCCTACCGAAACAAGAGGGGAAAAATACATTTCATCTAACATCAAATGTTTGAAAGATAGCTACTAATTTTAAATCAGTCATCCAGGCTCTTTCTACAACAGTCAAGAGAAAGCAGATGCTTCCCAGAGGCTAGATCATCCTCCCATGGCATTTTTTAGGCAGTTAGTAGGGATTCAGCCATTTATTTGTAGGTTTATGACCTTCAGATAAATCTGAGGGGTTGGACCCATGAACTGCATGTTTTACAGATCTCTGGCCAGGTTCTCTACAATCCTTTTCTTTTTTCTCTTTTTTTTGAGCAGCAATAACTGCTTGCACCTCTGTTCCTGAGATTGCTGATTCAAGTCCCTCATTCGTCAGTCACGGGGACATTTGTCACCTGCACCCTGCTAAAATGTGCTCTGATGTACCGCATGAGCTCATTCCCCTGACTTTGCCTCACAAATCTCTGTTTGTCTTGCTCATTAACATAATTACTTCCTTGCATTAGCTGACACCTGTAATAAAACTCTCTGTTCCTCCTGTTGAAAGCTGAAGTGGTTGATAGCATGGTAATATAAGCCAACAGTACGGATGACTTAACAAATGACATTCGCTTCAACTATTTAGCTGGTTTAGCAGAGCTCCCTTTCCTCAGTGCCCTTGGCATCAAGGGAATTCAGAATTTCATGTGCTAAGAATTTTGCTCAATGTAGAAGGCACCAGCAATTTCTTTAGAGAGCTCACCTTGGTTGTTTGCCTCCTGATAGCTAAGAGTAGATATGAACAAGGAAAAAATCTCCTTTCATTGCATGGAACGAGAATGATTCCTGAATGCAAGATCGACATTCGCTGCTAAAAATGATGCTATGAAGAAGCGGGAGTTGGTTTTTAAGAAGACCTCATCGTACGCTTGCAATTCTCAGTCCTTTGAATTACGTGCATTGACTGGGAATTAATTCTCTTAAAGAACCATTTTCCATTCAAAGATTATTTTCGTCCTACTTTGCCTGTTTCTACAACCCATGAAAATTATTTCAGAACTGGAAAATAGATCTTACAGTAAGGCCTCACAAACTCTATCTACCCTGCTGCATTCAATAGGGGAATTGATTGCTGTCTTTAAAAGTACATCACAGAGAGGAAAATATTGGATGCTAATGGCCTCTTCAGTCTAGACAAGAACACAACACAGCGAGTAGAAAAATATTAATGGTGAGGGTCGTTTGCTTACTAGAGCAAACTCCTAAGGGAATTATTACTCTGTCTCTTGAAGTTTGTGATCAGCTCTATTCAGTTGACTAAACATATGTATTTAGTGCCTTTCTACGTGATGCAGGGTATATGAGAAATCTATATGGGGCTGGCAGGATCTACAAGGTATTCAAGTTCTCCAGGAGGCAGCTGGACACTCAGTGGGAGAGCCCCATGGGTCACAAATGGCACTGGAAGACTTCTTTTGGGCAAGTATGTTATATCTCTGAGCTCTAATTATGAATTTAAGGGAAGAAGATGATATTTTTAGGGAGCAAGATATTTAATCTATTTATACGTCCTCTTTAGGATGAAGCAAATTGCCCTGTTGACTGCGGAGCTTAGATAGAGGCATCTATACCTACTGAGATGGATGCCACACAGAAAGCCCAAGGGAGGAGCTGGAATTGAAGCCTGGCTCTCATGTGCATCTCCATTGCTTGTCTCAGAAGAGCAACATTTACAGAATTGCATTTTGCTTTTATCCTGGTCAGGAAGTCATGGTGACCCTTGTGCCCCAGCTCTGACTCCTGGGCCATTTGATACCTTCTGTGCTAAGCAGGCAAATTGCTCTGTTTCTGCAATTAGAGTGATTAGGAAAAGTGATGTTTTGAGCTACTGGCAACTCCAAGAATAAAACATTTCACTTAAATCAAAGTGCTCTAATCAAGGTTTGAGCATTAAGATAACAATAGAGCAATTAAGGAAATTTTTGAAGTGAAAAGCTTGTGTGGGTGGAAATAGTTTCTTTCAAATATGTCATCAAAACATCTGAACTCTTTAAGAATGCTCCTTTCCTTTTTGTTTTGAAATTGCTCATTAGGAGAACAACGCAGTAACATGGATGTATCATAGGTTGGTGTCAGCTGCTCTTCTCCGCCTTTCTTCTCCATTCCCAGTATGAGGTGGGCAGGTCTGTTTTCCAGGTGTGGGACTGAGACAAACATCTGTCTTGGTCTGAAATTCCGCCAGCCTACACACAGAACTGCCTAGAGCACATCTGGGGACAAATGCAAACAAAAGGTTATCCAGCAAAGGTCATTCTCTTAGGCTCTCATTCCTTTCTGAAGATAAAAAAAAGAATGTAGAAAGACTCACAGGGGCTGAAAACCTATCTAATGGGCTCCAACAGAGTGTGAATTGTCCCAGTCTGCAGTGCTGCTTTGTGAAATGAAAACCTGAGGGCAGAAAACAAAGGAAATCAAGCCTGGAAAATAGTGCAGATTGCACCTTGCTGCAGGCAGCGAGGTATTTGCTGTAAGACACCCTGTCTCAGGCTGATCAAAAAGGCTCCGTCTCGCTGACAAGTGAAGTGATTTTTCTCCTGGTACTGGGAAAAGAGATGAACTTTTAGTGAATGCCTCCAAGCATAAATGAATTTAGAGCGCAGGAGTTGCTCTGACTCTGTAATGAGTCCAGCGCAGGCTGAAATCACCTTGCTGAATGGAGAGGGATTCAGACTTGTCGTTGTTGTGATGGTGCCGTAGGAAACAGCTCTACCTTGATGGGGTGTGATTCAGCCAAGATCAGCTTCTTATGCAATTGAGATGATCTTATAAACCTGTTCCTGAGGGAGGGTAGAAAAAAACCCCAACCAAGCTCTCTAGGAAATGCTGAATTTCATCATAAGTTCTGTGAGTAAGGTAACATAAACACTCGTGACCTTAACTTTTGAAGTCCTAGTTGCTTTAGTGGAGGGATTCGGTGGGATATTCAGGCTCAGATTTGCTAGGAAGGTCATTTTCTTCCCATTAACCTTCAGTTTGTTCTTCTCTTGCTGTAGCTGAGCACAGAGATGCTAAATACTTAAAAAGGGCCAATAAGAAAGATGAGGACAGACTTTTTAGCAGGGCCTGTTGCAACAGGGAAAGAGGTGATGGTTTTAAACTAAAGGAGGGTAGATTTAGGCTGGACATGAGGAAGAAATTGTTTACACTGAAGGTGGTGAGAGCCTGGCCCAGGTTGGCCAGAGAGGTGGTGGATGAACCATCCCTGGAGACATCCCAGGCCAGGCTGGACGGGGCTCTGAGCAACCTGAGCTGGTGAAGATGTCCCTGCTCATGGCAGGGGTGGCACTGGGTGAGTTTGGAAAGTCCCTTCCAACCGCAACTATTCTATGATCCTGTGTGGGTTATTTCCTAAGCTCCAAGTACAGGGAATGGGAAAGAGTCTGACGTTCCCTTCAGAGATGAAGAAAGATGGAACCTTTTCACCCATCACAATCCGTGGTGTGGGAGCACAGCCACATGCAGTAGAAGAATCACCCTTCATGTGATACAGTGGAGAGGGACAGGAAGGTGATCCAAGCTGAGAATTCTACCATTTAATTTCAAGCATCTGAAAGTGAGATGACTGCATCTGAGTCCCTTATGCTGGGATCCGTCTATAACCAAGTAAGCCCTTCCAAAAGGTTTTGTTCAGACTGATCTTAGGCTATTATGTGGATGTGCCCATTTCTATCTATTGACTACAGGAGACTGGGTTCCTGCACTTTCTTCAGAATGGGTTATTATCCAGGCACAGGAGAAGGGTAGCTTTTTGAACTTTCACATTTAGCTTGATAAAAGCAAGATACAATCTTCTGTGAATGATGATAAGTGTTTCCTGTGAAAGAGGGAGAGTCTATCTTGCTCATTCACTTTTCTTCATCATTAATTGCATACGCACACATTCAACATCCACAACACATTAAAGTCAAGCAACCAAAATCTAATTAATGCAACAATGCAAGCTGCCTACCCATCCTGGGGTGGAGCTTCATGGGCCATATTCTTTCTGCCTTGTCCTCCTTTTTCACCTTATTTTCCCATTAGTGAGATAAAACTGGAAAAGGAAAAGAAGTGAACACCAGAGAGAGGAAACCAAACATCCAAAATGCTGAATAAGCAGCAACCAGTTCCCTCCTGAGACCTTTAATTAGAAAAGGGTTGAAATCGCCTCCATCCAGTCCTCTCCTGCCTGCTGTTCAAAGTGCATTTGGCTACATGGTGGAAATTGTGATTATACCACTGGAGGCACATCTAACAGTGATATCAATCCTAAAATGCCTTTCTCTGCTGGCAATATGATATGGGTTTATCCATCTTATTCAAAATAAGTCAAGAGGCTTTGTAAAAGAGATTTCCAGCCATAGATCACCACATCGTCTTGAAACTCCAATTTGGGAATTAAAATGCGATTAAACTGGGGGTTTTGAAAGAGTATTTAAGCCAGTAGAGCTACACATGGCCTCAACAGGCCTTGAGGCATTTTTGTATGTCCCCCTATGGAGGCACAATAAAGCTGATTCAGTTACTCCCCTGCTAATTGCATTAGAATTTGGGCCTTGCTGAACCGACGTTATTAACAGCGACCAGAGACTTTCCAGCAGTGCTACCCAGAAACTAGGAAAGCATCTTGGGCTATTTCTTTGATTGCATCAGGCTGAGATGACAGGGAACTCGGGGTGAATAGGGAGCTGAAGGGATGGTAGACATCACAGCTCGGATCCATTATTCAGACGTTAAGATATTGGAGATGAAGTTACACAGAGAAAATGAGACTTCCTTCTAGTAGGGCATCTGTTTACAGCAGCTGTTTGAGCACCACTAAGAGAAAAATAACGAGCTCCTGTCAGCCACGGTGGAGACTGAGAACAAGTAGAGGAAAACATTGTGATGTGCTTGCTGGGAAAAAGAGTGCGAGTCTGGCTATCTGCTCCTCACCAAAGAATCATCCGACTGATAGCAATCTAGCTGATTTCTAAAGACATCTGATGACGGAGAGACACTGAAAAACAGGCTGTCTGCTGGTTCTTGGGGAGAAATCAGGAGGTTTTTGAGATTGAAGTTGAAAAGCACAAAGAACCAGGAAGGTTTAGGTATATATTACAGCAGATGTAGGGAAGCAAGGACATCAGTGTTCAGCTTGAAAAGATGGAAGAAGAGGAGGAGAAGTTCTTTGCTGATCATGGCAATACCTGGGAGAGGAAACCATGGCAGTAGGGCCTGCAGCTACGTTGGAGATGTTTCAAAAGCCACTCAAAGTTTTATGACCTCAGTGCTGGTGACCTTGGATGGCAACTCCACGATGTCCTCTGACATGAGGTTCACACCTTCCACTCTCCTTTGTGGCTGGAGAACTCTGCTTAAGACCTGTTTTAAAACTACATTTGATTGAACTCTTAAACTTGTACGTCAGTCCTGGCTCAAGTCATTTCATAGAATCATAGAGTGTCTCGAGTTGGAAGGGACCCACAAGGATCATCGAGTCCAACTCCCGAAGTTGTGCCTAACTTTAACAGCTCTTTAGCTCTTCCTCTTCCTTTCAGCTTATTCCTGGGCAACCATATGGGGCTGAATATTTCTCCTCAGTTTGCTCAGGGTAGAAGATAAAAGACAGACACTCCCTTCTCCCTTACCATAGCCTCAACTCAACTTGATAAAGGCTGTCTTGCCTGTAGATGGTCTCCCGCCTTCAAACATCCAGAGGCGTAAAGGAGATGGGATCCTGCATGGGGGGGATCCCATTCAGCCTCTGTGAGGATATTGTGAGATCTCATAGTGCAGGATTCACAAATTCAGATTCTCCAGTTGCCCCAATGTAGAAGTGCCCATGGATTAGATGAGCATCTGTTGATGCACATTTAGAGGGATCCATGCAAGGTAATTTGGAATGGGTTTAATACATTTTATTGATGGCAAGTAAGAGTCAAATTAGCATGAAGGCCCCTGAAAATCATCCCATCATGGAAGAAAGAGTGGTGTCATCCTTCAGTACATCATTCCTTCCTCCTGCTCATGGGTCCAGCACCATGAATGATGGAGATGGATGACCTTCACCCTCTTGGACCAATGGGTTTGCATGTATTTTAATTCCAGGGCTGAGTTGCTGTTCAAGTAGTTGTTTTCTGTCTCCCTCCCTGTCCAGCACTCCAGTTGCCTTTGAATTGTGCATTTATCTCTATTTTTACAGAGAGGGTTGAGGGTGATGTGCAGATACCAGGCTGAGAAGTGTTCTGTAAATTCTGGGGACAGTTACTATGATAAATGCATAAAGCTGCCTCAGATGAAAAGTGTCGTCTGTATAGATACTGTCAACATGATGGATGAGTGTATTGGCTTTTTCTCTTCACCATTTGTTGCTGAGGTCCAGTCCCAAAAAGCATTCCCAGCATAGGCAGAATATGTGTCTAGAATCTGTCTTTGACTTTGCTAATATTTTTTTCCTTATCAACCACCTGCTTTTGTCTAGGTTAGCGATCCCAGAGTCCCTCTATGTTTGAATACATAGTCATTAAAACCCAAAACCTCTGTGCCATTTCACCTGTGACTCTGGGAGTGGCTGAAGAACGAAAGTAGTAATGAAAACTGAATGGAAGGTGACATCAGAGAAGCAACCTGATGTCCTGTCCACCTCCCTGGAAGTTGGCTGTTCAAGGAAATAACACTGTTTCGGCTACTTTATCATTAGACATTAGGAGAAACCAACTGGAGGAGGATGGACTTTTTGCAACAGCAAAGGTAGATGATGCTGGGCCAGAGGACAATCAACAACCTGAGGTGAAGGAGAAAACCACGGGCAGCACAGCTGAGAGCTCACCTCCTTCTCCTGGGGCGACATCTACACAGCCGTTTTGTGATGCCTTGGCTTGTTGCATTGGCACATTTACATTTTTCTTCATTTCCACTTTCTTCCAGCATGTTGGAGCAACATAACTGCCTGTGTTTAGCGCAGCTGACCACGGTGTTTATATCTCTCCAGGGTCCACCATGAGATAGTCTAAGGTGGCGTCTTCTCAATTGCTCTGAGCTCATTTAGGTGGCTGATTGCAGATTGTACTGCAATGTGCTTGAAGAGAGAGTGAAACTGCACCCTGAGTCCAAACATTGCTGCTGAAAATAGCAGGGGAGCAGCAGATGTAGTCATGGACTTTTAAGACTTCTGGGTCTTGCTGTACCCCCAGACTCAATATAGCAACACCGAGAGTTCAAGCAACCCCCCAGAGAAAACTGTCTCTCAAACGAATAGAAAAGAATGTTTCCTTAAAATGTTAAACATATCCTAATGAGTAAATAAGTGTAGTTCAAATAAGGCACAAAGAATTCCTACATGGCAGTATTATGCCACTTGTGAATTTTATATGTGCAGTAGGAGAGAAGAAAAAAAACACCAAATAAATGCGAATAGATGCCAAAGGAAATAAAGGTTTAGATTGAAAACAGAGATTTAGATTCAAATATTTCTTTGAAGATCATTTAGAATCAACAGAGGAGAAATCTTCCTGAACTTCTCAAATTCAGAGACTGTTTCCAAAGAACTGGGGTCTTTGCAGGTAGGAAATGAAGCAAGGACAGAAGCTCTTTTATTATCACAAACATAAAATGACTTTAATCTACTGAAGACAGTTGGATGTTACTAACACTAAGTTACTTCTACCTCTGCAAAGTCCACCCATAGAACTCTTTATAGCACCAGGTTATCTTACTTTGTGTAAGTCAAGCTGTTAATAATTTATTTCATTCCAATTTCTGATCTACAATCAAGGAAAGTCCCTCCCTCAGTTTTCACTCCTGAACCTTTTGCCCCTGGCATGATTGGAGTCGACGAGGGCTGTCTATTATCTCTTATGTTTATTCATGCTCTGCTAAGTCACAGTGGATGTTGTTATCTGAAGCCATGCTGTGCTAATAGATGTGCTACCAACCCTAATGTACTCCATGCTGGTTATGGAGGAGAGCATAGCCTTGTGAGATGTCCTCCTCCTCAGATAGCATGAAACCAAACTATATTTCTCCAGGTAGATTGCAGTGAGGAACATCAGAATCCAGTTGGTTTGTAGAAGGAGGCCACGCTGGAAGAAGTGGGATGTTATGAGGGAGGGAATAGAGTGCACTATCAGCAAGTTTGCTGATGACACCAAGCTGGGAGGAGTGGCTGACACTGGAAGCTGTGCTGCCATCCAGAGACCTGGACAGGCTGGAGAGTTGGGTGGGGAAAAATTTAATGAAATAGAACAAGGGCAAGTGTAGAGTCTTGAATCTGGGCAGGAACAGCCCCAGGTTCCAGTGTAAGTTGGGGAATGACCTATTAGAGAGCAGCGTAGGGAAAAGGGACCTGGGGGTCCTGGGGACAGCAGGGTGGCCATGAGCCAGCACTGGGCCCTTGTGGCCAGGAAGGCCAATGGTACCTGGGGTGGGTTAGAAGGGGGTGGTCAGTAGGTCAGAGAGGTTCTCCTGCCCCTCTGCTCTGCCCTGGGGAGACCACACCTGGAATATTGTGTCCAGTTGTGGCCCCTCAGTTCCAGAAGGACAGGGAACTGCTGGAGAGAGTCCAGCGCAGCCACCAAGATGCTGAAGGGAGTGGAGCATCTCCCGTGTGAGGAAAGGCTGAGGGAGCTGGGGCTCTTTAGTTTGGAGAAGAGGAGACTGAGGGGTGACCTCATTAATGTTTATAAATATATAAAGGGTGAGTGCCACGGGGATGGAGCCAGGCTCTTCTTGGTGACAACCAATGATAGGACAAGGGGTAATTGGTTCAAACTGGAACACAAGAGGTTCCACTTAAATTTGAGAAGAAACTTCTTCATGGTGAGGGTGGCAGAGCCTGGCCCAGGCTGCCCAGGGAGGCTGTGGAGTCTCCTTCTCTGCAGACATTCAAACCCGCCTGGACACCTTCCTGTGGAACCTCAGCTGGGTGTTCCTGCTCCGTGGGGGGATTGCACTGGATGAGCTTTCCAGGTCCCTTCCAATTCCTGACATTCCGTGATTCTGTGATTATGACTAAGGACAGAGACTAAGGATCTCAAAGGTCCATGTGCTGCTTCTATCCATGGATTGCCAGATGTGTTGAGGACTTTTGAAGGTTTCTTCTACACCTATACCTTTTGACCTACATAAAACAAATCTCTTTGGATTGGCACCATTCTAACATTTGTTTAGCAACACACAACATGAGCTAGCACAGACTTGGAGGACATTACAAGCTTTCCAAGACAGGTAGTACAAAAGCGATGAGTGCATCTACACCTGGATTTGCACAGCAGCTGGGAAAGGCCTCTAGGTGTAATTTAGATCATCCAGGAGGTCGCTGGTGTCTCAGGTGGTGCTCAAGACTGGGTGGTTAATGATAGGTGTCAGGTTGTGGTGAGAAGGGTGTGAAGAGAAGCAGAACAATGAATAAAAATCAGGGGCTTCTGAATTAACTTCTCCCACATCATTTTCAGGGACTTCCCTCCTACTGGCACTGAAAAGGTCTTTCCACTTTGGACTCCCCATCTTATAGCTCTATTATTTATGAGTCTCTATCAGCTGAAAAGAAGCCGATCGTGTTTTATTGATGTTCTCCTTTCTGATTAATCACAGGCTATATGGCACTCGGAGCATTTCCATTCCTTTTGTTTGTCAGGGATTGCAAGGCTTGTGAGAGCAAAAAGTACTGTAGATTTCCAAAGGGTTTTAGTAGGGAGATACTATGAAGACATTTTATTTTTTATGAAAAAACAGGCTTTTTTTTCCACTTGTTTTGGTAGTTATAATGACCCTGAAGAAACAAATAAACACACACACACAAAGGGAATTAAAAGAGAAGAAGAAAATAGGTGAACTGAGTCACAGATCCCTCTTCATCCCCAATGTATGTGCATGTGCTGCTGTACTGCATGTGATCTTTGATTTTTCATGTCTAATGGGATACTCCCTGACCTTCAATCAAGTGAGCAATTGGCAGAATCAGGGAAAAATGGCATTGGGAAGTGCCCCGGGGTATTTTAGGATTTAAGAACATTTTGTAAAAGCAATCATAAACTCCAGCTTGCATTTTACTTGGTCCTTATGGAAGTGGGGTTGCTGCCCTGGCTGCGTTGGGTAATAAATGGTGAAGTGTGTAAGAAAACACAGCTCTATAACCAAAGTGCTTTGGTTTCTTAGAGACTGCTGCATGTCCAATACACAGAATTATGTATATTATATGCATATGTATTATGCTTATTAAAATGCAGAAAGCAACAACTCATGGTTTTTTTCTCTAGAGTCATGTTCTCAGAAATTAGTGAATTTCACGTGACTGCAGTGGGGTCAAGGCACCCAACTTGTATGGGCAAAAGCAGCATGATCTGGTGTTTCTGTGCTGTAGTTGGTGTCCTTGGGTATCGGCACTGCCTGCAAAACCATTGCCATAAGAGAAAAATAGGTCCATCTCATTTTTATTTCCTGGGAAATCAGCAGCACCAAGAACTGCCTTTCTGATATCTCTTTGCAGACTGACAGTAGAAGTTATGCACACAGATGATGTGCCTGCAGCTGCCCTAGTTTTTGGCAGCATCAGGAAAATCTGGTCAAGGGAGAGGCAATAGTCTGCTGTGCCTCATCTCAACCCTGCTTTTTACCTAGAAGAGGTGGACAGGGTTAAGGGTGGGATTGGATAGCATCATTTGAGCTGTCATAGAGGGTCCTTGTAGTTTTTGCAGGTATGTGGCATGGATAAGAGGTTTCTGCTCAAGGTAACTTGAGGTGGAGAGGTGGTGGTAGCTGCAAGGAACTCAGGTGAGGTGGTTAGAGCCAGACATCAAAACCTTTTGCTGAGACTCTGCCTGACCTGATAACATCAGCTTTGATCATTGCTGTTGCAAAGCAGGTAGAGAGGGTCACCACCTGGAGCCGTGAGCTCCAGGGCACTGATCCAGCAGAAGAAAGTTGTCCTGAAGGCTGGGAATGTTTGTTTGTTGTTTTTTTTTTTTTTTTTAAATGAGGGTGGTGAGAGCCTGTCCCAGGTTGGCCAGAGAGGTGGTGGATGAACCATCCCTGGAGACATCCCAGGCCAGGCTGGACGGGGCTCTGAGCAACCTGAGCTGGTGAAGATGTCCCTGCTCATGGCAGGGGTGCCACTGGGGGAGCTTTGAAGGTCCCTTCAACCCAAACTATTCCATGATCCTCTCTCATTAGGGTTGGTATACCCACTCCTAGGCTGCTCCTCTTTTCTCACGCAGAACAAAGCATTCTGGTCCCTTCTGCTCCAGGCTCTCTGATGCTCATCCCTGATTTGTGCTGATCCTTGCAGGCCTGTCAAGTGTCACATGTTGAACACAAAATAACCCCACACCAACCCACCATGAAGACAGTGCCTCATGCTGTCCAGTGGTAGCCCCTTGCCTGGTCCTTGGTCCATCAGCTGAAGGTAGCCAAGCTGCATCTACTGCCAGAGGCGCTGGAGGGGATGGAGGGTCTGGAGAAGGCAGGACTGAAGCTGTTGCATGGTACAGCTCCCATCAGGCCCTATGGACACTGGTATCTGTCCCTGTGTTTCATCCCAAATAGGCCATTTGAAACATACAGCCCATTAGAGTTGTGCTGTGGGGATCTTCGCATCTGAGCTCAGAAGCAATGTGAGGAGTCTGAAGGGTTTTGGTGCTGCTCGCTGCTGAAAAACTGGGTCTGTCTGAGCTGCCTGCTCGTCTGAGATTGGGAAAATAACCAATCCAAACAACTCCAAGCTATTTCGGTGGTTCTACAGGCTCTGTGGGCCTCTAGGATACCCTCTTATAGAAGGACTTAGAAATTCTGACCCAACTCTCCTTTCCACTCCCCAGTTCAGGGAAGGTTGTTTCCCTGGGGGGAGCTGCTTTTGTGCTGAGCTGAGGGTAAAATCCAAGTGGATCCTTTGCTTTGTTAAAAGCGGGACTGTGTGAGGCAAACCCAGCTCTGGGATTTTCCCAAATACACCCAGCACTCACTCTGACTTTGATCAGCAGAGTAGTCATCTCAGGAGAGTGTTTATCTATTTTATTTTGGGTTACGGTTGGAGTGTCTTTGGTGGGCATCTTCAAAAGCTGCACTGGCCCGGACTGCTGTGCAGATCATGATGAGCTGCTCTTTGAAGTTGCGATTTGTGTGCCTGGTGTGTCAAACCTTCATAGCATTGAGACCCTTGCTTTGGGATCAAGGGCTCCTCTGTCTCCTCTAAATTACATGCCAGGCACGAAGCCGCATCCCTCTTAGACTGGAAACAATAAAGACTGCGACAATCCTGCTGAGCAGCTTGGACAAGACAAGTCCACAAAACTAAAGAGGAAAGTGAGGCTGATTTTTATGTAGGTCATGTTCTTGTCTGGACAAAAGTTTTATTTTGGAGGAGTAAAAAGGGGAACCCCGTTAATGTCTTTTTCATTAGGTGCTTTGTTGTCTGCCTGGGATGGGATAAATGGCCAAGCTTCCTGATTGAAAGATTTTAAGGTTCTGCAGATCTATTACCAGGAGCAGATGCCATCTGCTTCTCCAGATCTCCCTTCAAAAGATGTCTCCTTCTCTGTAGGCTTTTTACACTCGTTTTTTCTCCACAGATGGAGTTGTCTTGAGAAAAAGCATCTCGTGGAAACCCTTTATTCATTCATGATCGTGCAGACCATCTCCTTCTCTTTGCTGATCCCATCCAATCCATCCTGTAGCAGTACTGCAACAGACAAAGTACCACTCTGTAGGACTTTCATCTCCATTCTTATAGATCCTTTGTATCCGGAAAGAAGGAAAAAAGATCAGTGTTGTGTGACTAGACGCATTTTCAAGCATGGCCAACAGGAATGTCCATCATCCCCATCTGAAAATGCCCCAGCTCTGGAAATCCAGGTCCAAACCCCTGCAGACATAAACTAGCACAACTCTACAGGCTTTGGCAGGACATCACCTGCTGCAAGCACCGATTTTCACTAGCAAAGACATTTGCTTGCAGAGGAAATGCGTCCATTTACACCAGTGCAGACCCAAGGTGACACGTACCACTGTGACACTGGTGTGTGCAGAGCTGTATTATCCCAGGATCTGACCTTTCATGCTGCCGTAGACTTCCTAGCTCTCCATGGTGTAATTAAGCAGTTGCAGGGAGGAAAAGCAGCTCCTAGGAGGTGAGGGGATCCACATCTTTCAGACTGAGTGCTCACATTGAAGCCCAGCACGTTGTTGACATGAACTGCCAGCACTAGTTGTGTTTACTGTGGTTATTTTGATGGTCTCCGTGCTAAGTGGAAGCAACACCACAAATATATTACTGCAGAAACGTGGAGATCTTAGTGATGCCACCAGATGTTCACTGAAGGAGACGCTCCAATTTCAGATGTGAAGAAGATGAAGGGTGTGAAGGGTAGATGCAAAGGCATGCTACCTGTGTGAAGTTAATGAGATATTTGTGATGGTTTGTGATGGTTTTTCTATGAGGGCAAAATAATTTTTCCACCAGTCAGATATTGGAAGCTTTTGTAAAAATCCTCATAAATATTTAATGCTAGGAAAGAGCTCTAGTCAAGCATCCTTAAAGCAACTGAGCTGCAAGTAACTGCGTTGTGTCCTCCTTTACTGCGAAATTCTGCATTCTTCCTCCAACAGAGCTGCAGGCAAAACCACAATGCTTTGGTTATTCTGAGCATCTGCGTGTTTGACCCAATTACTGCACGGTATCTGACAGCTGAGAACAGCATATAATAAAGACTTGCCTGATACTGGAAGCTAATTAGTATTTCCTTTGCAGCTTGCTTAGGAGGGTGATGAGAAGGAGGTGGGAAGAGAGGGATATGTTGAAAAAAGTATTTCAGGAGCTTGCAGTAGTTCTAATTTCAAGCACGATTAGGGTCATTTCTGCCCAATTTGAT
Organism: Patagioenas fasciata; assembly: GCF_037038585.1. Classification (NCBI taxonomy): domain Eukaryota; kingdom Metazoa; phylum Chordata; class Aves; order Columbiformes; family Columbidae; genus Patagioenas; species Patagioenas fasciata. The sequence continues at coordinate 166,065,594 of NC_092521.1, read as the reverse complement.
GCTGAACTTAAAATAATATATATGCATCTATCTATATATCTATCCACACACATGTGTGTGCATGTAAAAGGAAGGAATATATCTGGAAAATCTGTGAAGTTTGGAGTGACAGCATATAATTAAAGAAACAATCTGTAGCATAATAGACTAAGCTTCTCTTACTGTCAGTGAAGAGAGATATTTAACCTTTTATGGACCAGAAAAGTAACAATGGTAGAAATCTTCACTGTTTAGCTGATTTACACCACTGAGGGAATGACTTTTAACCCCAGGCTTGAGAAGCCAGTTCTGGGAAAAGCCAACATCTGGGAGTTTCCACAATTTCGGTGTCAATGCCATGCACAGCTGGTTTTGCAGTCTGGGGGATATGGAGCATCCTTCACACACTTCATACTCAAACTCCTGCTGACCAAGGGTGTCCTTATCCTGACGAATCCCTAGGATGAGGGAATCTGCTGTGTGGGCAGCCCTAAAAACAGGAGGGGTGATAGATTATATGTCAACCCCCTTGGCTCTATACTGTAAAATCAATTTGCACGTTCCCAGTGTTGTGCGGTTTGGTATACTACTTATATAGACCTCGTGCATCATATCTTGCTGAGTGGCTAAATTTGCTGAAGTCTTAGGTCACAAGCTGTGAAATTTCACCTAGATATGTTGCACTTTTACATAGTCAAGGAATAGAAGGCCCCAACCCTGGTTCAAACCAGAAGATAAGGAAGATACATTCATTAATAGAAGCTGAAACTTTAGACACAAGTAAAACAAACAACCTGCCTAGAGACAATGAAAGGACCCCGTGAAGAAAACGAAGACTCCAGACCACAATGTTGCTCCTGGCCAAAACTGTCACATGAGGTGTGGGGAATTTAGATTTTGAGGGTATAATTGCCCAGGGTTTTCTTTGTTTGAGGTCACTCTTCAGAGGCAGCCAGCCTGAGCTCTATCACTTTTAATAAAAAGGGCTTTGTAGAAGAATTTCTTCCCAGCTTATTTATGTGGTGCAATCATAAAGTTGAACCCTCTTATGGTGGCTGGCACATGTAATTTCCATAACACCAGCAAACACAGTGTGTCCTGGAGGACCAGACTCACTCCCCATGTCAGATGGACCATATGCTGCATGGACAATGAACTCAACAAGTCAAAGATACATGGGACTTACCATGCATGTAGTATAGACACAACACATATGCCCTCAAAAGTCATTTATCCAGGATTTCCGCCCAGCTCGGGTCCATATGTGACCCATGATAGAGGAATTGGTAGGTCTGTATTTGCAAGGAATGTGTTAATTAATAGGTGGCCTCCTTGAAGTGATCAAAAAAGACCAAGACACCAGTCCAGAGCTTTGATGTCTAATGGCCATTAAAGCAAAGAAGCCACTTGTAACAAGCATAATAGCCATTTGCCTGAGCTCTCACTCAGGTAATTACACTAAGGACCACTAGAGCCTTGACATGGACTTCTGGCTGCTGTAACATTGACTGTGGTTTTGAAATTCTCTCTGCTAAATGGAGACAATATTGCAAACACCTGATTGTGGAACAGTCAAGATTTTAGTGATACCAATATATATATTTATCTGAAGTATTTTGGTGCTACATGTCCAGTTCTTAATCACCCTGTTTGCTCAGAAAAGCTGTTTCCCTGTAGCTCTGGATGCTGTGTGGTTAACAAACAGTGTCTTCCCTGAGAATATTCCTTGGCAGGGAACAGTACAGTGAAAAACTGCGCAAGATTTTATGGCATCAGGATGCTAATGGCTGGTATTGACACCTTATTTATGTAGAAATCAAACCAACAGAAATTTTGAAAAGCACTTAAATTGCCCCTTTTCCTGCTTTTCAGAATTAAATCTTTCGCCTTTTTGGTTTGAACGGAGTTTTGGGTTTTAACAGTGCCATTTAAGCAAAAAGCCCTTTACTAAAGCATCCCTCAAAGAAAGCATTTGAAATGGAGTCTGAAGGTGGTATTTACCTCCAAACAATGTTTTTGAACCATTTATTACCTTTATTTTCTGTTTTCTTAATACTGGAATTTGTTTTTTCTGTCCAAATCATGTGCAAGCTGAGAAAGCAAAGCTCTTGAAGGTCTGTTAGTCAGTATTATGAGAGGCTGTGGGCTGCAGCTGATGAAGAGCTACTGTACAAGCAGAACTTCATATTATTATATATACTTATGAAATATAAGGATTTTTCCTCTCTTTGACCTGTGCTTCTGCATTTGTATGGGAAAGTGGCATCTTTTTCTTTAGGTGCTATAAAATTATATTAGAAGATGCAACTATAAACTTGCTTTTTCCTACTGTTGAAATTAGGAGGTAAAAAACCCGAAATCTGTGGGTTTTTTGCCCATCCAGGCAGGTCTGTCTGGCTTGCCAGAGATATATGCAAATCCTTTTTGAAGGTTTTGTATTCCCCAGAGTCTCCAGACTAAAGGCACTCTACCCCTTAAAATGTAATTTTGGTGACATCACTGGCTGTATTTATAATTGGGTCTGGAATGGGTGTTTAGCCATGATGCCAACACGGACATAACCCTTGTTCAGGCAGCAGAGTATGTTCGTTTTCCAGATGGGCACAAAGGACGTCCCTTAGTGAAACAGCAAATGGTCCCTGACCCATGGTGACTCCTAACTGTGCCTGGACAATGGATGGGCAAGTGTGGTTGGCGAGTTGCCCTGGGTCAAAACTGTGACAAAAACCTTTCTAAGGGTTTAACAACATATGGGTGAGCATGTGTTTTGCCAAATTACATCATTGATCATTCCTTCTTCTGTAAATTATGAGAACAATAGTTTTGTTTTCTCGTCTTCTTTGAGACTTTCAGAACTGGTATTTGGAGGCATCCAAAACATCTGTAAGAGGATAGAAGTGATGCAGATGCAATGAGAGCACTGTGTCCTTCTGGAGCAATATTTGGAGCTTGGTGAGATATCACAAAGCATCTCAAATGTCACTACACACTTCTGTGTGGACACCTGAACTAAGTCTGTTTCTCAAAGGCATCGATCATAGGGACATAGTTTAGGGCTAGATCTAGGTTATGGTTGGACTCGATGATCCCGAGGGCCTCTTCCATCCAAAATGATTCTATGATTCTATGCTGCCTACAGTGAGAGTCAGGTATGAATTAAGATCCTTGAAGGATATCCAAGGCTTGTAAGGCTGGGCTGTCAAACCATCAGTGGATTAACTCAGTGGATTTTCAGTATTCCCTGACTACAAGAAGTAAGAGATTGCTCTACACTTTCTTCTCTGACAAAGAAGTCACTTGCAAGAATTAGCTTAATTCCAGAGCAGCTCAGATTGATGATTTCATCACAAAATAGTCATGACAATACTTAATCATGGGGTCGAGTACATCTACAAAGGCACAAAAGATGAGTCCTTTTGCAGTGAATAATAGAGCGCACAGGTACATCCAAAATTACTCTGGCTTTCTTCAGATGTGTACTTAAAAGAATCATCTCTATCCTGGCTTCTTTAGCATTCTTCTTTTTTACTTTTTATTTTTTTTTTTAATAGGAGAATCAGGGTTTTGCCCAGGTTGCTGGAATAAAGAACTGTTTCTAGCACTGCATATTGATGCCTACAGCATTGCAAATTTAATGTGTGCACCTCATTTACATGAATCATTTAAGAGCATAGCTCCATAGGGGAACACAGAAAGATTAGCCTCTATATTTGATCCAAATCTTAATGAGGCCAATGGAGAGACTCATCAGGCATTTCTCCTAAACCATTTCTGCTTTATAAATGGTAAGGGTACTGCCTATTTGCTGCTATGGTGGGACTAGGTTGCAGAAGGTGCAGTTTTTATTCCTACCTTTGGCCACTGGGTAACCTTTAACTAGTTGTGCTCCTTCTGGGAAATGTTAATGAGCGCCTTGGAAAATGATCCGAGGTGCGTTCCCAACAGATCGGTTTGATTAAATTGTCCTTAAACTGGAGTCATCAAAATTAATGCTCAGCTGGTGCTTAACCCCTTGATGGATATAGTCAGACGCTGATAAAACCCAAAGCCATTCCATACAGAGGTGTTTTAGCTGCCCCATTTAAAATTAACTTTGTTACTCGCACAACACAATATTTTGCTGTAGAAACTTGCTCCAAATTCCATTAAGAAAGTCTTTGCAAAGGCACTTGTTCTTCTGCTGATAGCAACATGTGCAGCCTCACAAGTCAACATAACCCTTCCGGATTTGATGAAGTAGGTTTTTGATTATCTCCCATTCTTGCACAGTGTGATTAATTTGGCGTGCTGGGAAACCATCTGCTAGCTTGGGGTTCATGTGAAAATGCACTCAGGAAGGAGGTTGGGCTCTGTCCCTTTGGGTAAAGCCTTCACTTAAGCTGTGTGAGTCTAGAAGCTTGATCCCAGTCTAAAACCTGCAGGCAGCAATCTGGATGCCCTCATGTGGCTTAGCTACCAGGCTTACAGCTGGATGCTTGGCAGTCGGGTGGAAGTTGATTCATTATTATAAATACTGGTGCAAAAAATATCAAGGGAGGTTTTAAGCTTTTTTTTTTTTTGGTTTGGTTTGGTTTGGTTTGGTTTGGTTTGGTTTGGTTTGGAGTGAGGACATTTGCATGGTATCTCTTACTTAGAGCTCACTAATCACCCAAGGAAAATGTAAGCGCAAGTAACTCAATGAATGAAACCATAAACAGAGAAAGAAATACCAGTGCTAAATTTGATATCTGCATAATTTTCCAAATCATGACTTGCACTAATTGAGCTAGATGAGAGTTCTAATTATCTGAGGATAGCAGTAGAGATAGTTTTCCCTCTTGCCCATTCAACAGGATGAGAAAGATTGAGGTAGAACACTACAAGACAGGATTAGTGAAGAGATGTTGGAATTAGAGATGTGTTCAAGCCAGGAAACCCACAGAGAACATTGTAGGACCGTGTAGATTGACCAAGATACCTTGAATTGCATAGCTGGCCATACAAGGTTGTTCTCTGTTAATACAATATGTGTGGACTTGGATGGAGAGCTCTACATCTCATTAGGTGAGTCACAGTGGATAGACCTACCTGTTTGGTGTGATCTATCTATTTAGACAGATCTGTGGTTAATATTTTGTTACAGGGTTCCCTGTTGTGACCATGCTTGGATTAAAAAAAAAGAAAAAAAAAAACAACATGAAGAGTCTACCAAGAGCTTTTAAGGTTCCATTTGGCTAAGATTTTCTTTTGAGGTGCCAATGCCATCATTGCCAAGTTCAGCCAGAGCTCCAATTAGCAGCAGGTCTGCAGCTGACCTCCGTGAACTGTCTGTTTTCATTAAAAAGTGTCAAAGATAAGCAATCTGGAAAGCTTAAAACAGGGAAATTACTGGAAAAATATTCCTGGTATGTAACCACGCAGCCCACCAATGCAATATTACCATGGCTACCCAAGGGCCATCAGCTTTGCACTGAACTTGCAAGGCCTCAGAAGCGAGGACTGTCAGGATTGCTCTGTCTGAACTTTTCTTGACCTGTCTGCAGCTTTGTTTCACTTGGTGTAGCTGTGACAGCCATTTCTCTCACTGATCACGTGTCTACGGCTAATTTATTTTACTCTATAAACACAGGTTTATATAGATAACAGTAGCGAGCAGAAAAACAAACCCAAGAAACATTCAAATAATGCTCAATTGAAGATCCTTCTCAGGAAAACAGTATTTCACTTCTCGAAACTTTAGTGCACAGTTGAGATACAGCAGCCTGGGAAACAGCTCATAAAAGCATCTTTGGTCTCCTGGACTGAGTCCCATGAGGCTGAATCCTCAGTCTGTGATACAAATCAAATAATGCATCACAGGACTGGATGGAGAAAGGGGAATAGGTTGATGATTTGGAGTGGGATTCGTCTATATCTGTTAGATGACATTGTTGTCCAGCCCAAACTAATTTGCTAGAGCTCTGCGTTCTTGTTAGAGTCAACAGAGGGAGGAAGATGCCTCTGGAGAACGGTTTAGCCATCCCAGCTGAGATCTGCTAGGGTTTATAGTGAGTTGGCAGCTCTCTCCTCTGGTCCAGAGGTGGCTTATGGAATCAGTATATTTAACGTTTGTCTTTTGGAGCAGTGCAGTTAGATGAAATGAATCCTGGTTTTAAGGAACTCAACCTCTTGAGCTGGACTTCTCACCTCCTCTTTGCTCGTCTCTGGGGTTGTCATGGATCGAGAGCTACACAGCTGAACGCAACAGCAAGGCAGGTCATTCCAGCAGCACAGCAGGGGTTGCTTTGCACTGAGTCTGCTAGAAGAGGTCTGGGATGCGACTGCACCACCTGGGGGATGGGGTCCCACCAGTGAATGAGCTCCTAGGCTGGGGAGCCAATGCCTGGTCCAGACATGAGGGTCTGAGCAGGCTGGCATCACTCTCAGCACTTGTAGAAGTTTGGTGGTGGTGCATGAATTTGCTAACAGAGAAGATGAAGAAAGTGTTTTCACATGGTTACTGATACCAAAGCATTTTACTTGTATACGGCAAATCGGTTAATTGAAGAAACTTCTGAAACCAAATCAATTTATGATTTTAGAAGCAAGCACCCTTTATTGACTTGTCAGCTTCCACAGGAATCCTTTTTGCCTACTGGGGGGCCCGAACAAATCCCAGAGACAGGTTATATCCACACAGATCATGCATATTCATTACATTTATAAGAAATCCTTTGCGTACACATTACATTCCTTTGTTATTCAGCTGGTAACCTGCTTGCACTGGTGTTGCCACCTTATCTTCTGAGAGCAAGGGCATTGTTTCCTAACTTTCTCCTGCTCATCTTAACAAATACCATTCTTGTGACTTAACACCTAACATCTGTGAACCTTATTCTTATTAACTTAGGAAATGCCTAAAATCTATGATCCTTATTTGTGTAGACCTATTTTGTTACTAATTGCTGATTTTAGGTATCACACTGAAGCATTAGACGTACTCTGTGAGGTTTTGTCTCTGCACAGAATCAGCTCTGTGCCCAAAAAAGCACCTGCTCTCCCCTGGGAAACAGCACATTTGATTTCTCACTGTCTGTAAAGGCTGCCCTGTGGATAATCTCATTTACATTCCCGCCCTTCATGAAACCCCTGTGCCTTGTGATGGATGCGACCAGCTGAAGGAGCAATAACCATTTCCGCTGCTCAAATGGAAGCAAAGAGGATTTCCAAACTCAGCAATAAAAGCACAATTACCTCAGCTCAAGGTCTGCCTGTGAACGGCTGGTGAAGCAGCGGCTGCTTCAAAATTTTATCAACAGAGCAGAAAAATTCAGCAGTGGCCTTTTTGATGTACTCAGCAGCAGCAAGTAAGAAATGAGTGAACAAACCTGTGTTTGTGGTAGTCCTTACCCAAAGCAAGGCAGGTGTGTCAAAGCTGGGAGATCTCCTGCAGGATGACCAGGTAGGATTTTGGGATGCTGGTGATAGAATCATAGAATCATTTTGGTTGGAAGAGACCCTCAGGGTGATCGAGTCCAACCGTAACCTAAGTCTAGCACTAAACCCTGTCCCTGAGAACCTCGTCTAAACACTTTCTAAACCCCTCCAGGGATGGTGACTCCACCATTGCCCTGGGCAGCCTGTTCCAATGCCTGACAACCCTTTCCATGAAGAATTTTTTCCTAATATCCAATCTAAACTTCCCCTGGTACAACTTGAGGCCATTTCCTCTTGTCCTATCACTTGCTACTTGGGAGAAGAGACCAGTGCCCTCCATGCTACAACCTCCTATCAGGCAGTTGTAGACAGTGATAAGGTCTCCCCTCAGTCTCCTGTTCTCCAGGCTGAACAGCCCCAGATACTCCATAATCCTTTGGTGTGTGCCCTGGACTGAGGGAAGCAGCTCAGCTCTATCCTGAAATAACAATATCTGGTGCAGAAGATGACCTGCTCTTGGGTTGAATCCGTTTTTGATCTTGTTTAGCATGAGCATAGCCAATTTGCCCGTGACTTTTCTGAAGAGTAGACTTCTCAACAGGAATCAGACCAGGACCTAAATCCCAAGCGGTGGAAGTAAACCAAGGGCCCCCAGATCTACCACCAACTTAGTATACAATCTTGGAAAATGTCTTCATTTTCCTAGAAGTGCTTCCTTACCAAATACAATGACCTGAAGTCTTTCAGTGATAGCTCAGATGCCAGATTTGTGAGGCAGCCATGGCAGGTGACAAAGAGATAAGCACTGGGTGCTTTCATTGCCCTCATGGGCTGTTTTTCAATTGCAAACATGGCACCTGGAGATTTTATTTGCCAAGTAGAAGCAGAAAATGTCTTCTTTGGCTTTGGTGAACGCTGCAGCTTTGGACACTTTTCTGCAGCACCAAGGCTGTGTTTGAGGCTTTGTGCTCGGTGGGATCCATCCAGGTGATCTCCCGGCAGATTGCATGACACGTCGCTTTTCCTGCATGATGGAAATTAAAAGCGCATTGTGAGAGATGTCTCCTCACCACAGCCTGGCTTATCTAGAATTTGTGAGACATTAATACGCAGAAGAGGCTGCTTTCTCCTTGCTGAAGAGGTGCAGTGTATTGGCTGAGAGCCCAAAATGAGGAGGAGTGCCTGGCACCTGTTAGAGGCACTTGAAAAAGAGATCAAAGCATATTAATTTGCTGTCGTTGTGTCATTCTCTCTTCCACAGAATCCAGGAATGAACTTTACCCACACTGCCATGAACAATACAGCAAACAGCTGCTCATAAGTGCAGGAATTACTCTTCACCTCAGAGAAGTGAGCCATGATGAGCAGGTTTGGACATGACTCAGATGACCTCAGGGGGCTCATATCTTGCTCTTTCACTTATTTATCTGATGGCTTTTCCCCATTTCTCTGCACAAGCCTCAGTTTCCCTACGTGTGAAAGAAAGGGCTGCAGTGCTGGGTTCCCTTAAAGAGCACTTTGCAATTTCTGACTTGGAAGTTCTGTGCTGCATCTCTGTATTTAACACGATGACCATCTTTGCATTGGTAAAGAAGCAGCATAGAGCTCTGCAGCTCCTTCTCCAAAGCACATCCTGACACTATGGCAAAATGAGTCTCTTATTTTTTTGTCCAAACACATTTTTCTGCTCTTTTGTCTCCATTTATCTGGACATATTTACATTTCAAAGAACACAAAAACATTGTCACACTGACCTGTGACCATGCTACAGTAGCACCAGGTTTGCAGATAGTATTTAACCACCTACATAGTCCTGGTGACGTTTGAGGTTATGTCTACAAAGGGCCAGGTAAAACTCCCAGACATGGGAATTAATCATCTATATTGTGAAATTGTTATTACACTCCTTGTTGTTCCCTGGGGTAAATAGCACTTTCGAAAATAAATCCTGGTGAAGTCTCTGGGGACAACTAGTGTGGCTCATTCCTGATGAAGAGTTTAGATGGAACTTTGTATTTTGGAAACCAAGAGAGTTTAGTAAAATAGCAGTGGGCTATTCTAAGCCAGCTGGCACCAGTGCCATTTAAAGAATCCCAAAGCCATTTCACTTATTGCAATAGCTGTAGCCTTATTGTGTATTCCAAGTGTTTTCTTGGTCCCCTTTGTACAGGGCATAACAATATGAAGCATATTGTTAGACAGCTGGATGGCATGAACCACATCCCTGAGCTGTCTTTACGGTGTCTGCAGTACCACCAGAATAAGTAATGATGAAGAAGCTTAACCTTGTATAATGTATGGCATCCCCTGCTCTCTGTGGATTAAGATTTCTTTATTCTTTACCCAAACTTTTCAGAAATGGGCAGCAAAATTAATGTGTGGTTACATGTAGGACTGATGAACTGACTCTTAGATCTCCTTCTGGTACAGCTTTGAATCTATGTTATAATTATATATTTATGACGTATTTATTTATATTTATGCTTATATTTATATTATATTTACCTACTTTTAGCAGCAAATAGTTCACAGGCCAAAAAATCCCAGCTTTGCTCAGCCATGCAGGCAGTGCAGTGACTCATTCTAGTCTTCTGCAATGCTTCCTTTACCTTACGCTCTCCTCAAGGCAGAAAAAGCATGTCAATTAATTGGTCTGGTTTGTAGTTTCGTTTATTTGGTTTTCACCTCAGAGGAAGCATGAACAGTCAGCTGGGGGAGTATTTATTCCTCACCCTTCTTCTTGGGATCGTCAAACTCCCAGTTTTAAGCTTGTGGTTAAATCCAGCAAAACAGGATGGAAAAGAGAGATTAAATGTTTATTCAGGTCGGCCAGGTAATATCCTTTAGGGTAACTCATTTAAGGTCATTGAATTTAGAAATATTGGCCTTAGTGCTTCTAAACTCCAGTTTTTCCTCTCTGTGCACCTGCCTGGTTCAGTGGACGGACAGATTGGGCAACTCCTCAAATGTCCATCTCCTTTTCACACATACAAATGTGTAGGCCCTGGCTCTTATTTATTGCATGTTGGCCCATCACAGATTGGTATCCTTCATATTCTGGCATAGCCTGACTTCTCCAAGTTTGACTTTGCGATTTGAAAAGTGGTTTTGAAATGCGATCATTTCAGTGGGTGATATCTGAGTCTATAATAAGAAGGAGATGGGAAAAACCAGAACCGCCATCCTATGGCATCAATCACCCTTCAGGGTCTAATCCCTCTTTTGCAGCAGGGTTAGGAATCCCTGAAAGAAACAGATTGCCAGATTAAGGAAGAAAAATCTGCCCTTGCTATTGGAACTTGCCCAACCATTCTAGAAGCACGTTCTTCCTAAAAAACATCAGTCTCAAGAGGAAAACTAGGACTGAAAATAAAGTCCAGCTCAAGTTGTGAAATTTATGAGCAAAAAAGAAAAACGAGGTGAACACGGTGTTAAGTACTGATACCTGTTGTGTACTTATTAACAAGTTTTGGGCATATTTTTAGGCTACTAACAAGTTTTGGGCATATTTTTAGGCTTAATCTTACGCAGCTTTATGGGCAACTATGTTAAGAGTTTCTCAGTTCCACCTGTATTCAGGGGAGAAAGATCCATGCCCAGGTATTGGTTCAGAACAGGAATAATTTAGGATCTCTGGGTGCTTCCTAGTGCTGTCCCTCTTCTGCTCCCAGCCTGACTTTGATGGACACAATATTTTTGCCAGGGTGTAAGAAATAGAGTAACACACCATGATGGTGAATGTGGCATACTGGGTGCCTAGGGAAAGAGAATGGGGAGGCTTATTTTCTCCTATGCTTTAAAAAACAGTCAGCTTGACTGTCTATAGTCCTGCTAAATAGTGCTGTTTTCTGTGAATGGGTCTGGTGATGAGATTTTCAGGTGGATTCGGTGCTAATCAATAATGAAGTAGCATTAAACTGGCACCACCTAGTTATCTATAACACCAGCAAATGTTTTTTTTTTATGAAACAGCACTTCTCTCATGTATATGCCTTAAAGCTTGTGTTAGAATCATAAAAGCTTAACCCAGTAGTTAGAGAAATAATTGGTAAGACTTATTTTGACCTAAGGAGGAGGTGTAGAAAGCTGGATGAGGTAAAGCCTGGCACAAATAGAAACAACACTCATACCAGTGTCGCACAAAATGAGAAAGATCCTGAAGTCTCTATGTGTTCCTTCAGTGCTGGCAAAACTCTTTGTCACTTTCAACACACCACATCAGAAATTCATTGACTTAACCACAAAGCACTAAATGAGCTTTAGTCACAGCTGTAGACTCATCTGTACCAGTGGCCTTTGGCCTATTGCTAGGAGAAGCTTTGTGAAGTATAACGAGCCTTTTCTCCTGAGGTGGTTGAGGATCTAGTCCAAAGTCACCAGAGAAAATTTGCTGCATTTTGCTGTCACCAGTAAATGCTGGAACACGGCTTGAAATGTTTGTTTTTCCCAGTAGCTGACCTTGGAGGGGTAGGATGACTTGTGTCTTGGGGATTGGCATATTCATTGAGATTCACTTCACTTAATTTCAGGAGCTGACAGTACTGGTGACCACATCAGAGCTAATTACTTTGGGTTGACTTTATAGTCACTGAGAGGAATAAGCCATTTTAGCACATAGCTTATTGACCTTAAAATGAGATTAATTGCTGTTTAAAACTTCTTATCTCTCTAATAATACCTGTCAAGGCAACTTTGTGTGACTTGTTTAGTATAGGTCTTACCCTGTATTCACATTTGGTCAGCAAAGGTGAGTGATGAGTGTCATCTCCTGACTTCAGAGACCTTCACTGGTCTTCCTCCCTTCCTGCTCAGAAGTCCTTGTACCCTCTTCCCACAGAGACACCCAACTCACCTAGAACCAGTGGCTAAAACTGATTCTGACATGGCTATCGAGAGTCAAGAAGAGCTAGAAAGGACTGTCATGAGCACGAAAATTAAATAGGAAACAGGTAGAACTGGGACATCCTTTCATAGGATAGGGGATTGATCTCAAGTCAACTTTTGTAACTCAAAGCTACAGGAAAAGCAAAATTGCAGAGATAAGAGTGACTCGTCTGTTGAGAAGGAAGATGTGAATTTCAATAATTAAGTTTTTAGATCCCAAAAGGTGCTTGGAGAAGTGCAAGACCTATTCTGAGGTGTTGAAGAACAGGAAGACTTGTACATTTCTAATGTTGTTTTCTAGAACCTGTAAGAAACTGGTGTTTCTGCTTGCTTTCTCTGAGAAAGTAAATCTGGAGTGCACATCTTTGGGAAAGTCAGGAATCAGCATGTTGATGTGGAGCATCTCCCGTGTGAGGAAAGGCTGAGGGAGCTGGGTCTCTTTAGCTTGGGGAAGAGGAGACTGAGGGGTGACCTCATTAATGTTTACAGATATATAAAGGGTGAGTGTCAGGAGGATGGAGCCAGGCTCTTCTCGGTGACAACCAATGATAGGACAAAGGGTAATGGGTACAAACTGGAACACAAAAGGTTCCACTTAAATCTGAGAAGAAACTTCTTCATGGTGAGGGTGTCAGAGCCTGGCCCAGGCTGCCCAGGGAGGTTGTGGAGTCTCCTTCTCTGCAGACATTCAAACCCGCCTGGACACCTTCCTGTGGAACCTCAGCTGGGTGTTCCTGCTCCATGGGGGGATTGCACTGGATGAGCTTTCCAGGTCCCTTCCAACCTCTGACATTCTGGGATTCTGTAAAAAACATGCTGCTCAACACAAGTGCTACAGTACTATAGAGGCCAAATACAACCAACATACCCACATGTGGAGTGAAAACCCCTTTTGATGAAGTGACATATAATCTTATTGAAGTGGTAGGACTCGTTGCAGCAGAGTTCCTCACCTGTTTGTCAAGATCTTCTTTCTCCAGTTTTATTTTCCTTCTAGTCAGAGAAAAAAAAATCACAATTGCATGCTTTTATTTCAATAAACCTCATTCATTTAGTCCATTTCAACGAACTAACAAAGGGTGTCTTTGTATGTCTCTATGTGCCGAGACCAACCCTGTGTCCATGGACCAGAAGGTTTTACTATTAACGGATTTAAAATGAATTAATAACGAAGCCTTCAAATGCATTAGTAGCTGTCCCAGGAGTAAGAACACTCTGTTTCTCAACCTGAATCAAGTATTGTACAGGGTTCAGGGAAATTTAAAAAATAAACAATATCACCAAAATCTATCCTATAAAAAGCAATCTGATATGTTTGCACGTTAGGTCATATTTAAGAAAGCTACTGTGACTTACACAAATGGTCTCGTTTGTCCAGATATTTGCACAAAACCCAAGACTGGTCTGACCAGTCAGCAGAAAAGTTCCTTTACGTTCATGACTGGAACAGGACAAATAAAACCAGCTTTTTGCTGCGAATGTGGACCCACCCTTGGTCATCTCAGAGGTGAATGGTGATACGTCAATGGCTCTTCACAGTCCCTGTTTCTCTGCCTTTTTGATTGGTAGACAAGTATCATTCCCAAAAGATGGTGTGAAAAGGTTACTGGGTTAAAGGGGGGATAATTGCAACAAGGGCCTGGAGCAGGGTGGGGGGATCAGTGAAAACAGAGGGACAAAAAAATGAGGTAACATGGTTGGCCTTTTATAACTTCAATTGTGAGCTTGCTCTGTAGTCGGGGTGTCTTTTAATTATTCTTTTCCATTAGATGTCAAGCTTAGCACTACTAACAGCCATAACTCAACCAGTGCGTGCTACCATGGGGTCAAGATTTTAACAGTGACACTCTTTGAGTCTCTTGCATGACCCTGAAGTTGCTTTAAATACCACCAGTCACTGGGAAACTGGGAAATATCTAAATCTCAAGTGTCTGAGTTCCAGCTGGCTTTTTTGGGAGTGCGTTTGTAGAAAGGTTCATGGAACGCAATATAGGGAACATTTCCCTACAGAATCAGAAAGTTTGTCTGTAAGGACATAAGCTGTCCTAGGCCATTTTTCTCAGGGGCGGAGAATGATGCCTTGACCCTTCTATTTAGTAGCACAGACATAAACATGCTGTGAGGACATTGGTGAGGATCCACAGTCATCCTTTTCCTCACCAGAACAGCTTTCCCTATCTATGCTTCCCTCTTTGACAGCCCATAGCGTTGTGGCCAGCATCCACTTACACCTTGTGACGTTTTTTGGAATCCAGGGCCGATTTGGAGAAGCATCATTAGCACCTGCTGGAAAGAGAAGGGTCAGCAAGGAATGCAAAGCAGAACTATGGCTGGTTTTGCTATCTAAGGACACCTCTTGCTGAAGGTGGGTGATCCCTTTGCATACTATCTTCCTAGATAATATTAGGAATTGAGCCAGGAGAAAAACTCCCAGTGACAAATCCTTCTTCTGATGCATAAATTTCTCATCTGGCTTTGGCATTTTGAGCGTAATGACATGACTATGCGAGGTCATCATGTCTGAGAACAAGCGCTTCCCTCCTCCCCACATCGTCTCTTGTGACCACGGGCAGTGACGTAATGTGCAAGAGTGTTTACATCCTCCTTAAGAGTAACAGCCTATTGAAAACATGGAAAAATGCTATTCTAACACTGTCACTTAAGTTCTTTGATAACAATAAGTGAGGAAATAGAATTAATATGTTCCCAGGTTACTCACCAGCTACAGATATCACAGATTTGGACTGGGAGGGATGAGAGAGGCCCTGAGAACTGTGACAAAAATGCAGGTGGCAGCAGGTGACCATTCCCTGTCCCATCAGGAGCAAACAGCACTTGGTATTTGTTGCCTTTTCTAGACAGTCACGCAAAAGGAGCAGGAGCAAATGGTTTGAACCTTAGTGAAGGACCTAAAGGCAGTACATTTTTATCCAGGAAGATGGAAAAGGTGGAGGAAATCAGTGTGTGTGAACATCCTAAAAGCCATATATCTCGGCTATATGTTCAGCTATGGTTTTATTTCTCCCACAGTGCCAGCCTTATGCAGAGTTTGAGGTAAGTTTTATCTGTTTGGGAGCATGGAAACCAGAGTGTTGCCCTTGGACTATATTGGCTTGGCCCTTGTACATTAAACCAGTAAATTATGATTCAGACCAATATATTCTGCATCCACACACACACAAAAAAGACTCTTTGTTATGTAGTGCTTACAGTCACAATAAATCAAGATATGTAACAGCAGGTGAATTGCTGGCCCAGCATTAGATACCACCACTGCTGACTTCTCCAGCTGGGATAGTCCCAGTGAACCCTTTGTATTCAAGGCAAGAAACAGAAGCTTTAGGTATGATTTTCAGGTGCCTAAACACAGGCTTGAAGAGTCATCGTAGATGCTGTGGGGTTTTCTTCCAGGAGTACAGTTGTCCTTACAAAGTAATGTGTATGTGGTGTTAAATCCTGTGTTACATTATCTGTAAGCACGTAGATGTCTACAACACCTTGGGGTTCTCATGTGGCATTAGACACAATGGAGTCCTACCACCTAATGTGTAATTAATCTGATATAATTTAGCCAAATCTGATATAATTTAGCTGTCTACTTGAGACAAAATTACTATTTTGCCCGTGCATTGCTTATATTGACCAAATCTCCGGTGACTATAAAAAGAGTTTCACTATAAAAGTGCAATCCAGGAAATCAGAACAACATTATTTCATCTTCAACAGATTAATAGTAAAAAGTTGAAATTTGGGTGTGGGAAGTTTGCCATTCTTAGCCAGTTTCACACACCCTGAGCTATGTTGGTTCAGTGTTTGGTGGCCACGAAATGTGTACGTGAAGAGATGCCACAATATAACTCTACATTTGAGAGTAAGCAGAGAGGAACACGCGTCTCTTGTCACGTGTGCAGAAGGAGAAATGGAGCAAGCAAAGGTCTGGTTTGTTGTTGCTCCCATCTGGAAGGTGAACCTGACATTTCTATCTGCCAACAGCGATTTATTGTGAAACGGACCCGCAGGGAAGGTTTCTCCATGCTAAATCAACCAGCAAAAGAAAAGAACCTTGTGTTACAACCAAATAAGAAACTTCATCACACTCTACATGTCTGGATGCATAAATAATTAAAATATTTGCAGCTGCAGTTTCAATATATTAAAAAATGCCCTACCAAACAGCCATATGAAAACCAAAAATGAATACTCTGTTACTAAAAAAAATATATATATATATGTAAGTGCAGATTTGGTTTTATTTCATCTTAGGGGAATGAAATAACTTTTCATGACCTACAAGGAAAATTACTGTGTTAATGATCATCTGGTGGTTGTTCTATCCCAGATAATATCTTTTAATGTAACCACAGTCAAACTCACTCTCTGCTGAACCATGTTGCCCAAAAAGCTGTTCTAAAGAGCACTGACAATGGGCAAAAGTCAGAAGTTTTAAGTGTATTACTGGGAGTAGCGAACATTTTCTCTATTTAAAAAAAAACAACTGTGGATTTACATTTTACTTACAAATGGTAACTTTCATTAAGTGCTAATGTAGTAAGGGTAATTATGTTCTTAACAACAGCAATGTTCTTTCTGGTTGTAAGTATATTTTTAGATTATAATAATCAAGGTTTCCATATGTAGTGGTCACCAACATTCTTACTAAAAGAATTTGTATTTAATATTAATATAGAACAGAAGCAAACTAGAATTATATATATATATTTAAGGGAAGAAAATTGGACATACTGTGACGTGTGCATGTGTGTGTTTTAAGCAAAACTATAATTGTTGTTGCTTTCCTCCAGCTTTGAACTGAAACCAGTTTGGGTAGCATCTTCCTCTTCACCATCATATTCTTCAATTGGTGTTTCCTCCCACAATACCTATTTTTGTTCACAGTAACTTGTTACTAATATTTGTGGTCACTGTTTGGAC
This sequence comes from Patagioenas fasciata, assembly GCF_037038585.1. NCBI lineage: Eukaryota > Metazoa > Chordata > Aves > Columbiformes > Columbidae > Patagioenas > Patagioenas fasciata. The sequence continues at coordinate 166,048,404 of NC_092521.1, read as the reverse complement.
AGGCACCAGAGTAGCTGTGTCTCAGAAGGTCAAGGACAGTTTTGGGTGCTGGTGACCCATCCATTCATTAAATATCCAGGTTCCCCTTGGCAATGCCTCGGTAGTCATCACCTTAGACCTTTGCAGAGCCATTCAGATCCATTTGGCACCTCTAAATCTCTTCTTTAGGGTTTGCATGCAATACAGTTTGCTAGAGGAGGTCTTTGCATGGTGGACATTTGGCCCCTTTTAAACAAAAGTATCAGTAATTTCAATGTCCACTCTATCTTTTGTTTTCCAAAGTCCTAAATCAGACAATCTGGGGTTATTCAAGTGTATTAGGTCTCTCAGTTGCCTCAGTTTATCTGCTGCACCTGGACAGGTGAATTTCTCCCTAAACTGAATTAACTACATTGACAAGAGCTCCTTAAAAAGGAGCTCAAATGAGTGGCTCTGACATTAACATCGGTGTAATAGATACATCAAAAAAAAAACATGTGAGAGGAATTTCAGCCAGAAAGTCAATACTACAATAACAATTGCTCTTCACTTTCTGTTTACAAAGCTGACAATAGTTGGTCACGCTCTGGCCTACTTAACAGAGAGAAAACAGTGATGTTCTATGTGCAATGAAATGTAGTTTTTCAACTTCTTGTCTCCACAGAGACACAAAAACTTTATAAAGAGAGACATAGGGCGGAAGCCTTTTCCACATTCAGTGGCTAAATTCAACCTGCAGTTGCACAGGGTCTATCAGGTGCATTCTTCTGGCTGAGGCTGAGAATTTGTACCTGCCCTGTTAAGATTATATGAAGAAATCAAACTTATTTAACTGAAGTGCTCATATCTGAGGAGGTCAGAACAGGTTTAAATGGGAGTTCAGAATAAATGGGAGTTTGGGATAATGGGAACCTGCATCATCCACCTCACCAAGTTAACAGAATCATAGAATCGTTTCTGTTGGAAGAGACCCTCAGGATCATAAAGTCCAACCATAAGTTGCACTGTGTTATTTTTAATTTTATTTTTGTTCGGTTCACAAAGAGAAAAAACTTTGGTAACGAGTTTCTACAACCAGATTCTTTCTATAATAGTGAGGACTCTGTCATTTATCTTCACTCTTGCAGTGCTTCATAGCTGTTTGTCATACTACACTTTATCAGCACTTTGCAAATACTTCGCTTTTTAAAATACTTGTTTTTCTTCTAAGAAGAGATATGTTCTGTCTGAGTGTGTGTGGTCCACTTGGAACCCATCTCAAATGCTCCCCAGAAATTTCCCCCTTGCCTGAGTAATTAGTACTTTGCTCTTTGGCTTAATAATACCTAAAAAGGTTTTTTTCCACTGTGAACAGGCCGTAGTGCTTCTGATAATTTGAATCTGAAGAATTTCACTCTTGTTCAAGTCTTGGGCGACTTCCAGAACTGGAATATTACTATGGATCTGAGCAGCTCTCAAAAGAATGTTCCATTAATTTACATTCTGCAGTGTAATTAGATTGGCATTTGAATAATGAGAGTTGCTGAATTATATATCTATCTTTTGTTGATATTAGTGAAGGTGCCCACTGACTCTTACCACTGCTGAACTCCAGAGATGCAGCCCTTGTGCTTCTAACCTGCCACAAAAAAATATGTGTATTATGATCTATATACAAATGAATCATGACGTAAACAGAAGAAATGAGCTGGTGTAGTAAGACATTGCAACAATCAGAATTAATTTTGATCACAATTTTGGAAACATTACCCACATATAAAGATTATTGTAGATAAACTAACTCAGCTAAACCTTCGAATAAGTTTAATATTACTTACAAGTTGCTACCTTAGACAACAGAAGTTACTAACATAGCCCATACAATATTCTGAGATAGTGGCAAAGACCCCAACTCTTTTGGTTGTGCTGTTTTGTATAACATTACACTTTGTTTTGGAACCTTAAGTCTTTCCTGGCTTGAACAAATGTCTGATTCCAGCTGTGAATTAGACAAACCTGTAATGTCCTACATAAGGAAAGAAGACTGTGTGTCTAAAAGAAGTATTATATCATTTACAAAATCTACGAAAACAGAGCACAAGTCCCCAGGTTGGTGATTGGGAAAGGGATGGGAGAACATGAGCACATGAGCCCCAGTTCCTTCCAGTTATAGAAAGTCACAACAGTGCAGCTGGAAAGAACGGAGGGATTTCAAATTCTTCTTTTTAATACACTAGTAAATAAATTACTCTCATTTAGCTATGCACAACATAAAAGCCTTGAAGATCCATGTTGTTGCTCATGCTCTATCTAGTTGCTCTGGGGCAGTGTTGCCTTTTCTTCTTCTTTTTTGGAAGTAGATTTGAGCTTCTTGTCACTTTCAAATGACAGAAGTGAAATATTCTGTTTCATATCACAGTTTATTTTTCAAATTGTATTTTCATGTTTCTCTTTTCAGGGCAAAAAGCCCATAACACGTCTGTTTTAACATTTTGTTCAAAATAAACCAGAGTGGGTTGGTTGTTTGTTTTTCAAAACAAACATGGATTTTTCTTCCCTTCCCTGAACTCCTCAGCAGCCAAACAAATTTGATCAGTTATTCACACAAGTCCTAATGACCAATCTGGCCGATGAAAGCCAAAGCTTTCCTCTGAGATGGGGAAGATGGTGAGAGCCCAGAATTGAGGTGCACTCCATAATTTCAAGGCCAAGCTTTATCCTTGTCCATCTGTGGCCACAATGACAGTGATCCTCTCAGAAACTGCTGGTGCTTGGCCAGTAATGGAAGTGGGAAAGGAGAATACCACACGGTCTTCTTCCCCAGATCAGATCAGTGACTGTGATTATAAATGACCTTGTAATTTGCAAACAGATCCTTGGAAACGTGACCGTCATGAACCAAAAAAGGGGTGAGTTCAGACTTGGCCAAGAGGCTTTGGCAGAGGGAGGACCAGGCGGGGTAACTTGCATTTGTGCTTCTTGTTATCTCAGGGAGATCTCTCTGAGATGTGTATGGACCTTCTCCCATCATAGACAAACATGTTTGGCATCTTCTCCAAAGCCAAAAAGCCTTGCTGGAGTAGTTCCCACAGAGCCCTCTGTTTAGAGTCTCATCTGTGAACTAAATGGGACACATGGAGAAAGGGCTGGAGTTTAGCGGAGAACTAGATCACACAGGCACTGACTTGGGGGTGGGAAATACAAGATGGGATGCAATGAAAAGCTGCACCCTGTCCAAAACAGAAATCACATTACACACATAAATTTATTAAACGTAATAAATTCATTTGTCACTGCAAGCTGAAGCCATGCTTCTATCAGATCCCCATATTTTTTAGCTGGCAGCAGGTAGGACGTAATGAAATATTATGGCTTTTAACTGCTTTATGCCAAAGTGCCCAGAGCTAAGTGGTTGATAAGAAACAACCATTGATTAGGCATCCCAGTAAAGTATAAATAATAAATCTGTAAAGGTCAGGGGAGGTAAATTCTTGGCAGCAGTGGCCACCTCAGTATTGGAGTCTTGCTGGTGGTATTTTCCTCCCTTTGTAAAATGAGATTAATATGTGGATTCAGGTAAATGTGACTACGGGGTGCAACCAATTGTCAGGGCCTGCCAGAAGAAAGGGAAAGACATACAAATATGTGGGTGTTCATATGGCATGATTCTACCCTATTTTTATTTTTTTTTCACATCATCTATTGGCATCACTGTGCTTTAAAAGCCACTTGTGTCACCTGATGGAAAAGTGGAGAACTCTCCAGAGCTAATGATGTTCTTGCAGTGCTCACTCATGTGATATCTGTGCTAAAGACTTCACTTTGAATCTCCTTTCTCCTTGATTTGGAGACGATACTAAGTGACAGGACTCCTGTTTGCTGCCCAGGAAGTATAACTATCAAGGTATTGAAGTTTTGAGTTGAAATAATTGTCCTCTTAATGTTTAGACAAGGAAATGTGCTTTAGAGTGGCTTGGTCTTGGCTCCCCAACAATCACAGCAACCCTCAGGTTTGCAAGTCAGATGTTGGTTTACTTTCTTTCCCTCCCTCTGTCCCAGTCGATGTGCAATAATGATGTAGAGTTGGAGTGATGTTCCAGCACACCAGGTTAGTTCCTCTGCTCTTAGGCTGTGTCTGGTAAGGGTTCAGGGCTTTGATCTCAACTGGGCAGAGTGGAGATATTTCCAAAGAGAGAGGTTCGATCAGTAGTGTGGTGGGCCAGGAAAGGGTTCTAGGAGAGGCTTCATCACTGAGCAACATAATGGGGACCCAATGTCACATACACAAAACTCTTGCCTTCTCTGGTCTTGAGCTGCAAGGCCAGTTTGGTTCTGAGAATATCACAATGGCTATTTTGAGATATTTCAACTTACCTGTCTTTGTTCATATGACCCAACAAAAAGTTAAATTCATAGGGAGTTACACTGGTAGGAGTGATCCCTCTGCAACCATGTGTCAGCATCAGAAGAGGTTTTAAGGTTTTCAAAGTGTACGGTGTTTCAGCAGTGATGCAACGCCTTGGCTCTTTGTGCCATGCTCCCTTGTGATCCTTGGGCAATCCAGAGTCTTTCTGGACTTGTCTGAAGGCAGCCGGACTCTTTCTGCGGTTTGTGTTGAGCCACAGTTCAAACTTTATATCCCCCGTGGGAGGGAGCGAACACAACTGGTTGCACGTGGAGTGAAGATAATTTAACCGCTGAAATTGATTCACTTCATGGGAAATTGCTTTAGTGTCATGGAGATCACAAAAGTCCTTGTTCATGGCATTTTGCCATGGAAACCACAGGGAATCAGAGGAAATGGATGCCATTGGACATTTTTAATCGTGGCTCTATCTTAGAGAGAATGATGTATTTGCAGTCATGAAAAGCCATTTCACCACTGAACTTACAACAAAGAAGCTCTAAAAGCCAAGCTCAAAAATTTCCAGATAGATGTGATCACACGTTCCATCAAATTCAGAATTGTGATGCGTGCCTAAGGAAAGCAAAGCTATGCTCATTGTAAACTGGGGAGGACGGCTCTTGGTTGGGTTTTTACCTCAGACTTCCTAGGTGACCTTCATCAAAGCCACTTGCACTAATTGATTTCTGGGCAGTGATTGGAGTTCCTCATATGGAAGACATTTTTTTGGCAGTCTGTGATTACCAATAGACACAGAATAAATGCAACTGGCTGATCTTGCCTTTCCCCAGCCTTTGTATGCTGCTTTTCTGATTTAATCCAGAGAGGGATCCAGTGAAAATCAGCATGCAATAGCTTTGCATCGCAGAATGACCCAGAGCATTAGAACCTTTGCTTTTAAATGAAAATGGTTAATCTGTACAGAAAGGAGGGACAAGTTGAGAGAAGCCTTGTCATCCCTAGTGATTTGGCCTTTATCAGTAATGTGAACAGTGGGTGTAAATCAGCTTAAAAAGGGAGTGAGCTGCGGATCTGGACCCATGGACAAGGAAAAACTCATTGACCTCTCACTGTGATCTGTTTTCACTGTCTAATATTCATGTGCATCAAATAATGTGTCTTTTATAGGAATAATTACTGTTCACTTGTAGTTGCCTGCAAGGCATTTCTCCAACACAGAGAAAGGCTCATGCTTCATTCTATGCAATGAAGACCCGAAAAAGGAGCACTACTGAACTGGGATGAAACACTGACACAGTGCAGGGGCAGATGCAGCACCCTTGGGAAAGCTGGAGGAGAAGCTGCAAAGTTAAGGTCACCGTGTGAGGCTCAGGAGGTATCTGGTCACCTGGCAGGGTGGGAAATCTGCTGGGGACAAGCACATAGTCCCTGCAGGCCGAGCACTACTGCAATGGGGACCAGTGTACAAGATGGAGTGCTGGTCCAGCTCTGGTTCCTCAGCACAGGACACACATGGACCTGCTGGAGAGGGGCCAGAGGAGCCACAGGAATGATCCGAGGCTGGAACAGCTCTGCTGGGAGGACAGGTTGAGAGAGTTGGGGTGTTCAGCTGGAGAAGAGATGCTCTGGGGAAACCTTATTGTGGCCTTTCAGTGCTTAAAAGGGGCTTATAAGAATGAGGACAGACTTTTGAGCAGGGCCTGTTGTCATAGGACAAGAGCTGATGGTTTTAAACCAAAGGAGGGAGATTCAGGCTGGACATGAGGAAAAAATTTTGTACAATGAGGGTGGTGAGAGCCTGGCCCAGCTTGGCCAGAGAGGTGGTGGATGAACCATCCCTGGAGACATCCCAGGCCAGGCTGGACGGGGCTCTGAGCAACCTGAGCTGGTGAAGATGTCCCTGCGCATGGCAGGGGTGGCACTGGGGGAGCTTTGAAGGTCCCTGCCAACCCGAACTATTCTGTGATTCTACAATTCTATGATTCTGTGCCAGTGCTTGGCATGCACAGGGTGTCGAGGAGGCAGAGATGGACTCGAGCTTTCCAGCACCACCAGCTCCATGCAGGGGCAGTGGAAATGGGAAGGGTGTTAAGCCTCATTAGCCCCATGAGGCAGTTCTGTGCCTGGAAGAAGTGTTAATTTAAATGGCTTGTTAATGATTCGGAATCAACTAGCAGAAATTCGGAGGCTTTGCAAAATTCATGTTCAAAATCCATTCCTTTCCATAGAGAGAGCTACTTTCAGCCCAGAGAGTATGTGAGGGGATTTAAGCAGACATGTTTGTACTCTGCATTGACAAGATCCAATGAACTCTCCATTTCCAAAAACCAAGGCATTCCTTTTGAGGTGAATAAACAACACTTTCAGAGGACTAACTTAACCTACGATCCAAAGGCAAACTGAAGTAACAACAAAGCAGCAGGATGTTTAACCCCAGATGCAGTGGTTGTGCTTCCCTTGACACCTGCAAATTGTTGATTATCCACTTGTATAGTTATTGCTGCAGTCAAACATATTGTGTTTGCACACACATGTAGAGTGATGGTGTGCACGTACAGCACTGAGGTGGATGGATGAGGGTTTCATTCTAAGAGCTGCATCAGGATGTTCTCATGATGCTCAGACCATGAATTTACACCACCAGTGCTGTGGAATCGTCTGATTGTGACCAGCCCAAGTCAAACCACTGCCTTGAGCTCGAAACCACATTGTAAGATGTCCTTGGTCATTATATGTGCCAAATGTTCCAGAGAGCACTGGATGGCAGCTCTCCAGTGCATCTCATGGGTAAAGCATTTTGTTTTTTCACAGCGGTCTGAGATTTCTGCAGGTGAAATGGACCCATCGCATCTGCTCTCAAAAAGCTGCTCACAGGTTCTCCTACCTGGATGACTGGCAGCCTGAACGTATTCAGTCCTGAAGAGAATGAGAATTAACATGTTTTTTTTCACATATTTTGTGGTTTTCCTGTTCTTGGAGGGTGATTATGAACTGCTGTAGTCTGTGATAGAAAAGATAGACCTTGGCTTTGTTTTGTCCATCCAGGGCCACTGGTGGGATTCTCATGGGGATGAGTTCGAACGGCACAGCATAGTGAGACAGTTGGAGGATATTCCAGCATCCAACCCTTCACTTGTAACAATCAATAAATACATACGTGTGTGCATGTGTGTGTGTACCTACAAATACAGGAATCATTTAGCAACTCTCGATTGTGACAAAAGAACCATAGTGTGTTTGTAATTGCATGATTATTACCTCCGTGCAGGACTCCCACCTCAAAAAGACATTTTATCCAGCCACTGAGCTCATGCACTGGTGTTGCCTTCATTGTGGTGGTTGTTGGGATCACACATACCACAGCTGGTACTGATTCTTCTGCTGGCACAGATGTTCTCAAAGAAGGTCTCCCATTTTGAGAGCAATTTGGTCTATCTGGCTAAACTTACAAAGTATGAGATTATTATGTATAACTCTAGGCAACTGCCTCACCAGCTCACGACCTCCTTCTTAGCCTTCCCTCGTGTCTTCTTCACGACTGAGGAAATTGGATTAAAATATCAAGAGGAACATCTTGGACGCAATGTCTTCACAATGGTTTTATTGCTTGTTTTCAGCAGTGTCAACCACAGAGAAGAACCTCCTCTGAAGCAAGGAGATGAACCAAATACAAAGGAAAAAAAATAGCCAATTCATTGCATATGTACAGAGTCAAAACAAAATAAATAACATCGGGCAAAAGGCCATGAAACAAGGCAGAGATTTCACCTGTGCTGAACAAGCAGGCCTGTTCTCACTGGCATGGAGAATACGTCACAAGCACCTAGGTATGTGAAAGTCCACAGAGACAGTGATTCTTTGTTCACAGCCAGTTCTCACCACTCTCTGCTGTCAAAGCCTATTTACAGAAGGGCAGAGCAGAGGTGCTCATGGTTTGAGTGCGGAGAGTCAGTTGGCACCACCTACTGAACAACAGCTTGAGGTGTTTGAAACAGAGCCTGAAAAATGCACTTCTGAATTCAAAAGTGCCTTTTTGAATTTAATTTATCATCAGAGTATCAAAAAAAAATTATATTTTATCTTTTTTTTAATGTGCTATTCAGATTTCCTCTATGTACAAATTTACAATATCCACAAAACTGGGATATAAAACACCACGCCAATTTGCATGTCCTAAAGGCCTGGCCCTCAGAACCCAAATGGGCATTATTTCCCTTGCAGACCCATTACGGAATTTCCAGTCCCAATGTTTGTCTTCTTCCTTGTGATTTCACAGTATGCTAGAAATAACCAGGGTTTCAAACCCATGGCTCTTCAGTATATAGCGTAACACCATGCAAGCAAACGAGGAGCTAGGATGTTCAGAAAGTAGGTAGTGGAAGAGACAGTCCATGAGCCCAGGAAACTCCTAATTCCTAAAAGCCACAGTTTACAACTGTACAGATTTCCAGGGGAAATAACAAGATCAGTCATTATAATTATACCTCATCAGACCGGTATGCAAATATTGGTTTTGAAGACGGTTCAAAAAGTTGACTGACTGAAAGAAAATGGGTTGTAATCCATGCTGTTCTGGATTTTGGGGCATCAGACTCCCAAGTACTACTTAGGGACTTAATTCTTTTCCTTATTACACCATTTTGGTTCCAGAATGATACCAGCAGAGTCATTCCAGATTGATATGGGTATCTAGGAGGCCAAGAGCTTGGCCTACTGCTCTTTGAGGGTCATCTACAATCAAGAAGCATTATGGTCCTTGCCACCATAAGCATGGGTGTGTGAAAAGTGCAAAGTTGCGTTGCAAGTCAAGGAGCTCCTGAATTTGGGAGCTCAAGAGTTTGGCACATTCATCGGTGCAGAGATGCCTTGGGAAGAAGCACAAGGTTGTGTCAACACCCCAGTTGAGATGTGTTCTCCAGCTAAAAGCCCTACCTGAAAGCAGAGAGGCTGGGACATGGCAAGGAAGAGGCACATTTTACAAGGGCCTTGGTGTTAAGCTTAGATTAATGTCCCAGAAAAAAAATACTGCTTCTCAGTCTCCTTGCTTCTGAAACCACATGGATTTCCATAGGCCACCAATCAATCCAGGTTAAACTTGTGCAAACAGAATAACATGAGCTTCACAAAGACATGTAATGGAGCTTCCAAGTTTGAGAGATTCCCTTCTAGTCTGAAAAGCTTTGATATTTCCTGCAAAAACCAAATGGGTTTTGCCTTGTTTAAACACTGTGGTGATGGCAGAAGGAACAGAGACAAAATAATTCTACCAAAACCCTTTAATCCCAGTCATGGAGCCAAGTGCTGTTCACTCCTGAGTTTTCTTTGCAACTTCATTTTGCTGTTTAAAAACCACCGGGCAGTCTCTCCTTAATCAGCGGGTACATCTCTTCCTGAAAGTATTTCCATCAGATTGGAGCAGAGATTTTGTTTTAATCCTTTTGCTCGCATACCCCTTAGACACAGACACCTCCCTGCCTCATGGCTTCTGAGCTGAATGGGAAACAAGAGGGATATTCAGAAAGAAGTAAATATGCTGATTAGTTAATGTACATTTTTTTCTTTTCTCCAGTAACATCTTTCTGAAGAAAAATATAACAGCTTCCTAAGAAAAAAAAATAAATTACAATATTCGGGTGCTTTGTTTCCTGGACTTTTTTTTTTTTGAGATCCCCTTTTCATTCTGTAACTGCAGTAATGATGCTCCTGTGTATATACCTCTGATTTTAAAAAATAGTTTCAAGTTAATGCCCTGAAATTCTACAACAGCCTAGAATTTCTTTACTGCTCCTTTTTCAACCCTAAATGTGGTAATATTCTCATCTCTTGCTGCTTATGAGAGTGCCACAGAGAAATATAGGTCCCAGCTGAATGGAAATATCTACAGTCTAATGTTAGCATTGAACCTCGTACCTCTAGACCACGCGACAATAATTTAATTTTTATATTTTAATTGTTCCATACTTATTATTTTTTTAAAATAGCTTAATCACAGAAATATAGAGTGACTAATTAACAGAAGGGGTTTGATGTCTCGCTGGTATAAAAAAAGTAGTAAACAGCTCCAGGCTGCAGAGAAAGGAATTATTCTAAAGGTAAATTCCAGTTTAGTGCTGGTGTAATTCAGGAGTCACTGCAGTGGACTGATTGGTGCAAGTGGGCTCAGAATTTGGCCAGATTTCTGTAAAAGAGTTTTGAAGTTTGAACTCATGATCCTCAAATATATCTAAAAGCCCATCACATCCAGGTATGCCTCATATATATGTATATATACATATATATATTTTTTTTCCAGGAAATTAATTCAGTTGCCTTCACTGGAGTCATTCCTATCTTACACCAGAGATAATGGGGACAGGCTGGTGCTTTGTGAGCATCATCAGCATCTCGAGCACTGCGTTGTTTATACTTCATGGGGTCAGGACAACACAGTTCGGATTGTCATTTGGGGTTGCGGTGAGGTCCTTTCACTCCATTTTATTGATGAGTTGGATGAAAAACAGAGCAGAGGAAGCCAAGTTACCAAGCCAAATTCCTGCACAAAGCCACTTAAATGAGCATCTGATCCAAATGTCATTGTTCACTTGATTGCTCATATCCCCAGAGTAAAAAGCTCTGATTTCACCACTGAGTCCTCTGTTCTCCTAAAATATGAGGTCAACACAGCTGGGCTGGCACCTCTGCACTGCCAGCATCACCGATATTGCCATGCTTGTCACAGCAGGTACAATATCTACAGCAGATTCATTTAATCTCTCAAACACTCCTGACAGCCTAATGGCAATGTGGCTGGATGCTCAGTGATGAAATATATGCACATCGGATGCCTGGGGGCACCGTTCCTGGCACGTTAATGTAGCCAACGTTTTTTTGAAGCCCCTCAGTTTAAGTTACACCCTATCTTCAGGCTCCCATGCAGAAGAACCTGGTGGCGCAGCTCAAGGGCTGCAGAAGGCCCTGTGGCAAGGGTAAATAACCAGCTAAATTTTTTCCCTGTCATGATCTAAAAGGAGAGTTCATTCCTGCTGCCTCTGCCATGAGGTTAGTGCTGGTACTAGTTAGCACAGGGCTGAAATGGAAGAGAAGCTGTAAATACAAAGCAGAAGGTCCTCCTGCAAATGGGAGTTCTGGTGGACAACAGGTTGACCATGAGTCAAGAATGTGTCCTTGTGGCCAAGAAGCCAACGGTACCTGGGGTGCATTGAGAAGAGTGTGAGCAGCAGGTGGAGGGACGTTGTTCCTCCCCCTCTGCTCTGCCCTGGTGAGGTCACATCTGGAGTTGTGTGTCCAGTTCTGGGCTCTTCAGTTTAAGGACAAGAAATTACTGGAGAGAGTCCAGCGGAGGCTACAAAGATGAAGAGGGGCCTGGAGCATTTTTCTGATGAGAAGAGACTGAGAGAGCTGGGGCTGTTCAGCCTGGAGAAGAGAAGCTGAGAGGGGATCTCAGTGTTTATAAATGTCTCAAGGGTGGGTGTCAAGAGGATGGACCAGACTCTGTTCAGTGGTGCCCAACAACAGGATGAGGGGCAATGGGCACAGACTGAAACACAGGAGGTTACATCTAAACATGAGGAGAAATTTCTTCCCTTTGAGGTGCCAGAGCCTGGCCCAGGCTGCCCAGGGAGGTTGTGGAGTCTCCTTCTCTGGAGACATTCAAACCCGCCTGGACACCTTCCTGTGTGATCTGCTCTGTTGATCCTGCTTTAGCAGGTGGGTTGGACTGGGTGATCTTCAGAGGTCCCTTCCAGGCCTAAACATTCTCTGATTCTGTGAAGAACAACAGAGTGGAAATGCACAAGGTGTCTCAGGGCTCACAGACATTGACCTTCTACGCCAGCAAGGCTTCCTCTAACAGATGGGAAAGGTTTCCCTCACGTCTCATAAAGGAGGTTGCTGGACGTTAAAAATCTCTGTGCTCAAACTTCTTCTTCACTTGTCTAGACCTGCATTCAAGTTCATACCTTGAACTTGAGCACTAAACCATGTCCCCGAGAACCTCGTCTAAGTGCCTTTTAAACCCCTCCAGGGATGGTGACTCCACCACTGCCCTGGGCAGCCTGTTCCAATACCTGACAACCCTTTTGGTGAAGAATTTTCTACTAATATCCAATCCAAACTTCCCCTGGCACAACTTGACGCCATTTCCTCTTGTCCTATCACTTGTTACTTGGGAGAAGAGACCAACCCCCTCCATGCTACAACCTCCTTTCAGGTAGCTGTAGACAGCAATAAGGTCTCCAATTTCTAAGTGTACACCTAGCTGGGCAGGGATATCTCACACTCAGCATGAAACTGGTGCAATGCTATTCAATGTAGTTGGGTTGGACACCAATGTGAGCATCTGCATCCTTGTGATGTCCGTCTTCTGACTGAGTTTGGGCTCACGGGGATTGTCTCAAATGCAGTGTCCGGGTGTGTGAGCTGCACGTGATGCCCCACCAGCCTGGCATGTCTGAGCAGGATTCGGTTTCACTTCTCTCCTTGGCCCCTCCACCAGGAAAAGAAAAGCAAAAAATAACTGTTCCCTTGATTTTAACAGGATCTATATGCATTCTTCAAATAGGGATTGCCCCTATATGGAAACTAACGGGCGTTCAGAAAACAGGTAAAATACAGATGCACATCTTAACAATCTAACAATGCCTTCATCATAGGATGAAAGCTCCCCACAAAAGCTGAAGAAGAAATCAATTTAATAGCTCCTTCACTCCTTTCTGGCTCCCGGAGTGCCAGTTACGTGCTGAGACAACCTTGTTCTGATGAAAGCAATTTCGCTTGCTACTGCAGCGCTTATTTTTTCTTCTGGAGAGTGGCTCCTTATGGCAGGTCTGATTCAATTAAGGATTACACGGTTCTACATCTCCCATTCCTGGCACTGTGTGTTAAGCGAGTGCAAGCAAATTACAGACCAATTGTTTTACCCTGATCCTTAATGATCCTGGGTGCGTTAATGCACCAAGATCTATGGGCGAATTTAAAAAGGAATGAAAAACACAGCCGTGCTCCGCTTTTGGCACCTGTACCTGTCTTTTTAACATGCAAATCGAGTTTCCTGTTCATGGAAAACAACCAAACAAAACGCGATGTCATGAACATAGTGCAGAGAAGGATATTCACGCTGCTCCTCCTCAGCAACCTGCTTTTCCAGAGGGCACCTAAAGGTGCTTGAAAAGCTGTTGCTAATGAGGATGGTTGGCAATTAGCAGAACACGCTGCAGCACTGGGGCATCCTTTGAGAAGCTTTCCTGGTGTTGCACTTTTGTCTTCACACGTGTAAAATGTGGAGGCAGGGGCCGTGCACTGGGTCTCACCTGCCTGTTCATGTTCCTCCTGTCCCTTTTCCCCATGTCCCCGACTCTGTCTTTGGTGCCTTATCACGACCTCCTTTCAACAGGACTTTTGGCACATTCATATGTTTGGCTGCTTGTTTTTTTTTGTCTCCCTCTCTCCTTTACTGGCTCATTTTTTTTTTTAAAAAAGTGCATTTTATCTGTTTCAGAGATGCCGGTTCTGGTAAAGCCACCAAGGACTCAGGCTCTCCCCTCCCTTACCTCCCATACTTCATTATTTATGACACATCAGGATCTCCCAGGCTCTCTTCAAGTGATTGGGACCTTTACTCATAGCTATCAACCCCTGAGGGCTTGACACTTCAGAGCAAAAGGTCTGAAAAGAGGGAGAGGAAAAGTATTTCTCTGCCTCTTGGCTTGTCTGATCTTGTTCTGGATGCCAGTGGCTCTTCCAGTTTTGTGTCCTCTGTTGGCTCATGTGGAGCATGTCATTTCACAAGGGTTTGTCACCGTATCACTGATTCCTGGGGATCGTTGTGTCTCTCAGTTTCTCTCTTGGATGCTCAGTGCTCAGAGAGCCTCTCCCCATCACACCAGAGAGAATTCGGCCTGGAAGCCAGAGCACCGGCGTGTCTTTGGTGAGCACTTGGTCAGCATGGAGATCTGGGTGCTGAAGTTGGTGCCGTTGCTGCCTAAGGAAGGGTGGTGATACTTCATGTCCGAGCCCAGAAACCGCTCCAGGTGCCACTTCCGCCACTTTCGTTTGAGCTCAGCTTGGACCTAGGTGGTGGAAAGACAAGCAGATCAGCCGAGGGGAGCATCTCTCATTCTTCTGACCTGATTGTGTGGGTAGCAATGGGTGACCCACCTACCAAGAGGCCAAGAATTATTTTATAAAGATCACTACATTCAACCTGGCCAGAACTTTTAGCCACATAGAAGAGAGGTTACATTTCAGCCAGTGAAATACTGGAGCAGAAATCCCTGAGCTTCAGTAGATAGGCTCATCTGATACAGGGAAGGTGCCAGACTACTTAACTTTAATGGCAACATATTCTATGCTTTGTCAGTATAATTAAGATTTCTTTTTTTTTTTTCACTGCCCTGTTTTTGTCCAAATACAAATTATTTAACTGTAGTTTATATGCGATGCTGTTAATACAGTGGTGTTTTTTCGAGAAAAGCTACTTAGAATGTCCCGAGTTGCAAGGGACCCACAAGGATTATGGAGTCCAACTCCTGTCCCTGCACAGGACAACCCCACAGTTCACACCATGTGTCTGATGGTTTTGTCCAGTCTCTTCTTGCTCCTGCTCAGGGACTTTACATACGTTATATATGTACACTGTGCAGATTCAAATCCTGAACAAATCTGGCCACCTGCAGCCTTCCAGTGCAAATGTTTAGATAGCAGTATGAATTAGCTAAAACAGTCGTGCCTGAGGGTCCCTGGGATCAGCAAGCACTGGAACGGTACAACACCAGGATGCAAACCCCAGGGCTGGAAACATGCGAAAGGCAAGATCAGCGCTTGTAAGGTAAAAACATGTTTACCTGGTGCTGGTCTGCGCCTAACAAGTCATATCAATGCCTATACTGGTTTTGGATCGTTAATAAGTTTGCGTGGTTCTGTTTTGCTCTGTGCAAGGTTTACTGGCAAAGGTCTCTGCTGGAGCTGGGCTACCTGCCCTGTGTGTCACTGTGTGATGGACACACAGCATCAGCGCGGCTGAAGGCAGCACCAGAGCTGTAAGAGAGCAAATTGTGATTCTGGACACTCTTCCTCTCCCCGGGAAGCTTGGAACACAAAGCCAGATCACAGCTGCTGCTTTCTTGTCCATGCTCTGTTTATTGAGCTGAACACGCTCCAGCTGACGGCAGCTCCAAGTTTTTCGCTGCTCACACCTATGCCGTAGCCTTTGCGATGTGGGTTTAATCAGTCTCTGCTGAATTTCTTACAGGCTGACGGAGCACGGTACAAAAATATCACTGCACTAACGAGCTTCCATCTTGGCAGTGGGCCTGATTCTGCGGAGGATTTGTCAAGGCTCTAAGCAAGGCTTAGCAGATGGGCTTTAGCCTTGCCTGCTGAAGGTGGTCCCTTTGGATCAGGGTTTACGCAAGGTCATATGGGACTTCTGCTGATGCTGTCCCATGGATAAAAGAAGGACTCAGCAGCAGCAATACTACGGTGTGCACAAAAGTCATAACAAGTTTATTAACTGTTCTGTGAACTGTCAGGCAAATGGTTGAATTGTTTTTATGGAGTGAGTAATTTGACTTGGAAGCTTCCCCTTAAAACAGTAACATCATGAATAGGACACTTCTCAATCCACTCTCCACAAGCATTCAATTTGTCTTAGCTGGGAACATTAACCAAATGACATCGTCGGTCTTACCTCTCCATTGAGAAAACAGTACAGGACAGCCACCACAAATCCCTAGGGAAAAGGAAAGAACAGGTTTTCAGCATCTCATAGCTGATATTCACTGAGATCACAACCCAAACTCACTGCAGCCTTGAAGAAAGGGCACACTGCTGGTGGACTGCCAAGGTGCCCCTTATAAATCACTTGATTGCATTTTCCCTATATAAGGAGCAGGGGAAGACTGGGTAAGGTACCTTGCAGCAGATGTCTGGGTGTGAGTTCAGAGATTGCTCCAGCCTGGTGTTCAAAGCCATCAGCAGTCAGCTCAGCTCTAAGAGAGGCACTTGGTCATTCAGGCTGAGGCATTAGAGGCAACTGGATGGGATACTAGACTTAATTTTCCTGCTTTTTATTGGCTGTTGAAATTAGGGGCATCTAATTATGGTCTCATCATCAATGTCAGCGTGATCTCAGACACAGTATAGGGCTAAACTGTTCCTTTCCCACCTCGTTTTTGAGAATCTCAGCTTACACTGAAAAAAGTATAATAAACCAAACTTATCTCTAGCTGTTCTGGTTGCAAACACTAAAGACAAATACTAAGTCTAGGTCCATTAATCTCTCAAAAGAGAGATGCCAGATGTGAAGTGATAATGATGTGGACAGGGATGTTAACTCCATCACCACTGAACCAAGGATGCCACTGACACATGTATGGATGGTACATGGTGACAGATGCTGATGCAGACTGTGACAACACAGAGTGACCACAGCTGATTAATGGATGGATGCAACGGGATGAAATGCATAAATAAATCTTTCTTGTTGTGCAACAAGGCCAAGGTCAACACTGAAACTTGGAAACAGACTGAAGTGTGTGGGAGGGTCTAACAAGTAAACTTCATCAGGGCTCCCTGAAGATTAATGATGAGGACACCTCCGTTACCCAACCTTGTCGGGAACACATCTCCTATACCAATGAACTTGAACCCTGCTTGAGCAGGATCTACAGGCAGGACTTGTCTTATTAATGGAGGAGAAAGTTCACTCAAGTCAACTGGTTGAAGACAAAGAAGTTAATAGCCAGAAAGACATTCCTCCCAAATCCAATTTATCTCATCATACACCACGTCAATAGTATATAAACTGAAATGAGGTGCTCTTTTTTTCTCCCTTAAGTATAAAAAAATCCAGGGCAACTAACTTACAGAGGTACATTTCTTTTTCAGGTGTCTAAAATGAGGAGAGAATCTCTTTCTGGAATTCCAGGAGGCAAAATATAAAACGATCTTCCATCCTGACCAAGCTGGAGTGAGAAGCTTTTTCCTCAAAGGTATAACAGTAGTACTAGGCATGTCTAGAAAAACCCCTGCTCACATGTTAGCCTGTTCCCTTGCCATGCTTGTTACACTTCTCGCTGCAGACAGACCTGGTGACTGAGTGGTGGCCCAAAGGGTGGCTTACCTGGAACGACCCAACCACGAGCTCAAAGACCAGCTTCACTTCTGCTTTGAAATTGTCAGGGAAGAAAGCAAACATGATGTAGTGAATGCCAAAGAGAGGGATCAGCAGCAAGGTGGACTTGGCCAGTCTCCTGTTGGAAAGACAAACATGAATCATAATGGAAGAGGGAAGAGGAGCTAAAGGCGAAGCCGATGAGAAATCCTGCAGCTGAGCCCTATGCAACCCCTAAATTTTAATTTGCTGCAGTACATATTTGCTGATAGGCTGTATCATGCATGTTAAGTACCTTTATTTGCTCTTAGGAGATGTGATATGGGCCACTTACCCTGAGGTCCTGGGAACACCCAGCCTTTTAACAGCAGCCTCCAGCGAGGCAGCACCAGGAGGCCGCCCTAGACCTGCTCTCATACAAATATATTTGTACCTACAGCTAAGGCAGAGTCATCAGCCCCAGATTATTGGCCTGCAGACTGCAGGTGACTGGTGATTTCAGATGTGGAGACAACATAAAATGTGACATCTTTATTCCTAGTAACTTCAATGGAGGTATTTCTTTCTCCCTTCTCTCTTCTTCCCCTCCCACCGGAGATCTTTTTTCATCTCTACGAGCTAAATCATCATATAGTGCTGTCTTTGTTTGCTGAGGATTTCTGAAAATTGCAGCTTGTGGGAGAGAAATGGTATGTTTAGCTGAGAATAATGACAGGCTATCACACAATGAAAATCTCCAAAAGAGAGGGATGAACAGTATTAGTGCTTAATGGCATCAGACTGGGTAATCAGAGGTCTAATTAGGAAGAGATGATAATTTATTAAATATAATGATTATTAAAATATAGCTGATGGAAATAAGATGAAATCAAGGGCCTAAGGATGCTTATGGGGGTTTTGGGTCCCTTGGTTACCCACATCCTCCTGTGTTTCTCTGCCCCAGAGGCTTCTGGAGGAATTGAAGCTGCAGCTGGGATGTTGAAAATACTTGTTTCCATCTTCCTTCACCTTCGATGTTTCATCAGGTTCAGTTCCCTCAGACCATGACCATTTATTTGCTATCTGGATAAGCCCACTGGGAAGGCTGATGTGCCAGCTTTATGCAGATGATGCTCATCACTGTATCTCCCAGTAGATCTTTCCAGCTTTCCCTGGTCTTGACATTAAGGCTGTGGCTGGATGCTGTGGTTCACCAGGGAATACCTGCTGGTTGAACAGCATCTGGGTGCAACTCATTCCAGGCAAAACAAGTGCCTGTAGGAAGCCAAGGAACTTTCCAGGAATTTGCCTTTCCCACCACATCCCTCACTAGCAGGCACATTCCTGCTCATAGTAAGTATATCCAAAATTTGAGTCCTCTTGGATATCTTGCTCTGCCAGAGATCTGTCACAGTCATTGGTGACCATCAGCGTACTGTGTTCCTTGCTCTTAGCAGCAGCTCAGGGCAGCATGATCCACACTAGTATGGCCTCAAGTTGCATCAGGGGAGGTTGAGGTTGGATCTTGGGAACAATTTCTTCCCCAAAGGGCTGTGGGGCATTGGAACAGGCTGCCCAGGGCAGTGCTGGAGTCACCATCCCTGGAGGGTTGGACAGATGGAGATGAGGTTCTCAGGGACATGGGGCAGTGCCAGGGGTGGGGGAATGGTTGGACTCGGTGATCTTGAGAGTCTTTGCCAACCAAAATGATTCTGTGACCCAGCCATAATTCCTCCAGCTCCTGACATATGAGAAAGCAACTCATTTTCTATGCTGATCACAGTTCAGTGAATATCAGTTCTGGTTTTGCAGAGATTTCTCCTCTCTCCTTAATCTTTCAGGAACAGTCAACTTAAAGGAGATCGATGTGAGTTACCTTTGTGTACCATGTTCATATAGACATTGTTTGCAATCTCCAATGGATTATAAAATTTTATCTTATTATTGCAGACAATGTTGAGACCTTGGTTACAGCATTTTCCCTCCTGGCTAGACGGTGGCAATTAAAAGGGTATAAATGCCAAGCCTTATGAGCCCTCTCCTCCAGTTTCCACAACACTTCAAACCAGTCTTTTGCTCCCAGCATTGAGCTTGCTCAGAATATTGAGTGATGCTTTAGATCTCAGCTTGGCTTCAAGGCAAGGGATCTACAGTCTAGCCCTGTGATATTTAAAATTCTTCTCCCCTAAACAGTGTAATGTGGAAAATCATCTTCCCTAGTCATGGTGTAATTTATCCCAGGAAGCTAAACCTTGGCTTGGGAGATTGTCCAAAGCCGTTTAAAGTTACCTGCTGGAAGCTGTGGCTTCTCAAAAACTCATTACTTCCACTCCTAGCACAGTGTGCACTTCTTAGACCTACCCCCTCTGACAGATATACATGGTGACAGGTAATTTAGGGAAAACACATCTCCACCAGCCTGCACTGAACCGACTCCTCTCCTTGGGAGTGGATAAGAGTGAATCAACATTTTAGTCATGCTCCTTGAATGCATAATGGGAAAGTTACCCAGAAAACTTTGATGATAATATTGATCTATGAACATGTACAGAATTGAAAGAGATGAATTTTCCTCAAGACTTCTGTTGCAGAAAACGACTTCTATTTGCCTGAAATATTGCTGTCTCATTCTTGCCCATGTCTCTGTCATTTCCAGAAAACTCTTTTGGGAGACTTGTTTTCACAGCTTCCAATACATTAAAGCCCAGTTCACTCTCTGTAGCATTAATGAGTGAGTCAGCCTGCAGCTAAACCGAAACTGGTTGGAACTGAACAATGCTGTCAACATGTCAACGCGTCATTTTTTTTATATAAAATAAACAAGAGAAGGAGGGAGAAATGCAAATGAGAGATCCCTGATGTTGGTAGTTTAAAACATACTAGTTTCAGATTTGGCAGGAGGAACCCACACATATCATTAGTAGCATTTTTTTGCTAAGATCACATGGCTAATGGCATTTATAAAAGTGTCTGGACTCCAGATGACTCTACAGCTAGCTGTCTAAACATCAAAAACTTAGGACCACACTGAGAACTCCCCTTAGTGAGACAGACTGGGACACTTAACATGAATTTCTAAAGGAAAGTGTGGTGTCTCATCTCCCACTGCAGCCAATACAGTCAACAGAGACTTCAACATGCCCCAGATAATCTGGCTGGTGGCCAGCTGCCAGTGTATAAGGGTACGAGTCTCACATAGGTCCTGGGTCCTATATAGTCCAGGGAAGTATTTCAAATGTCTTAAAGCATCTCATATGGTTCAGATTGGATATTAGGCAAAAATTCTTCATGTAAAGGGTTGTGAAGCAGTGAAACAAGCTGCCCAGGGCAGTGGTTGAGTCACCATCCATGTAGGGGTTTAAAAGGCATTTAGATGAGGTTCTTAGGGACACGGTTTAGTCCTTGAGTGAGGTTATGGCTGGACTTGATGATCCTGAGTGTCTCTTCCAACTGGAATGATTCTATTATTCTATGATTCTACGATATGGCTTGGACACCTATAACTGAGCAACTGATTCAGGCCCTAGTGGAAATGAGATGTTTTTCCAGGTGGAAGAGGAAGGTGAGAAACTGAAGATGAGAAGAGCATTTATACTTCAGCAGCACCTCGTGTTTGTCAGGCCAGCGTTACTTACTGCCCTGAACATGTGACGTTTGTTTACAAGGCAAAGAGAATCTTCCCTGGCAGCTCCCACTTCATTGGAAAATGTGAAGTAAAAAGCCCTGAACCTAAAGCTCAGTGTGACCTCCGAGGTAATCTGGGCATAACCCTTCCATGTGTGTTGGCAGCACATCTGCTGAGATGAACAGGAGTCAACTGGTCCGGGCTGCTGCTTAGTACTAGAACATATTTCCATATGCTGATTTAATCTATGTACCTGGCCAAAGCTGTTGCAATCCTGGGGGTACGAAGATACAAGGCCCAGTTGAAAACACCTAAAGGGAGGTGACAGAAAGCACGGGGTCTGGTAATTTTGTCATGTTATGATGAGAGAAAAAGAGGTAATTTGCTGGGAGAAGTTAAGGTCAAATACTGGAATTTCCTTTCATAAATCTGAGAATCTCTTGAGGCAGATTAAATGCATAATTTACCACCAGTAGAGAGAATGACTCAGTGTCATGCTGGTCAGTATTTAAGGACCCTATTGATATTGTCTGCCATCTTGCAGAAAGATTAAGTGAGCTCAGATTCTTCAGGGCACCAAAGTGCACAGATCCCTCCAAAGACAAAGAAGATTTACCAGCAGTGGCCATGTATCACAGTATCACAGTATCACAGTATCACAGTATGTTTGGGATTGGAAGGGACCTCAAAAGATCATCCAGTCCAATCCCCCTGCTGGAGCAGGAACGCCTAGGTGAGGTCGCACAGGGACACGTCCAGGCGGCCTTTGAATGTCTCCAGGGAAGGAGACTCCACAACCCCCCTGGGCAGCCTGGGCCAGTGCTCTGTTACCCTCACTGAGAAGTTCTTTCTCAAATTTAAGTGGAACCTCTTGTGTTCCAGCTTGATCCCATTACTCCTTATCCTATCATTGTTTGCCACTGAGAAGAGCCTGGCTCCATCCTCATGGCACTCACCCTTTATATATTTATAAACATTAATAAGGTCACCCCTCAGTCTCCTCTTCTCCAAACTAAAGAGCCCCAGCTCCCTCAGCCTTTCTTCATAAGGGAGGTGCTCCATTCCCTTAATCACCTTTATTGTCCTATGCTGGACCCTCTCCAGCAGTTCCCTGTCCTTCTGGAACTGAGGGGCCCAGAACAGGACACAATGTTCCAGGTGTGGTCTCACCAGGGTGGAGTAGAGGGGAAGGAGGACCTCTCTCGATCTACTGATCACCCCCCTTGTAATACACCCCAGGATGCCATTGGCCTTCCTGGCCACAAGGGCCCAGTGCTGGCTCATGGTCATCCTGTTGTCCACCAGGACCCTCAGGTCCCTTTCCCCTACACTGCTCTCTAATATGTAATTTCCCAACCTATACTGGAACCTGGGGTTGTTCCTGCCCAGATGCAGGACTCTACACTTTCTCCTGTTAAATTTCATCAGGTTATTCCCCACCCAACTCTTCAGCCTGTCCAGGTCCCGCTGGATGGCAGCACAGCCTTCTGGCGTGTCAGCCACTCCTCCCAGCTTAGTGTCATCAGCAAACTTGCTGATAGTACACTCAATTCCCTCATCCAGATTGTTAATGAATATATTGAATAGTATTGGCCCCAGTACTGACCCCTGAGGCACTCCACTAGATACTGGCCTCCAACTGGACTTCGCACCATTGACCACCACTCTCTGGCTTCTCTCTTTAAGCCAGTTTGCAACCCACCTCACTACTCTATTGTCGAGACCACACCTCCTCAATTTAGCTGTGAGGATGCTGTGAGGGACTGTGTCAAAGGCTTTACTGAAGTCAAGGTAGACCACATCCACCGCTCTGCCATCATCCATCCACCTTGTTACATTCTCATAAAAGGCTATGAGGTTGGTCAAGCATGACTTACCCTTGGTAAAGCCATGCTGACTGCCCCTAATGACCCTCTTATCCCTGATGTGCCTTGAGATGACACCAAGGATAAGCTGTTCCATTACTTTCCCAGGGACAGAGGTGAGGCTGACCGGTCTATAATTACCCGGGTCCTCCTTCTTGCCCTTTTTGAAGACTGGAGTGACATTTGCTTTCCTCCAGTCCTCGGGTACCTCTCCCGTTTCCCAAGACTTGGCAAAAATGATGGAGAGCGGTCCAGCAATGACTTCAGCCAGCTCCCTCAGCACCCGCCGATGCATCACATCTGGACCCATGGATTTATGGATGTTCAGACTATTTAATTGCTCCCTAACCCAGTCCTCATCAACTAAAGCAAACTCCTCCATTAACCTGGCTTCATCCGGGGTCTCAGGGGTACAGGGTTCCCCAGGACAGCCTCCAGCGGAGTAGACAGAGACAAAGAAGGCATTCAGCAATTCTGCCTTCTCTGTGTCTTCCGCCACTAGGGCACCCACCTCATTCATCAGTGGGCCTACATTGCCTCTGCTATTAGTTTTATCTGCTATGTATCTGAAAAAGTTCTTTTTGCTGTCCTTGACCCCTCTCGCCAGCTGTAGTTCTAAGGAGGCCTTGGTTATCCTAGCTGCCTTCCTACATCCTCTAACAGCAGCCTTATATTCCTCCCAAGTGGCCAGTCCCTGCTTCCATGACCTGTAAACTCTCCTCTTCTGCTTGAGCATACCCAACAGATCCCTATTCAACCACGCAGGCCTCCTGGCTCCCTTCCTCGACTTCCTACGTGAAGGCACTGGACTTTTTCCTTTCGGTTCTTTTCTAGGAAACATTTAATAAATATCCAGGATGGTGGAAACACTGAGCCAGGACATCGGTAAGAGTCAAAAATAAGCTGGTTTGAGTTTTTATTTTATCTGCATCGAAGCCAGAATAAATCCATGCAGATAAACAGATTTCTTGCACTCTTAAAATACTGTAACTAAGACCAGTCCTGGCCACTGAGATGGGTCCTAATCTCACTTTCATGTTGTTTATTATAAAATACGAAACATTAAGGTCAATGTTATACCTCTGGAATAAAAGCGTTAGTCAAGCAAAACTTCTGGGACGGTGCTGCTTCTCAACAGTGAAGAGAAATGCATTGCATTAATCCAATGTAGTTTAAGGCTCTGCCTCAGGGTAAGGAAAACTTGCCATAGATTCTACTGAATGTATTAATTTTCTACATGTCTCCTTTGAAAAAGAGAGCTGAGGGTAACTACTTCAGAAAATAAAGCCTGTGTGCTGTGGCCAGCTACTCTTTGTTCTCCTTTGTGTCCCTCTACCTTCAAAATTCAATAAATACTGAATATATAAAGAAAAACCCTATTTTCTTTCATGATCATTACTGTTGCTCTGACTTCTTCATCATTAGTCCCAGCTTAAAGCCTGTCTTAAAGTCTGTCTGTTCCATGTGACATAAAACATGCTCAGTCATTTTAGCAAATGCCCCATTTCCTAATTTCTGATCAGCTTAAATTAAAAAATTGACTAATTTGTTAATTAGCAATTACCAAATACTTTATTTTGGTCAGTGCAGACAGACACAATACTGAGCTAACAGCCAAGAGGTTTCCCCAAAACCATACAACACAGTTTAAAAAGTCTAGGACTTACGAATATTGGCTGGTTTCATTGCGTCCAACGTCTGGGGAATGCAACTTCTGAACTAAGATACGGATGATGCAAATGAAGAGAATGAAGTTCACCTGTTGGGATGGGCAGAAAGAAAACAGAGTGGAATACAAAATTAGTATTTTTGTCCAGTGAAAAGAGCCAGTCATTAGAGGGGGAGTTCCTTTCACTTTTTGCCATGGAGCAAGCTGTTGTTAAAAAGCCATGAGCAGAGAACCCCACTCTGGGAGCACATAGTAAACCGACACAGGATGGCAGCCATCTTGGGCCTGACATCAGCCTGCTTGGGACTTTGTGTCATACATCCCAAGTATGATGATGTCAAACCCATAGAGCACAGCTATGCACGACGTCCTGCTGCGCGGGGGAAGTGCCGACGACAGGGTGGGAAAAGAGCCTGGAGACTGAGTGGAGCGACGGACGTCAAAGCCCTCGGGAGACGGTGACATGGGGCCGGCGGCTGAGCATGTCAAGGACTGAGGTGGTGAGCCAAGGGAACCGAAACAAAACACAAAGCCATATCCACTCAAGCGAGCCTCTGCTTAATGCTACCAGGCATGTCTTCTCTGGAGAGAAGCTGAAGATCTTGTATAACAAGGGATAGACCTCACCAACACAGCGGACATTCTCTCCTACGACGTTAGACCAGAGAAGTCTAGCTAACACCTAGATTTTAGATGGTCCTTTTCACTCAAAATATCTCAAAGTGCTCCATCAACACGCTCAAGTAACGTTAACCTTATTTAACAGCAAAGGTGTGAAGCTAGGAATGGCAATTTCCTAACAGCACCTAGTAGACGGCATGAGTTGAATGGTCTTAAGGTCTAACCCAGTGAATCACACTGTTATTTGTGCAACATATACAATAGAAAAGCGATGACAGATTTCTGTAGACTTAGTTTTTGTTTGGTATACAATCTCTGTATTTATCCTTTCATGGTTAGAAAACGCACAAATTATTCTGATTTCTAGAGACTTAAAGGCTGGAAGGGATTGGGTTAACCAGGCAATCTGATTTTCTGCAAAAACAGATTATAAAATTTCCTTCAGCAATTCCTACATTTATCTCAGCCAGAGGTGAGTGAAAGAGACTGAAGCACATCTCTCATTTAGACACTCACACTTTTTTTCAAAGGCTATGAGTGATTGGAAATGAATTGTTTTTCTTTGTTATGAGGTACTGCTTAATCTCTTTTTATCTGTCCCATGCCATTTATCACAGTATATGTTCGTATTTATTTGCTTATAAAAAATGGTTTGCATTCAACTTGGTGGCAAGTAAAATTGAGGAGTTCAAAGCAGTATTATTTAGATCAATTACTCTAATAAGCATTGATAGTTCTGAAGGCAAGATCAGAGCAGTTAAATACTGTGTTGACTCGTAGTGGTCAAGAGCAAACATGAACACAGGGCAGTGCTGAGTCAGGTGGAGTGAGATTTATACGTTTAGTAGAGTTTTAGTACTGCATAGTAGAAGATATGGCTACCAGGCTACTGGAGAAGTTGGTTGGCTTATTTTTCAACCTAGAGTATAATCAGAGGCACTCGATCTGTTCCCAGTGCTTAATATCTTATGTATCTTCTATGTGTATTTCTTCTGTCTTTTGAGATCTATGCTTTATTCCCATGGACATGGAGAAAATGTCGCATTACTCCCTGAAGAAACCTGCTGTTTATCAGATAGCAGCTATCATGCCCTTCCTTTTGGACAGATCTATACAATATCTGCAGAAGGAAAATCAGAAATGGCTGGGTAAATTTTGTTTGGCAGTGAAGAAATAAATGTTCAGCCGAAAGAAAATACAGACCCATTGGTGCAGGGAGAACAGGGTGTATTTCTTTGCCAAAAGGTTATCTTGGGAAAGGGAAAATACTATGTATAGCTTTCTATGATGATATAAATATTTTGAGATGTGTCATCTAAGCATAGTATTTCTTTTCAGTGAGGTGAATAGAGCAAGATGAAATTATTCTAACTGTTTCAGTTTGGAATCCCTGTGTGACAAATGCTCCAGAAAAAGTCTTCTTTTAAAGGTCATAATATACATGGAATAAGAAGAATGTATGTCTAAGAAAATATTTCTGTTTGAAAGAGATACATTTGGTTTCATTTCTGTTGCATTTTTTTCTTCCCGTCCCACATACTTGTTTTCATTTAAGAAAACTCAAAGCTAAGTTTATCATAGAACCACAGAATGGTTTGAGTTGGAAGGGACCTTACAGATCATTTAATTCCAACCCCCTGCAAGGGACTCCTTCCACTAGACCAGGTTGCTCAAAGCCCTGTCCAACCTGGCCTTGAACACCTTCAGGGATGGGGCATCCACCACCTCTCTGGGCAACCTGCTCCAGTGCCTCACCACCCTCATGGGGAAGAATTTCTTCCTTATACCTAAATCTACCCTCTCTTAGTTTAAAGCCATTACCCCTTGTCCTATCACTACATGCCTTTGTAAAACATCCCCCTCCAGTTTTCTTGTAGGCCCTCTTCAGGTAATGCAGAGCTGCTGTAAGGTCTCCCCAGAGCTTTTCTTCTCCAGCTGAACACCCCAACTCTCTCAGCCTGTCCTCCCAGCAGAGCTGTTCCAGCCTCGGATCATTTATGTTGCTCCTCTGGCCCCTCTCTAACAGGTCCATGTCTGTCCTGTGCTGAGGACCCCAGTGCTGGATGCAGCACGGCACGGGGGTCTTACCAGAGCAGAGCAGAGGGGCAGAATCACCTCCCTCCACCTGTTAGCCATGCTTCTTTTGATGCAGCTCAAGATACAGTTGGCTTTCTCCTTGGGGTTGCTCTCAATCCATTCTCTGCCCAGCTCCCGACCCATGTACAGGATCTAGCACTTGGCCATGTTGTACTTCTTGAAGTTCGCACAGGCTCACCTCTCAAGCCTGTCAAGGTCCCTCTAGATAGCAATCCTTCCCTCTGGCATGTCGACTGCACCACACAGCTTGATGTCATCTAAAAACCTGTTGAGGGTGTCCTCAATCCCATTGGCCATGTCGCCAACAAAGATGTTAAACAGGACTGCTCCCAATACTGATGTCTGTGGAATGCCACTTGTCACTGGTCTCCACTTGGACATTAAGCTCCTGACCACAATTCTTTGAGTGTGACCATCCAGCCAATGCCTTATCCACCAAGTGGTCCATCCGTCAAAGCCATGTCTCTCCAAATAAGAGACAAGGATGTTGTGTGGGACAGTGTCAAGTGCTTTGCAGAACCCCAAGTAGATGACATCACTTGCTCTTCCTTTGTCTGCCAATGCTGTAACCTCGTAGTACAAGGCCACCGATTTCTTCAGGCATGATTTGCCCTTAGTGAAGCCACATGCCTAGGTGTAGTATCCAGGAGGATCTGTTCCATGATCTTGCCAGGCACAGAGGTAAGACTGACTGGCTGGTAGTTCCCCAGGTCTTTATTTTTTCCCTTTTTAAAAGTGGGGGTTATGTTTTCCCCTTTCCAGTAATTTGGAACGTCACCGCATTGCCGTAACTTCTCAAATACAATGTATAGTGGCAGATGTATCTTATCAGGTCCTATGGTCTTCCGCACCTCTAGGTTCCTTAGATGGTCTCAGACCTGATCTTCTCCTACCGTGGGCAGTTCTTCATTCTCCCATCCCTGCCTTTGCCTCCTGCAACTTGGTCAGTGTGGCTAGAGCACCTGCTGGTGAAAACTGAGGCAAAAAAATAATTGATCACCTCAGCCTTCTCCATATCCTTGGTAACCAGGTCTCCCATCTCCTTCCAGACAGGGGCCACATTTTCCTTAGTCTTCCTTTTATCACCGATGTACCTATAGAAGCTTTTCTTGTAGCCCTTGATGTCCCTGCCCACGTTTAAATCCATCAGGGCTTAAGCTTTCCTTATCTGATCCCTGGCTGTTTGGATGATTTCTCGTATTTCTCCCAGGCTACCTGTCCTTACTTCCATCCTCTTTAGGCTTCCTGTTTGTGTTTGAGTTTGTCCAGGAGCTCCTTGTTCATTCATGCAGGCCTCCTGGCACTTTCGCATGACTTCCTCTTTGTTGGGATGCATTGCTCCTGAGCTTGGAGGAGGTGATGCTTGAATATCAACCATTTTTCTTTGGCCCCTCATTCCTCCAGGGCTTTATCCTATGGCACTCTACCAAGCAGATCCCTGAAGAGGCCAAAGTTTGCTCTCCTGAAGTCCAGGATAGTGACCTTGCTGTGCATCCTCTTTGCTGTCCTAGGGACTCAAGCTTGTTTGATTTTAAGTTTTGGCTTGATACCTGACAGATGAAACACTTAATATTCAACAATAATGGAAGTACTCAGAGTTCCTCAGAAAAGTCATGGTTCCTATGGTCAGAATTGATCATATCCAGAGAAGTAAGAAGTCAACCCCTTCCATTGATTTATCTGGAAATTAGCCAAGCTGCCCAAGAACTTACTTTAAAAACACATAGTTCGAATCCAACTTTGCACTGGATGCTATAACGAGAGGTAGATATCTGGGGGAATTCATCTAACCTTTTTTTTAGCTATGTAGAAATTTATGGTAGGACTCATCCCATTTTACTTTATAGTGTTGACATCTACAACTGAACAAGTCATCCTGGACTCTGCATATGGTCAGCTCAGAGAAACAAAAACATTCATGGCATAATTCACTTGATCTAATTTAGACATCCACTGATTCATTAGACAAAATGAGCCTTTTCTGGATCTCTAACCATGTTTCACAATCTCTTCATGTCTACTGCACCAGAGTGCCCAGGGCGAGTAGCTGAGATGAAGATGATGAGAGTTACATCAAATGAGCTCCAACTTGGTTGCCTAGTTACTCAAGTTCTTCCCCTGGTCAATGCTAAAGGTAAATACGTTTATCTGGAGGGTGAACTTCCTCATCCTAAGACAATCTACAGTGGGATTTTATCTGTCAATGCATTTTCAGTGGGCATTCACAGAACACTTCTCAACATCCCTTCACACCCCCACACTTAGCATTAAAGATGGCTTTGCAGCCAGCAGAATGTGCTGATACTTTACCAATATAGACACCAAAATAGGTGTTTTAATGATCCACCAGTATGGTGATTCCACTATTTCCTCCCAGCACCTAAAAAGAAACAAAACCAGACTTAAAATAACAAGCAAAGCAAGCAAGAAGCTGTGTACACCTTCTCAGGTAGCTGTTTTCCCTAAATGCTAAAGATGGCTATGCCAGGTTATGTGAAGAGGACTAAACCTGGTGTGCATGGATTGGGAAGGGCTGAAGTCTTGCTTTGCGATGGCTTTGAGCACTGGTGGGTACCAGCTGCCCCAGATATGATGCTGTGAGGTTTTTTTCCTCTTGGTAATGGAATAGGCTGGAAGATATTATATCAGAGTGAATGTAGGGGAGGATGGTGATTTGCTTAATTTCTCCTACACTGTGGTCTGATAGAAGGAAATGCTATAAAAATCACATTTATGAGGCCTCCAATGCTATCCACCACCATGGGTGGAGATTTGGTTAAGCGAAGAGCAACTGGCACCATCAGAAAAAAAGCAATGTGCTCTTCCGAAAAAGATGACAGACAGCCTATGGTGTGATTATTCCAACTAAATCTATCCTAGCTAGCTGCATCTGAGATATGGATCTAATCAGACAAGTCCATAGGATCCAGAGTGTGATTTGTTTTGTCCTGAAGCCAATATTGTCTGCAAAACACATCACTCACCTAGGCCATCTGGAACAATATTTAAAGGTAACAAGGAAAAGACAGAATAGGAATGAAGTAGAAACAATTAATATTGCTTGGGACACATTTATCTGCAGAACTCACAACAGTCGGGTGATCAAAGGTGCGTTTTTAGGAGAGCATTCATGAAAATTGCTTTGCGTCCATGTTTGAAATAGATCGGTGGAACTCATCATAGACAATTTCACCTGGATTCAGCTCATGTAATTCAAAATGTTGACAGTGCAAGTCATAGTAGATGAGGAGAGGCACTTTTAGGGCACAGTTCCTGAGACCTATTTTAGGCAGCAATTTAGGATGGAATAATTGCACTCTATGGACTACACTGACTACATCCCTAGCTATAAAAGCAGACTAGAGTGAATTGCTCACATACAGATGCTTATACTTAGTCAGGTGCGTGCTGCCCTTTCATTTAGAATTAAAGTGGCCCTAATTATGTCTAGTGCACTTCATTTTTAAAATAAATCCAGGCAGTATGAATGAAGGTCACTTTAATTTGGAGTCAGAATGTTTAAATAGAGGCTTAATGTTGTTTAACCAATCTTACATAATTAGGTTTTATTTAATCTGGATTAATTTCCTGTAATTTTTCTCTGCGGGTAATTATAGAGTGCAAAAAAAAAAATCTATGTTAGGTATTAGTATATCCTGTAAATTCAGAGTTTGTTTCACTTGGCACAAAAATGTAGAATTATAAAGCATCCAGAAAATGCAAATATGTCTGTATTTTTATTAAGAATTGCTGGAGCTGAGTGGGAATAAATAGCAATAAGAATTGGCATCCAGACTGGTTCAATCCTTTGGTCTCTATCTCAATGTAGAGGCTATTTATTAACAGAGTAAATAAGGTCAGTTTTATGTAGATAGAGTGAAAACATTTAAAGAAAAGTCAGTGGCTCTCAGGAAATGTGTTAGCATGACTACACATCAAAAACGCAATGAGAAAATCTGAGCTGCTTCTGCTGCAAGAAGGACAAATCAGGACACATTGGGAGAGAGAGAATGCATGAGAGAAAATGGAGTTAACCATATGCTGTAAAAGCAAGAAGTGAGGGCACACACAGCGAGTACATAATAAGCACCTGATTCTGTAACTCTCTGGAGTGTTTTCTCATAAAAGCCTTTCCAATAATTAAAGTTTGACTGCTTGAGTAAAAGCGTGAAGGAGGATGGCAGGATCAGATCCTATTTGCTTGCATATATCCTCAGGTAGCTCTAATATCCACTTCATTTGTTTTGCTCTATTATATCTGCTGCTTTCATAAACTATCAGAAGTGGCTGCTAGGTTAAAGAGGAAGAAAAACAGATCCAAAAATCTGCCTGGGATGGAAAAAGTGTGTTTTTGGAGTTTTTCTATGGGTGTGCTTATTAAATATCTGGTGCATCATCATATTTAGGGTCAATTCTGCAGGATGTAAAGCTTTGCTCTGAACACAGGGCAGGTGTTCTGATAGTATCTTCATTATACACAAGATCACGGGGCCAAATGTGACCATCAGGGTCTGGTCACAAATTCCCTGCAAATATCCTGACCAAGGGGTTGGGAAACAAGGAGCGTGACTAAGTTCACATAAAGTGTGTGTCTTCAGGAGGATGTTGGAGCGTTTCCCATCTCCGACGGCTCTGACCACCATGGGGGTTAGGGTGGGATGGCTGGGTTACTAAAACTGCAGGGATCTCCTTGTCCTTCTGCGGAAATAAAGGAAGAATTATAAAGGAAAGAGAATCGAGTACATAGACTTACCCAACATCGAAAAAGTAAATCCTGACAATAGTCCAAGCAGTGATGAACACAGAAGGGGCACCTGGCAAGAGAAGAGATGGTGTTACTGTCAGAAATCATTATCAATGTTTTCCCCCACTCTCCATATCTCCCAAGTGACTGAGGTGATGCCTTCCCTCAAGACCGGCCAAATGCTTCACATTTTCAACGCTCACATGCCAAACAAGCAACATGTCGCCTTTCCCTCCCACTTGCCATGTAAGGTGAGTTTCCCATAACTGCTCCTGAGCAGATTTATCTTCTTGTTGTGTTGCCTACAAAAAAAAAACCCAAACAAACATAACACTTCTGATGGTGAAATGCAAGGAATAGGGATCATTTTAGACATCTACAGTGTGGACACCTGCATATGAGCCAGTCACCACAGGCTCTCCTTAGCATCAACAGGGAGGAATATAGACTTCTAACACACACAGGTCATCTGAGCTACTTTAGCTTTTGGACAAGAAATATGCCCTTGGACTCCCTTGATGGTATTTCCTGGATCTCCACTGAGTATAAAGGGAGCCTGGGGTGACACGTTGTAGTTGGCTGGATGAACCTGCCTCTGCACCTCACTCCATGATCTTCTGCTGATTAGGGTGGTCTTGTTCCATCCTTGTGGTATCTCCTTTCTCTGCTTTGTGTTTTTGGTTAGATTTAGATTGGAAATGCTCCAGGAAGGACATATCACTGCACCAGTCACGGTATTGCATATTGCTTACTACCAGTGATGTCCAAGTGCAATGGTAATACAAGCAGTAAGAACTGTAGTGAATGTGTCCAGATTATTAATTCCCACATGATCCACTTCAGATCCATCACTGATGTTCTTGCAAATGATAGATGACTGAAAGGTCAGGAGATCCTTCAAGCACCTGTCACGTTCCTGAATTGCCCTTCCTCACCCAAGCAACCTCAGAATACATTATGAGTCCAAGAGATTTCCTTTGATTTAAAATCATTAGCTTCATACATTGTTCTTTAAAATCTGCCAGCTCTGCTGTGCTGGAAGAAAAGGTATCTATGCACAAGGCAAGTTTAAGGAAGGTCTGACCTGAATAACTGCATCTGAAACAAAGTCTGCTAACATCATCTCTTCTTATGCTTATAGCATGGAGAATCATCTCCGCAGTGTGAACCCAAGCGTAACTCCTGTCACTTTAGATGGAAGTTACTCTACAGCTAACTGATCAACTCCTGAGTCCAGGCATACCCCTGTACATCAGAAAATTTGTTCTTCCCTTCCCTTCCCTTCCCTTCCCTTCCCTTCCCTTCCCTTCCCTTCCCTTCCCTTCCCTTCCCTTCCCTTCCCTTCCCTTCCCTTCCCTTCCCTTCCCTTCCCTTCCCTTCCCTTCCCTTCCCTTCCCTTCCCTTCCCTTCCCTTCCCTTCCCCTCTCTTCTCCTCTCCTCTTCTCCTCTCCTCCTTCTTTTCTTCTTTCCCTTTCTTTCCATTCTCCTTTCCTTTTGTCCTCTGATTATTTTCTAGTTTCAGCTATTGAGAGCATGGAATAGAAAGCCATTTTGCTTACTTATACATATATCTTCAGCTAAATGGCTTAAAGGGGCAAAGAGATCTCTGTTTCCTCTTCAGAGAAAAAAAGAGAAGTTGATCTGGTAGGATTAATTTACATAAGTTAGCAATTTGGCTCTGAGCAACTTTGTGAAGAGTTTAATTTTGTCTTCCTTGCCATTTTCTTATTTTATATTTTACTTTTTTATGTGTATGAGACTGGATACACATTAAAGCTGGAGAAATCACGAATGCAGTAAGCAGAAGGTTATCTGTATTAGCACATAGGTGATGTGATCTTGGGATAGCTAGCTAACCAGTGAGACAAGGAGAAAGTGATGGACTACAGTGTCTGGTTCAGTCCAGGAGTCCTGCTTCACTGGGCTGCATCCTTACAATTTAAGGCAAATGCACGATGTCAACTTTGGGATCCCAAAAGGGACTATAAAGGTGATGAGGAGTTTCAGGTCCACACTCTTAAAGACATTTTGGTTCTCCATTATCAATGAACCCAGGACAAGATAAGTTCTTAAATACCTTTAAAGATTTAGGCTAATGCTGTTAAACTCCTCTGGCCATCACTTGACCTTGCTCCTGGTTGCACTAATAGTTCTTGGCAGCAAGGTAACATGTGTTCTACATCTGAGCCCTGTTTGAGCCCCTAAATTTGGGGATTAAATTGCTGTTAAGAAATGGATCACCAGGATCATCTCTTGGCATTCAGTTTTGAGAAGATGCATACCCCAGCCAATCAAGATGTACCACCAAAAGTATTTCCTTTCTGAAAAGAAGATGACCAACAGGGTGTGAAGATACAACCCCTCCACCAGGAGCCAGAAGAAATTGGCCATGACACAGTACTGGAAGAAAACCATCATGGCTTTGCAGCCTACCTGGAAGAGAGGAAAGGAAGAGTGGTGAAATTCAGCATATTTCCATAGTAAAAACACCGAATTACCAGTAAACCTTGCTCTGCGTGTACTTTGGGATTGCTTTTTGCAGCACCTGAAGCCCTTATGGAATCAGCTCTATGGTAAAAAGCTAAGGTCATAGAATCACAGAATGCCCTGAGTTTGAACAGACCCATAAGGATCATGGAGTCCAACTCCTGTCCCTGCACAGGACAACCCCACAGTTCACACCGTGTGTCTGAGGACGTTGTCCAGTCTCTTCTTGAACACTGTCAGGCTTGGGGCTGTGACACCTCTATGGGGAGCCTGTTCCAGTGTCCAGCACCTCTGGGTGAAGAACCTTTTCTTCATGTCAAACCTGAACCTCCCCTGGTGCATCTTCCTGACATTCCCTCAGGTTCTGCCATTGGTCACCAAAGAGAAGAGATCAGCACCTGTCCCTCCTCCTCCCCTTGTGAGGAAGCTGTAGCCACCATGAGCTCTCCCCTCAGTCTCCTCCAGGCTGAACAAACTAAGTGAGGTAGATATGTTTGACATACATTAACCCCCACATGAAGAGTGCAGCTGTGTTCTTGAGAGACCCAGCTCAGGTCTGGCTGCCATTTGACTGTGTGAGCTTGGAGATGCACTCAAGCTTGGAATCCCTGCCAAGAAGGTCCTGCCCTGATGGACACTCACCAGCCTCTCTGCTCTGCCAGGGCTGGGTTTGTGGGGCTAAGCTGTGAAGGAAACCATTGCACTGGTTCAGAAAAACCCTCCAAAAATGTGCTATTCTGAATGCAGACCAACTCGCTGGCTGGTTTGCAGTGCAGCCCAACAACCCTTGGTTCAGTGTGATGGAAGTGATTTGCACCAGAGAGAAAATGAGAGGGGGTGAGAATTTCTCATGCTATTTCTGGCAATATTGTTGGCATCTTGATGAACAAGAGTGACTTGGGCATCAGAGTCTGTGGGACTGCCTGCTAGTGAGTGTTACCTGGCTCCCTGAACACAAAAAATTAAGCCTCTGATTTGACCAAAATGTTGTCCAGGGTAAAAAAAAAAAAAACCAAAACTAAAATCAAAACAAGACACACAAACAAACAACAATAACAACAAAACCCACAAAAAAACCCTGTAAAAAAACCCCAAACACACAAAAAACTCAACCCGTGTGAATTAGCCCTTGAAAACAAAGTCTGGTTGTAATCACTTCATAGATGGGTATATATTGGAAAAAAATAAAGGGGCTGGAGACAGGGATTTGAAGAAAGCCAAGTCTACAAAGAATTGTGAATACTCAGTAAAGAAATGAGGGACTGGGATACGTATTTTTAAAATAAAGAAAATGATAAGGAGCAGAAGAAGTGTAAACACTAAAGATCATGGGCAGATGTGACTGCATTGAAAAGGGAGATATTTGAAAAGGGAAGGAGGATTGCTTTTCTTCAGGAAATGAATAATTAAACACAGTAACTTGGGAACAGTCACCTTACAAAATTAAAATAAAATAGGGTGGGGGGAGGGAATTTCTGCCTGAGACTGGGGTCCAAGCCCACTGAAAATCACCTGAAGGTAGAAATCTGCTGCCCAAAGCAGCACGTCAGCCCTGGCCATTGCCCCAGCGCATGAGGTATCAGGTCCAGCTGCAGATTTACAGGAGATCCTTGGTTGCACCATTGTACACTCACACTCTCTCTAATCATCCTTGAAATGTTGATTTGGCAACAGCCTTGTTGTCTTCACTGATTCTGCTTGGGTAATACCCTGCACTTATTGGGGAAAGGGCATGAGAATCTGGCTGCTAGCACTCCCTGTTTAGTGGCTCTTCCCTGGTGCTCTGCATATGCAACATGTTGAAATTAGAGCAATAATTGGTTTGCACTGGTGACAAGCTCATACCTTCCCCCGTCCTCCCTCTCCTGCTGAAAACAGTTGCTATGAAACACACTGGTTAAAAAGCAAAGCGTGGAAAGCGTTTTCTTGATGCCACATGTTTGGGTGAGGGACACGTCCCCACTGATGGCTCCAATTTAATTCAACCCTCCCTTAGTGCCCGCCAGTATGTGGCACTGGGGACCCTCATGGGCTCCAGCTAATCAATTTATACACAGATGAGCTCCCTCCTGTGAGGCAGATGGCATAAGCAGAGACTTGCTGCAGGGTGGTGACGGGGGAGGGTGGGGGCAGAGCGGGCAGTTAACTCCCAGGGAGGGAAGGTGACACAGAGCTGAGCTGACAAGGGCTGGGGATGCAGCAGCATCCCCCCTACGGCATCCCCGCGCCCTTTGTTTCTCCCCGCTGTGCTGTGCATATGGCCGTGGGACGTGGTCACACCTCATTTCTTCTGCCCAAAGCCTGAGTGCCTGCTCGGTGTGTCTGCAGGCAGTGGGGGTTTGCTGGTGTGAGCGCACTCAGCCCTTCTGGGGCTACTGAATTATTTTATAGAATCATTTTGGTTGGAAAAGGTCCTCAAGATCATTGAGTCCAACTGTTACACCACCCCTGGCACTAACCCGTGTCCCTAAGAAACTCATCTCCGCATCTGTTCAACCCCTCCAGGGATGGTGACTCCACCACTGCCCTGGGCAGCCTGTTCCAATGCCTGACAATGTTTTCCGGGAAGAAATTTTTTCCCAATATCCAATCTAAACCTCCCCTGGTGCAACTTGAGGCTGTTTCCTCTCATCCTATCACTTGGGAGCAGAGCCCGACCCCCTCAGCTCCAACCTCCTTTCAGGCAGTTGCAGAGAGTGATAAGGTCTCCCCTCAGCTCCTGTTCTCCAGGATGTAGCCCCAGGTCCTTCAGCTTCTCCCCATCAGATTGTGCTCTAGCCCCTCACCAGATTCACTGCTCTTCTCTGAAGTCTATCAGTATTTGGCCTAATTCAGCAGCTCACAGCTGAGATAGGAGGTTTAAGGAAGCAGTTTTGATGCAAGTCAACCACATGCTCCTCAGACATGGATTTGCTTTGGGGACTCAACACTGGATATTCCTTTCTGGATGGTTGCACTGAAGCTATAGCAGAGGCATGAAGATGAAGCATGTCAGAAGGAACTGTTACACTTTATGGGACCAGGAAAGGCTGCTCACAAAAAGCGTACGTGATTTCTGCCTAACAGAAGCTCTCGGGCAGGGATCCCTGACCTGAGTTTGCGGAGCTACTGCTGTCACAGAGACGAACCTGTGCTGAACTCAGGCTGTGGCAGCAGAAGCCCCAAACCTGTGTATCCCAATCCACCACCTCTTCTCCCAGTACTGGCAACTATTGCTTTTGTGGTAGTTTCTGGCCGTACCTCCTTCCCTAATGTGGTGGTGGCTTGTTATAGCCCTGAGGTGGATCATGCACATGGGCACGCTGGGTTTTGGCAACTTCTCTGTAGCAGATCAGTTCTTTGCTCCGTGCTGAGGGTTATTTGAGTAGTTGCTACCAGTCCAGGAATTTTTAGTTTTCTCTGGAGAAAGGATACTTTTTTGCATCACTTTGAGCATATGGCAGTAAGATACTGCAGCCAGAGATCCCCTGTGGCATGGGGATGTCCTGCACTGGAACAGATTTAGATGCACTGTCCTGTCTTACAAATTATACCATGGCATTTTCTCACTCCCTGGGCTTCTTGTTGCGATAATCTGAGATAGCTAAGTTTCACTGTTGACTGCAGTGTTGTTCTTCCCTTGATTCCTCTTTGACATTCAACTCATGGACACATTTGGAAAATAGCCCTTCCTGGCTTTTAAAAGACCTGATTACATGCAGCACTTGGTAATAGGTCTCTACCTTCCCCATTGATTGGATTCAGCCTCAGAATGGCTGTTACAATGCTGGGAAACAAAACTCTCATTTATATAAGATGCTTTAGCCTTTAGATGACAGACACTAGGCAGAGATGAACTGTTACATATCACAGAAGACTTTTTTTCATAAAGAACAGACCTCATGACGTGTCAGTGTTGAAAGACTAATACAAGCTACATGTAGAAAAGACATTTTCAGGAGGAAAAGCAGCATTACAGCACAACCTTTTTCTGTGCTACGCCCTTCTGCTATCTTACTTACAACAGCTTATTTCCCCACCTTTCTTCAGGGATCTTGCCCTGCTCATTTCCACATGAGATGCTGCAGTGAGATGATCTTCCTTGGCTTTGTGGATGGGACATCTAGCCAAGTGTCTCCTCTCTGAATTTCTACAGCTCAATACAAGTAGCTTTGTTGGACAGGAGTTGGTCTGAGGTTTTGAGGGAAGTACAC
The DNA here is from genome assembly GCF_037038585.1 of Patagioenas fasciata. NCBI lineage: Eukaryota > Metazoa > Chordata > Aves > Columbiformes > Columbidae > Patagioenas > Patagioenas fasciata. The sequence goes on along the minus strand of NC_092521.1, from coordinate 166,009,689 downwards.
ACACACAACCAACATATGTATCGGCCTGCTGTGAATACGACAAAACTCTACAACAAAAAAGGTCAATGAACTCTACAGAAACACTACAGTGCATTACAGAGCATCACTGCACTAACGCAAGTTTCCCTAGTCTTCTTTATTGGGGATATAATAGAATCATAGAATAGTTTGGGTTGGAAGGGAACCTTCAAAGGTCATCTGTGATGTGTTACAGGTCTAGGACTTGGGTCAAAGGAGTTAGACTGAAGAAGTATAAAGGGGCACTGGAGTGATTAATCATTCTCCCACCCATCACAGCTGGCATGGGAATACATTGCGAGGCAAACAGTCTCCCTGAGTCTCATTGCCCCAATCACAGGAACCCCCAACAAGAGACCTGACCTGTCCCTCGCCGTGTATGACCTCTCCTATACATGGAAGTGACCCCTGTGCAGACCCCGTGTTCCATCATTGTACCCTTGAACTCTGCAGCTTCCTGCAGTGTGGAAAATTTGTGGCAGGGCACCAAGACATATTTAAGTCAGCTTAAAGACCTATTTAAGGCATCATATGTAACCCTGGGCAATGCTGTAGCTCCTGGCGTTATTTATGAAGGTAGGACAGTGCCTCCAGCCCAGTTTCCAGTGCCTTAGGCAAAAGCCTGGGCTCAGATTCACCTCAATCAATCGTGAAACCTGGAGGCCTCAAAATCCCCTTTAAAGTACTTTGGTTCTTTTACCTGAGGTACCACAGCTGCTGTAGGAGGAAGAGCTTTACACAGGGATTTCTGCAGGAGACTTCAACAGAAGATGGGTGAAAAACTCATTTTCTCAGTGATGGATTTATCCAGCACTTTCCTTTCATGTTGCTCAGAAGGGCTGGTTGCTGAGTGAGTCACGATGAATTTGCCCTCAGCAATAGCTGCTCCTTGCCCCAGCCTGGTCAAGGAGGCTTCATTAATCTTATTTAAAAGCTTTATATAGCTCCCACTCATGATCTTGTTGCTGAGGCACACCTGGAAGACAGGGTAGCACCAAGCAAGCAACACCTGCTGAAATTAGCATCTTCAGAGACAGGGACATGCCTAACCCTACATCTCCATAACTACAGTGCCATTTTAGACACTCATGCCATTATCATAACTAAATTTGGGAGTCTCAAACTTGATCCACTTCTCAGCTCATGTGCCTAAATCAGACTGAATTCCATGCCAGCTCTTGTCCTGTTGAGATGTTCACCTCAGCCAAGGTACGATGTAATCTGTAATGAGGATGCAATAACCAAATAATTGCTCTGCTTCTAAGATTACATGGTATGATTAATTCCCCAACTCACTATCTTGTCACATTCATACAACTGACAAACTCATGACAGTTTTATCCTCTAAATACTGTATAGCATTGTCCACAGCTCTGCTTTGTCCATTAATCCCTGTGCATGTTGAATGGAGATTTCAGGATAGACTTAGTTTCCAAATGCATGTTTTTGCTTTTCATTGAGTACTTTTCTCTGCATTTTTTATTTTTTTTTATAAGGTTGATTACTCTGTGAGACAAAACATTTTAATGGGAAGAGTGGATATACTGTACTGGCCTAGGTATTATTACCTCTGTTAAGAAAGGAAGGGTGAGGATATTCAATGAGCTTTGCCTTAGGAAGATGTTTCTCAAGCCAATATTGTTTACTGCAAACAAAAAGAAAATGTCTCTTGCCCACCAAAGTGGGGATTTTTGTTCCAACTAGAGTGTAGAGCCATGGTCACCTTCACAGAGTAGTGACCATTGATCCTAGCTTGGACCTTTCCTGAGGAGGTTGCTAAAATACAATATTGTCTCTTTATAGTTCCAGGCTATTTCTTGCCTCATTCCCACGCTCAAGGCTATTGGCTTTTACAGATTATCTTTTCACTACTTAGTTGGCTTTGACAGAAGAGTGGAAAAACATGCCATAGTCCCGCAAGAGAAACTGCAGTAAAGACAATCCCAGAAGTTGACTTGGCAAACTGAAAATGCGAATATCAATTTATTATCTCAGCCTTCTGCTACTGTGCCCTGTCTTCTGCAGAGACAATCTGGCTACACAGGGTAATGGTTTGAGCCTATGGAGGCCTGTGGCAAAGCCCCTGCTGACCTCAACAGGGCTTCTTGCTGGAAGCCTAATTTGCAGAAATTCGGTATGATGTCAACAGCAATTGGTGACAGAAATAAAAACGCTTCTTACTGGGCAATTCTATTCCTCTGAAAATGAGCACTTAGGTCAAATCAATTTGCTGATCCTCAAAAAAAAATTAAAAACAAAAAAGAAAAGAAAAAGTGTTAACTTACCCTTAGTACGCTCAACATTTTGTGTAACAACAGAAAAAAAAAGCAAATTAAAACCAAACAAACAGGAATGCCTGGAAAAAAGCCATCACTTTCATTTCTTCCCTCAGTTTAATTGCAGTTGTAGACTAGATTCACAGGTTAACAATAAAAAAGCCTCACAAGATTTATGTCCTACCATGAAAGAGAATTGAGGTCTATTCAAACAAGAAATCTCCTAAATCAATTGGGTGCCTTTGACTCCTTCCTTCCCTCTCATGGAGTCTGACAAGCAAGTAATTTTAAACGATAAATTGCTCTACTAATGAGTGTCTCTGCAAATTTTCCTGGAAGTTGTATGGAAATTTTGGGTGTCAAGGGCTCGACACTATGTATGAACAAAGAAATTTGACAGAATAAATTATTATAATACCATATTGATAGAAACAAAGTGGCTTATGGTTGAGACACATAGCCTTCAGTTTGTGAGGCCTTAAGTTGTCAAGGTCAAAGCCTCGGTTAAAGCAATTTCTCATCTATCAGGAACTACAACAAAGAAAAGGTCTTCATGGGATCAATAAACTTATGTCTTGATGATGGACCCTTCAGCTCCCAGTGGATTCATCTGTAAGTTGTCCCTACAAAAAGTACATCAGGTGGATCAATGTAACTGAATTCATGGTCACCATTTATCTCAGGCAAAAGGGATAAGAGGCCTCAAACACACATTGTCCCTATTAACATGCCGCTCTGCATCAATGGTGCCCCAGAAACATTATGCAAGAGTGCTCTTAAGCCTTAGCAATAGCAAATTAATTCAATTTATCTTGACCTGCCTTCCTCTAGGTCACAATACATTTTCATGCTCCCATAATTGCCCAAGAGCACACACTGGAATACTTACTCCATGTCAGCTGTCACTGGGCAATTTATTAAGCCATTATAACCTGGATTCGTGTCTGTGCTTGTTGATTTGTTACCGCTTTCATAAAGCAGAAGTGGCATTTCTAGACTGATGAGCTGTGCTGTACACCCATACACATGCACACACACACTACTTCAGCAAGCTACATCTTGCCTTGCTCCCATCAAGCCTGTAGAAGGATGAAGGCATTAGGAGGAAGATATTGGGCCTAATCTCCATCTTTCTTACCTGTGCCATCACTTATGCCAAGGCTGGGCCACCACTGAACTTGGGTTTCTCTGGTTAGACTATCATTTCTCTAGCAATAGCTCAATCCAAATGGATCCCAAAGCCCCAGGAGATAACCTTGGCCTTTCTTTGTGCTTTCACCTCTTTAATAACATCTGAAAGCCAGCAGAAAATGGCAAAGCATTTAAAAGTCTGTCTTTGCTAAGGTGCAAGTTACATGAGACAACCTCTACTTCATGTTCTTGCAAGACAGCAAAGCACACAGGGTCAGATCCTGCACCTGCAGAAACATTGCGAACTCTATTAAAATAAGTGGACCTGTACATGTTTACACCAACAAAAAACATGTGGTCCACATGACTGTACTTTATGCCTTGCCCACTTCCCACGCAGGCTTCCTCAAATACAACGCTATCTGTCAAACTCAGTAGGAAGCTCTTATGTCTGCTTTTCCTCACATAAGAAGCAAGTTTAAGCCCCATGACTGTGATCCTTGAGGCTATTTAAGCATTTTGCTTCCACTGATTCTAACAAGGGTTATGTAACTGTCAGTCTTTGAGGGATTCAGCCTTCCTATTTTGTCTCTTAGGAGTACTCATTTGATTTTCGGGGGCAGTCTTGTGAGCATTTCTAAGCTGGTGATTAGCTCTAGCTGGTCTAGCCTCTGCATCAGATGACTCAGAGTTGAGTTTAGACGTAAAAATAGAATTAGCTTGGTAAATGGGGTAACTGTCCCTATTTTGTGCTCATCAATCGCAGAACGCTGTCACTTCTGAACACATCTTCAGTAATAAAGCAAGTCAACCACAAGGCAGCAAATAAAGGGAGGAGGTGATCAGAGTTTTAATAATGCCCTTTCCTGTACTTATCACATTTTCTCTCATTATAGGCAATACTGAATTTCTTTAAGGTGCCAGCCTGTGACTGGGGCACTGATGTGTCAGGCATGACAGGGTCACTTACGCAAGGAAAGTTCCTGCTCCAGAGCTCTTCTGCTGTCTAACTTTCTGCCCTCACTCCTGGGTTACTTCCAGAAGCAAAGGAGAAGACAAGAGGGTATCACATCCAAGCAAAACTGTTTAAAATCATGTTAGAGCTTGGTCTCCATGGTCTAGACCCTCAAGGGTTGCCTGATATGAGCAGTCCAAGGAGCAGAAGAGGCATAACCCAGAATCTGATACTTTCTCCTTGAAGGGATGGATCACTTCATCCATCCTTTGTGGGTCTGGCCTGTGGTCAACTGTAAGGAAGGGAGCCCAGCAAGAGCTCCCATCCAGCTCTCCTTCTGTTGCTTCCTGTCAATTTTGCTGTGGGATCTGCTGATCAATACCTGTTTCACTTCTAAGTAAGGATGCCCACGTTGGCCAACTTATAGCTGAAATTCAGCCTATTTCTGCTGCTTCTCCCATATGAGAAGCGTTCTCTCAGATGATTCTCTACATCTGAGTGCTTAAAGCCCAGACTGACAAACACACTTGCGTATAGATCTATTTTTAAGCAATTTAAGCCAACAGGATGATTCACCTACACATAATTACAGACATACTGTATGACTGATGGCATGACAAAGAGAGAGAATGTGACTTTTGTCTACTAATGCCTGTTGGTACCTTGGCCAATATGCTGTGTATATATGTGGCCATCAGACTCCTCTATGTTTCTACCCCTCTAGAAAGTTCAAGGTCCTTGCAGTGCTTTGTTTCCCACTGGAAAATCCCACATTGGGCTTTTGGAGAGCCAGACTTCTCTGAAGGTCATTCAACATGCTTCTATTCAAGCCAAGGGATCCCCATTGTGCCTATGAACAGGCCCAGTTGATTTGGGCACCTGGGGAGAGGAGAAGATGTGATGGTCATTTATAAAGCTACTGCTGCTGAGTTTTCTTGGTGCAGGACAAAGGGTCTGGGCCACCTTGCGCCGGTCCTGGGATCAACAATAATTTAAGCCTGCTACATTTAATTATGAAATGGAGTCTTGTTTGTCAGCTCACGGTTTTTACCCCATGAAAACAAGTTGGATTTTTCACCCAAGCAGCAAGACTTTGCTTTCCCCCAATTGTGAGTTTATCAAGAAAGAAGGAGCAAGGAATTCAAGGAACCTATAGTTATACGCACCATGTGTATTTTGCCTTCATTGACCCTGAAATGCTTACTGCTACATTCCTGGGCTCTATGTCCCGTAGACATACTCAATAAACTTAATTTTTCAGGGAGTTCATGTTGAACTCAGTGTTAATCCAAACTCATTTGAGTTTAAAATACCATAGAGTTAACACTGTAGCTGAGGTTTCCCACACTAGGTAAAATTAAGTAAAAACGCTATTGCAGCAAAGCTTATGAACCAGTTTTTTCCATTATATACACACCTACATGTACTGGAGTTCCTACTTGGTGGAGCATTGACTCATTTGCTGGTGGAGAGCTTAAAAACCTTTTGTGTGGCTAGTGTATAAAACATAATTTTAAGTCTCCTTACTGCAACAGGTAATACTGAATTCAGGACTCTGGTCTCTTCAGCAGAAATGTTGGGAGAAGTCTGCTCATTCAGATTTTTTAAGCCCTGAATCTGTTCTGGGAGCACGGTGCCTTTATCTTTAATTCCTTAAAGGAAATAAGTGGAGTACTTTCTCTTCTAATAAAACACCGTTATTGCTTTGGTTTTGCCCTCTTCTAAAACAACATGGTGGTGACAGCATTCAGTAAATCGAACTGTTTGTTCAAATCTCTCCTCAGAGTGAAGAAGCTCAAGACTGTTTCTAGCCATTATACACAAAACCTTCAGTAAATTGTGTATTAGACCTTTGGTATATGATCTAGTACCCAGGTATCCCAAGTCAAAACGTTATCCCACACGTTCAAAGCACAAGCAAACCAATTATTTAACCTAACTCAAGCCAACCTAACCCAACCAAAACCCACATAAACACAATGGATTTTATAATTATTTCTGCAACTAGATGAATATTCAGGAGAGGCATTTTGATTGCATTTCATGTAGGTATTTTTTTCCCTATGATCTAAAGCATTGTCCAAAATGTTGGGTCAAGGCAGGCATAGATTTCACAAGGGTTATGCTCAGCCTAGTGCAGTGGAGACAGACTTGTTCCACATATTTTTATAACCCTTGTATATCATCCAGCCTTTCTGTCTGAGCTGGCATTTAACATGAAAAGCCTCTTGATGGGAAGAAACGCGCACAACGGTGGTACCACTGGTCTGCTTGAAAGCACACGGGTTTCCAGGAACTCTGGATTCTGCAGGACAAAATCCCGTATTCATACATGGAAGCACTTCTGGATGGACAGTTGGAGCAAACACTTCTCACATGGCAAACTCCCGCAGGGGTGAGAGATCAGTTCAGCTTCCACAGCTCATTGGGTTCTTGGCTCTTCTGCCAATTAGCATTAGTTATTTGTGGCAGCGGACACCAAGCAATTGTTTATTCCAATTTACGTGTCATTCCAACCACTCATGGACCTTCACAATAAAACCCCGTTGTTAAATGATACAGATCCCAATGAACCACAGAGGGGAAAAAGAAACAGTCACTGCAATAGGAACAAGTTATTGGGGAAAAGCTGGGACTGGGATACTCTTTGGTATCAGCTGAGAGGTGCTCGAGCAGAAAGGTCATTATACCAGCAGGGACAGGACTTGGGGTGAGGATACAGAACAGCCACAAGGCAAAGAAAAAATTGTGTGGATGGAAGAAAAAGGATAATATTTTTCTAGTTCTGTATGACATAAAAGAACAGGTCCAGAAGGGATCTGCTGGACTGCTGTGCCCAGTCCCCTGCTATTAGCAGCGAGCAGCCCATCTGACGTTCTGAATTTATTATGGAGGGTTCCACATCTCTTTATTTTGCTGATTTCAATTTCCTGCCTAAATTTATTCATAACTAGTGTCCTCTTACGTCAATATGGCTTTAGGTAAACAGCTCTTCTTCCTCCTTAATGTTTGCTCCAGCTGATAATGCTGGGTTTGAAAGTGAAAAAAAAAATATCCCAACTCCTTTATTCCCCTCATTTATCATACCAGTGGGGAAATCTCCCAGTTGCAGACAGCTAGCATGGGATACTGATCCAGATGGAAAACAGTGATGTCTACACGTAGATTTCCTGCCTAAACTCCTGCTGAGAACTGGACAATCAGTGGAGCCCAGAGAGCCATCCAAGTGCAGGTAAACAGCTCTCCAGACTTCAGTGAGTATATTAATTAGAGCTTGACTAATTGTGGTTGCACTTTACACATGTAGCTCATGTATAGGTACTTACCCCGTAGATACCTAAAGTTAGTCATGTGAATCTGGATCGTACTCCCACGCCAACTGAGGGGAAAGGTTTTATTGAATCCCTAAACTCAAGACTGCAAGTCTCCTTTGACCAGGATATCCAAGAAATTAACATCCTACTGGGAAATGGACATGCGATTGACAGAAGCCCCAAATTTTTGTAGAGTCCCAGCTGTGGGTTTGGCCTCAGAAGGGACCAGATGCCTATTAACCCCGCTAATCCATTTTATGCCTTTTCCACACCAATTAATCTGCAGCAATCATGTTTATGTTTCTTTCTGACAAGAAAAAAAATAAAATTGAAATTTTCCCAAAGTACTGTCTCACATGCATTTGCAAGGTAATTTTTGGTGTATTGTTTAACAGAGTGAGGTGGAAACTTCAATATGCACAGGTACTTACTGAACTCACAAAGCAGTGTTCAGATTCTTCGCTTTCGAATAGGATGACATCTTTTATGAAGACTGCGATAGCTCTCATTATGAAGGACATGAAGAGGTGCATGTGAATATAATTTCGAGTACAGTGTAGTTTTCTGTTGGGAAGAGATGAAACAACGTTTTTGAATAGCAAGGCTTCTCAAAAGCATTATTTTTCTATTTACATGTTTCTTCTGCCAAGACATAGACCTGGAATTAAACATTAGAAACCCAGAGACAGACGATGTTCTGATGTAAATCACTGCAAATCCACTTAGGGCTTTTAAAATCCACAAAACATGTGGCAATCCATATATTTGGAGCAGTGTTGCTGCTTTTCCAGTTCTCAGGAAAAAAGGTCAAAATACAGAATGACAGAAAGTAGGGCCATCACACTGCTCTCCAATGGAAAATAAATGGTTTCGACTGAGCAAACTGTGCTCATCAAAAAGGTCTCTCTTCTATGGAATGTTTTTACCGCAATAATTCTTTCCAAAGTGAAATGCCTCTTCAGGAAGAGAAATAAATTCTCATCAGCTGCTGTCAAAATTAACACATATTACAGGCTTTCTGGAGCAATATGAACTACATTTTCACTTAAAAAGGACTAATTATTAATGATATTGAGAACAACACAAGGGTTTTTCTCTCCCTTGCCCACTAATATTTTGAAGGGGAATTCTGATCAAGTAGGTCTTTTTCTCAAGTGAGACTTCACATCAGCTTAAGTGAAAGGCCTAATACTCTGCAAATGGGTACTTGGTACAGTCGTCAGAACCACAACAGACCTCGCTCAGCAACACGATCAAATTACCACCTCTTAATGAGTCACTGTGCATTGGCAGAGTTTATGCTCTTAATCTCTGACAATGGCAAGATAATGTGACCGAGCTGAGTCCTCTGTACTTGCAGGCAAAGGCAAGTCAAATTATGCTGTTTCCCACAAATGAAGAGCATGAACCCTGACAACTGCACCAGTTTGGCTGGCACCTTGTACCTGGTTGGGATGATGAAATAATTTGCACATGTGTCTGATTCACTCTTCCTTTGTGAGAGGAGTGGAGACAGCACATATGTTGAGAAGTGCAAAGATCTCAAAGGTGAGGCCAGTCTTGGTATAAGTGTGAGAGTTACCCTGGAATATAGACTGTTACCTATAGATTTCCTTTCAGGTGATGTCTGGACCAGACTGTCATAAATTGGACAACCATATAATGCATTTCAGGGCAGCCACTGGAGAGCGGCATGAGATGGAAACACATCCAGAAGGTTTTTCCATCTCACAGAGGCTGTCTTTTCCTGTTCTCTCCATACATGAACAACATTATAATAGGAGATCACCTTATATGCAGACTTCTTAGTTGGAGGCACCCACATTTAGACGCCTGAATCTATTATAAACAATGGACACTGAGGATTAGTTCATCTGCTGCAATCTAGGCATCTAATGCAATTTGATATGCTTTAGAGTATCTGCCCTTAAGGGTCTGGGTCTCCTGAAGGTCCTGAATCATATCTGCTACCCCTGTCTGCATCTCAGAGGCTCCAGCATAACTGAGAGGGCTCTGGGTGTCTATGTCTTGCCATACAGCTCTAGCAGGAAGCATTTCTGAAATAGACTTTGAGAGACAGTTTTGGGATGTGATTCACTTGTCCCATTTTGAATACCTATTTTAGTAGAAATGCATCATTCCATAGTATCCATATACACCATACTGACTAGGTTCCTGTGGACTATATCAAGGTTATTGGATTAATAGTCTCTAATGCAGAGATCCATCAAGTAACAACCTACACTTAGCGAGATGAATCCCACCTAAACAGTTGGATTTGGGTTATAACTCCCATACAAAGACCACAAACCACATATCAGAAAACAGTGGGCCTGAAAGACAGAAGAACTTTCCTCCCTTGTCCAACTGAGACTTTACAGAAGTCTTTTGCATGCATTTGTAACACTCATAACCTATACCAAACAGCCATTGTGTCCCTTGAGTCATCCCCTTACCTATGCCTTCTTTGCTCACGGTCTTACCTGAAGAGACATAAAATGATCATGGCAGCTGTGAGAGCGATGAGCGATAAGGTATGTCCGATGGTGTAGCCGGTCTTGACTGTGCCATAGAACGCTGTTTGCTAATGTGAAGGAAAGAAACAAAAGAGGTCTTTCAAAGAGCTGCCAACATGCATTCCTAAATAGAACCATAGAATCATAAAATCATCCAGCGAGACCTGGACAGGCTGGAGAGCTGGGCGGGGAAAAATTTAATGAAATATAACAAGGGCAAGTGTAGAGTATTGCATCTGGGTAGGAACAACCCCAGGTTCCAGAATAAATTGGGAAATGACCTATTAGAGAGCAGCATAGGAGAAAGGGACCTGAGGGTCCTGGTGGACAGCAGGGTGACCATGAGCCAGCACTGGGCCCTTGTGGCCAGGAAGGCCAATGGTACCTGGGGTGGGTTAGAAGGGGGTGGTCAGTAGGCCAGAGAGGTTCTCCTGCCCCTCTGCTCTGCCCTGGGGAGACCACACCTGGAATATTGTGTCCAGTTGTGGCCCCTCAGTTCCAGAAGGACAGGGAACTGCTGGAGAGAGTCCAGCGCAGCCACCAAGATGCTGAAGGGAGTGGAGCATCTCCCGTGTGAGGAAAGGCTGAGGGAGATGGGGCTCTGGAGCTGGAGAAGAGGAGACTGAGGGGTGACCTCATTAATGTCCACAGATATATAAAGGATGGAGCCAGGCTCTTCTCGGTGACAATCAATGACAGGACAAGGGGTAATGGGTTCAAACTGGAACACAGGAGGTTCCACTTAAATTTGAGAAGAAACTTCTTCTCAGTAAGGGTAACAGAACACTGGAACAGGCTGCACAGGGGGGTTGTGGAGTCTCCTATTCTGGAGACATTCAAAACCCACACCTTCCTGTGTAACCTCATCTGGGTGTTCCTCCTCCGGCCGGGGATTGGACTGGATGATCTTTTGAGGTCTCTTCCAATCCCTGACATTCTGTAATTCTGTGTGATTCAGTGAATGTCCTGGGTTGGAAGGGACCCACAAGGATCATTGAGTCCAACTCCTGTCCCTGCACAGGACAACCCCACAGTTCACACCATGTGTCTGAGGACGTTGTCCAGTCTCTTCTTGAACACTGTCAGGCTTGGGGCCGTGACACCTCCCTGGGGAGCCTGTTCCAGTGTCCAGTACCCTCTGGGTGAAGAACCTTTTCCTCATGTCCAACCTGACCATTGGGTTCTGTCATCAGTCAGCAGAGAGAAGAGATCAGCACCCTGCCCTTCCTTCGCCCCTTGTAAGGAAGCTGTAACTGTGATGACATTAATACACCATCACTTAGCTTTTACCAACTTTCTTTGTGAGATAAGGAAATAATCCTATTCCATTCTATTAAAAAATCTCCAATTCCATCACCGTTTTAAATCACATCCAGTAGAACACAGGACTCAAGTACCACCAGTGTGAATAAGAAGACCGTGTCTGGTTTCAGTAGAGCTTGGATCTCTCCAAAACCAGGTTGTAGGTTACACAAGGGAAAAGTTCATGCAGGGAGGACTCTGATTTGACACTTGCAGGGACAGCCACACAATTATAACCTTGTGGAACAAGAGTGACTAATGTTGAGTAAAACAGGGCACTGACACATCCGCTCTGAGGTGGTGAGTAGGATGAGCTTGATCTTATTAAAGAAGTTCAACAGTAGAACTGGTCTGGAAATGGGATTGTTTTTGTGTGAGCCAGATATTGTGTTTCAGCAAGTACAAACTTAAAACGTTCTCACTGAAATCACAGATATGTTAATTCAGAAATGTATGTTAAATTGGAAATTCGTTTATGGCTTTTCTGTGATAGTACACAGAGGAAATCTCTGAGCATGGAGCACCACAGGACTTAAATCCAACAAGTAATCTCAGTCTAAATAAAATTAGGAAGTAAAGCGACAAAACTCCAGTTCTCCTAAGGCTCTCCAGCAATACTCTAAATCAATATATTTTGATTATCAGCTCAGAAAAAGGACAAAACATCAGTTGGTATTTGGACATTTGTTTTATCAATGAAAAATCCAAGATTTTATGAGAACCTAACTCAGTTTGTGGAAAATCTTATTTTTCCAACTCTTGATTGACCCACCTCTGCCCTCCTTGCCATCATTTTCTATTAAATACAAACCAAACCAGAATAAAGAACAAACCAAAACTCCAAAGAGCAGTTTAGATAGAAAACACTTTCTAACAATGGCGAGAGTTGACATTTTTGTATGGTATTTTCATAGGCCTTAACAAGTACTAGGTACTTTACAGAACCAGTGAGGCCAAGATGGAGAGTAATCCTCTAGTATTTGCACAAGCCGGCTTGGAGAGTGTTAAAATAGACCTTTCAGAGAGTGCAAAGTTTATGCTGGTCATATCTATATTTCTCCTTAGATCTCACATCTCAGAGATGGCTAAAAGCAGGGTGTCTTTACCGCCACACTGAATGAATCCACATCATCAAGATCTTTGGGTCAGTAGTTCTGAATACATAATTCACAGCAATTGGTTTCCTTGGTCTCACTCATATGATGCCAGGAGGCTGCTATGATGATGGAGTCACCCAGCATAATGTGGTCATACCAAAGCCTGGCTCATCTACACTGCCTGGAGGGATTTGCACTGCAGTAATGAACAGTGGAGGTTCCACCTTTCCATCCTACCATCCTGCAGATCCCACCCAAAGTTAACTATAGTCTTGTTTCCAGTCTTGATTGAGTTTGGGCTCAGGCCTCTGTCCCCAAAGCAGCTGAGACTTTTCCAACAAAATCAGTCAAATTCCTTAGTGTTGATGTTGTCCTTCTTTTATTATCTGGTTTCTTTCCTGGTAGCACCAGAGCAGAAACGTTCCAGGAAAGACCTGACCAGAAGAAGGAGGGAGATTGTTGTAGGGGAGTGAGTTGGAGGAAAAGGTTGTCCCATGCTATATTGAGGAGAGCAAAGAAACAAGGGAAAGGCAATTAGGAGATATCATAGGAGATGTTAGTAGGGGGATGGTTGATGGAAACTGTAAAGCATGACAAGGTAGGGCCTTTTGCTTCTAAAGTTATTCAGAGGAGCAAGTTATGTTATTCAACAAGCAATTTCCTGCCCTTATGTTTTACAATGACCAACCCTTGCTGTGTACAGCGAGATCGCTCTGCATTGAGCTGAGCATTATATTATGTGGGGTCATTTCTGTTTTGGAAACAGCACAAAATGACTTCTTACTCTTCATTTGCACTTGCTAATGACAATCACTTCCTATTTTACACATCTAAAAGCAGAGAATTTCACCTAAGATAATAAATGGAATTGGAATTTCACTCAGCACTCAGATTACTAAAATATTCTCATTAGAAAAAACAGGAATTTAGAGAAATGAAGGCAATGCATGCCAGGATGCCTGGGTTCTAACTCTGGACCTAGACTGATTTACAAAATGAAATGAGACAATTTCCTCAACCTCTCTCTTGTAAAGGTCTCTGTTTAGTTTCACAGGAACGTGATAAGAACAATTAGTTAAGGTAGATGCTAAGCTAAGATTAACTGAGAATTAGCTTCCTTGGTTTCTGTTCAGCAACTTCTAGATTTGTCCCTTGGTAACTGAGATCATTACGTGAAACATTTAGATATGTAAGAGAAAAACAACAGAAATACTGATTCAAGTCTTTCAGTAGCCTTGCACCCAGTCATGCTTTGGGATCACATCACCTAGCCTAAGCTCATCTGGGCTCCCTTCGGAGTAAATGCAAGGAGGTCCCTTGGGAGAGAAATGTGGGGTGAACTGACCAGTGGAGATGTCTACTTCACCATCTTCAGACAGAGCCTATGGGGACACTTAGGGTGGCCCCTATCTGACCAGACAGAGGCACACAAGGGAGAAGCTGTGCGAGACATCTGACAATGGGACAGCAAAACAATCCCCCCCTTTTTCCATCATGTGTTTTTTAATGGTCAAGTTGGAGAATCATTATCACTGCAAAGATCATAAGCGCACTGCCTTGGTGCCTACATTTCCTGCTTCTTAGGGACTGAGAGAATTCAGAACTAAAATCTTACACACAGCCCTCATTTATTTTTCATGCTTTTCTTGTTTCTGACTTGAGACCAGTAGGCGTTAAAAGTGCATGAGGTGTTTTAAGCATGGAAGGTTATCAGCCTGTTCTCAACCCCATGTCCCATACAACCTGCTGTTCTTCTTTTTTTTCTGTTCCCTTTACTTCTTCCTCCCCAAACTGACAGCCAATTTATCAACAACAAAAATCTATTCTTCTTTATGGGCTAGTACTGCATGTTCACCCCCCTCAGCCACCTTTCACACAAATTAGACTTAAACAGCATGACGAAACTGCGGAAATCAAGAGAAAATAATCAAGAAAGAATTAAAAGAGCACAATACGTGTTTTCTTGGTAACGCAGCACTCTGGCAATGCTGCAATCCATTGGGCCGCCAAAGCATGTCCCAGGAATTCCCAAATCCCCTTTGCAGCTGGAACACAAACGGGGCTCTCAATGGAGGGCCTTCTCAATGCAGACCAGTAACAAAGGCTTTTACAATGTGCAACTGGTGCCATACAACTGGACCTGAGGAATGGGAGGCTCGAGGATGTGAATCGGTGGCTGATCTCGAGGGCAGACTCAAGATCTCTTCACTAGACCCCTGAAATTATTTGTGCAACTTTCCCTTTATTATTTTCTGTGTTCTTTCCCTCCTAAGGCTGTCTCAATTCTGTTCAGATTCTCCGTTAACTCTTTGAGTGCCTTGGTAGTGTGTGACCATACACAAGGACCTCCCACCACATATACTTATTAATTATTACGATTCCTATGACCAGCCTTGACAAACACTGACATATGTCATACAGCAGAAAAAAGCATGGGCATAGGTTTAATAGAAACATACAGTTGGGGTGAAATATTATTTTCTAGCACAAGATTTTTCTTGTTGAGCATGGGACAGCTATAGGTGACTGGTTTAGATGAGATGTTGAACTTTTGGTTAAGTAAGGTGAATCTCACTTCCAACAACTTTTGTTATCCTCTTTGGACTTTACCCTTCATGCCTCAGCATGTGGCAAACCAATAAAAAACTTCTTCCTGTGTAATGACAATACTCTATAAAGCTAATTATAGTTAGGTCAGTATCTACAGGCAGTATCCCAGAGAGCTTGTGGATTACTTCACAAAATTTGGTTACATTGCATGAAAATTTGTGCGTTCCCTGCAGTTTTCTTGATTTTTAGCTGACTGTGATAAGCAGAGAAGTGCTGATGGCAAGTGAGTTATGCCCTTTTATCCCTTTTTGATCATTTGATGCTTATGTTGGCCTAGAAACGCTAGAATCACCATATCTACTTAAGGCTAAATTTAAAAGTGGAGGGCTTGTTTCAAAGTTCACCATGGAAAATCAAGCACCTGAGGTTGTGTGTGGGCATAACACAGACACTGATCTGATCTTCTCGGGCACTGATTTCCTGCCACCCCCCTGCAAATCATAGGGGGGATCATCTCTTTGACTAGACACTTAATCTCTGCTTCTAGGGATCACCAAGAAGTTTCTTCCTTCTTGAGGAATCAGAGTGGGAATGGAAAAAAAATCATGTGGTTCTGATATTGATCCCTGGTAATTCTTGATGTCTGCCCATCCAGGTTTACAAACCTCTTCCCCCGGGGTGCTGTTGGAATCATATCCACAAGCTATAGCGTATGGCGCAGGGTACACATCCGTCCAGCCCTGGCTTGTACAATTCCTGGTCACGTTCCCTGGAAGAGAAAAGGGTACTTCAAAAAGAAACGTTCAGCTTTTCGTTAAACAAATGTCTGCCTTTTGTTGATTAAAATGCCAGAGCACATTTCTTGTAACACTTAGAGTAAAATCCTCATACTTCTTCTCTGTTACGAAGTGTTTATATTACACAGAACACATAAAAGGGAGGGACTCATTGGGTCGCAAAGTTCAGACCTTATTGAGTTGCCCACAAAACATCTCTTCTAATGGTATCATAACGCCAGTTGTACCCAGACCTTTGGTTGTTGGCACAGCACCAATATTGTTTGAGAGTGTTATTGTCACTTTACCTTTGTTCCTGGAAAAACTTTCATCTAAACAAAGAAGTGAAGTATTTATGTCTTTCACTTCAGCTGTGAGGAGCCAAGCCAGGAATAGATAAAGCGCTCATTTCACGTTAGGCAGGTAAGGTCGGAGGTCTGGGAAAAGAATGCGGTTCTCAAAACCCCAACCTCGTCTGCAAGCAGAGCCCTGATCAAATGTGATTCCTGGGAAATTTGCTGCACTCTCATTTGAGAAACAAACTCTTCGAAATTTGGCTGCGAAAGGAGAAAAACCAGATATTGACAACATGTATTGCCTGTTTTAACATGTATACTCAAAGGCAGGAAGATTTCCTGGACTCATAAGCAAGCTGAGTGCCTAGGGCCTCCAACAGCCTGAAAAGAACCTTAGTTTACATAAGGACTTCTCTCTCCTTCAGCCAAAACTGACAAAACTCTGAAGTTCACGTGCCTCTTTGGTACTCTCCATTCGAGATTGTCCAGTGTACACCAAGAAAAGCACTTCTTGCTTTGCAAAATATCTCCGCCTCCTGTCCCAGGTGGACCTCAAACCCACTTTCCATAACAGAAGGTAATTAGCTGTTTGGACATCTCTGGTTTGGATGAATATCAGAAATCATTTATTGTTCAAAGTCGGCCTATGAAATGCACATTGTCCTTACAATGATTTGAGTGGTAGCCAGTTGGTTTGTTCTCACTTTTCTGTTGAATCAACCTTCTCTGAGCAGAGGTAAGGACATTATTTGTTGTCAGGAGGCCAAGATACCAAATTTAATCTTCTCCTTTCTTTTCTAAAGTGACTGCAAGTTCAGTGTGATTGTAACAGGGATTCTAGTTACTAGGAGGGGTCCTGTTTGGCTAAGGGGTGCATAGACATTAATCAAGCAACAGAAGGAGATACCAGCAATCTGACTGGGATACACATTACCCTAAAAGGTTCATAGTCTGAAAGGCCAAGACAGATGTTTGTTAGGCAAAAATAACAAAGAATAAATACATCCAACACTACATTGCAAATCCTCCTCTCACCCACTCTGACCACTGGTCCCCACCCTGTCCGTCTCACACGAACCGCACAGTTGTGGCATTCCTTTTGTGTCATTTATCACATAAAACTGCCTGCCATCACCGACTGGAAAGCTGGTACAACAAACTAGAAAGAACAAACAACAGTCAAAACTTGCTTCTTAAATGAAGAATTACATCAGTGAAACTCAAGAGATTTGCAAACATTTCCAACAATGGGGTCCTTTGCACACAGGAATAATAAAACTTCTGCAAACAGGAGCAAATCTGTTATGTAGCTATGAGTCATGAAAATATTCAAGCATCACCTCCAGGAATTTCTGACAACTGAGTCATCTGAACATCTTCCGAACCTTAGTCCTGTCGTGCACTGAAATCAGCAGCAGTCCATCCCCTGGCTTAATTCACTTCTAGAATCCCTGTGACAGGTGGATTTTGACACTAAAACTTGCCCCTGTAATTCCTCTTTACAACAGAACTAAACTCCATGCAGGCTCTGGTGCCTTTGTTCATTTTATCAGCTGCTTCAAAACAAGAACTTTAGCATCGTCTTTTGGGTTCCTGTTCCCAGGTTTCTTCTGCGTGGTCATTGTTTGCATTTCTTTTTGCCAGAGTTCATATCAGGATCATAAGAGATCTTGTGCAAACAAATCAAGGACATGACTGTTCAGTACTATTTTTTTTTTTTGAGGTGTTATGTAATTTCTGTTATTTCTTCTTCATTACAATGGATCCCATTATCTGAACTTTTCTGCTTCCTATTTCCTGCTCAAAACTCCTCCTCTCTGTTTGGGAATGCCTTTAGCTTTCACGGTGGTTTTGATTCTTTGCTTCTTATTCCCAGTGAACTAAGGGCTGCTTGTTTAAGCTTAATTTCCTCCTATTTCTTCACTGTAAGTGCACTTCCTCACAATCCTTTGATTCTTTTTGTAATTCTTCTCGTTGCTCTCAAGAGTACTTCCAGAAGTTGGCTTAATGCTTTAGCAGATGTGGAAACTAAGGTAGGGGGAAGCACAATGGTACAGCATCACTGGCATTAAAAAATAATAATACAAATGTCCCAGATTTTAGGGAAACTCACTTCCAAGGTAAGTTTTTCTACCACCCTTTGCTGCTTATGTGACATTCTGATGTGCAAATTTACACACGTAGTGCGATACAATGAACCTTTCTAATAACTCCCATGTTCTGTGCTAGATGGCTGGGAGGTGCAAAAATACACGGGTAGAAAATACAGAAAATACACAATTTTTGCTCAAGTGATAGATGATATCCCCCCTCAGAGCAAACATTTCTAATTACTATTACTTATCAGATTACTTTCCATAGTGAAAACAAACATACAATTTGGAAAAGTGCCTCACAAGCTTTTAGTTCTTACTCTGAGGTTTACAGGCAGCAAACTTTCAACTGAAGTATTAAACTGAGATTTTTGCGTTACAAGGTCAAATCTCAGCTCTGCCACAGATCTCTAGTGAAACTGCAGCCAGTTATTGTGATGTCCCTGGGTCTCAGTTTCTCCATTTATAGTAGGACTTTGGTAATAAAGTCTGATCTTCTGTCAATAGAAAGAAAAAATATTCAATGCACCAGCTGTTTTCCAGAACCGTTTCCCATTAACTTGTATTTCTCACTACTCCATGTAACACAAATTCTCCCCAGAATGCTGCACTAAGGAAGTACACTGAAGTCACAAAACATAAGTGGCAGTACAGGAACAGGTAGAACTTGGGGATTTTGAGAGTTGACAAGGTCCCCAAAACCTTCCTATTTCCTATTAGACTGAAGCTAAATCTTTTCAAACTGTATTCCTGGAAAACTAATGAGAAAACCAGAGGCTTACAACTCAGTAACACATAATTAGCAGTGCACAGTGGAGGAGATTCACAGTGAGAGCTGGTAAGCATCCCATTGCCAGCAGGTTTGTGCTCCAGGCTCTCCTCTCCGTTGTGGACAAAGGAAGCTCAAGCCCCTGGTATGAACAGAGTCCCCTTGGTAAGGTGGTATCGGTTAACAGCTTTTTCCTTATCCCACTTAAGAAATAATCTGTCTTTTGTGGGGTTTGCATTTCATTTTGATCAGAAACATTACAACTGTCAAAGCAGTGTGTCTAGAACCATAGAATGTCCTGAGTTGGAAGGGACCCACAAGGATCATGGAGTCTATCTCTTGTCCCTGCACAGGACAACCCCACAGGTCACATCGTGGGTCTGAGGACGTTGTCCAGTCTCTTCTTGAACACTGTCAGGCTTGGGGCCGTGACACCTCCCTGGGGAGCCTGTTCCAGTGTCCAGCACCTCTGGGTGAAGAACCTTTTCCCAATGTCCAACCTGGCACATCTTCCTGCCATTCCCTTGGGTCTACTCCTAGTCTACTACTCCTAAAAGCCACATCCATTTTGATGAGATGATGTTTTCCATTTAAACTAAAAATAAGAAGTTTCATTTAAAAAAGTCACGACTAACTCTCATCTATGATAACAACCTCATAACATGTCTTAAGAGAACTTGGCTTCCTGCTTTCACAGAATCACAGAATGGTTGGAAGGGACCTCTGGAGGTCATCTGATCCACCCCTTCTGGTCAAGCAGAGCCACCTAGAGCTGGTTGCTCAGGAGTATGTCCAGACACCTCCAAGGATGGAGACTCCACAACCTCTCTGGGCAACCTGCTCCAGTGCTTGGTCACCCTCACAGTACAAAAGTGTTTCCTTGTGTTCCGATGGAGTCTCCCGTGTTTCAGTTTGGCCATGGTTAGAATATGCAAAGTCAATTAGAAGGTGCAAGAGGTTCTCATTAATTCAGAAGTGCACTTGTGAATGGGACCCTTGCATGTAAGAGAAGTACTCTTCTGGGTGCTGTCACAAACGTAGGACAAAAATCTCTATTTCCCAGCAGGCACACGACCTCATCACACAGTATCACAGTATGTTTGGGATTGGAAGGGACCTCAAAAGATCATCTAGTCCAAGGCTGCGATACCATTTATGAGATGCTGCTACTGATGTTGGTGTGCTGTACTACTCTCCAGCTCATCCACAGCCACTCTGCATGTGGCAAAGAGCAGGTAAGGCAATGAGGCTAAACTCCTTTCATTGCAGTGTAAGTTAAACGAAATCTCTCCACAGCTACCAAAGGTGTAAATCACGCATGTTGGGAGCTACCCTGGCTTGACAGATGCACAATAATTGCTAAGATGCAATAACTCAATTGTGTATCTGAGTTCTGAGCAAAGCACCACGGGGACACAATTAGAGGGATCTCAGCACCCCAGCTCTTTCACCGCTGTCTTCTCTCTTTGCAGATATCAGGACAAAGAGGAGTTTAATGAAGAGGTTTGAAAGGGAACAAGGTGATGACCTTTTCATAAGGCTCCCTGCCAGGTAGGATGGGATGAATGTGAAAAAGGAGCAAAATACCAGTGCAGAAATGAAAGGGTGAGGGGAAAAAAAAGTTCTCTAGAGCTGACAAGTATAATGTACAGAGGTAATCCTTTACAAGCTAAAGGAACTATAGGAATTCCAGACAAGCAGGATGGGAAACTACCCAGTTATCTTTCCAAAAGTATGCTGTGATATAAAAGCCATTGCTTACAGAAGGGAATTACAAGTACAAATACGACGCTAGACCTTTGGCTCATTTATATAAGTGTTTATGGCAGTCAAGGCATAAAACACTATTGAAAGGCAAGGGCTGAAGCTGCAGGTCTGAATAACGAGTTTTCAGTAAGTTTTACTGCAACAGTGCCTCAAAGGCTCACGTGTAGCACAACAGGCCATAATTGTTTAATCAAATTCCCACATTTTTCGGTCCAGCCCAAATACGAGCTCTGCAGTTAAGCAGACAACATTGGTCATCCAGGTCAATGTAAACTGCTATATATATATGTAATATATGTATATCTAATAAAGTACAGCTCTTCCTCATGCACTAATTCCATAAAAACCCATGTGCAGCATGCCATGGCAATTAATTGTTCACATGAAGAACAAGGAGAGATCGTTCTTCCTCCGTACACTTGCATCTTTTTAGTATCACGTCTGCTTTAGGACAGGACTTTGCCATCTGGCTCAGCAGCTGCTCCTGGTTTAAGCAAATGCTTCTTCAGAGTTCACAAAGCCCTTTCTTAATTCCCTGATCTGCGTGGTTTGATGGCGTGCCTATTATGAGAATGGAACTGATGGTTGCAAGCAATTAGCTGAATGCTCCTATCTTTCCTTCTGATTTGCTTGTGTAGCCGTACAAAATCTGGTACACGGCTCACATTTACCCTAAGTGGCTTTTTCTCGCAGTGTGATTCAGAAATTCTCCACTTTGGGCAGCAAATACAGAGGGAAAGAAATCCCTCTGAATGAAAACAAGCAGGACTGGCTAAATTCTGAGACAAGTTTTGATCAAAAGTCCCCAAACCTGTAAACTTATGATGTAAATGTCCAAGTATTCCTGAGTTTACTTCAGTTTTTGGACACGCAGATTTCACTCATTGTTTTAATTCAATTTATTCTGAGGATAATGGCATTTTTCTCTTCTCTTCCTCTCCCACACCACTCTTATCTTTCTTAATTGGATCTACAAATAACAATGAACTGACATTCCTGATACTGAACAGGAAATAAGAAGCTTTTTTTTACCTTTACCCTCTGCATTATATTTTCCCCAATTGGGTAAAGAGCTGTCGAAGCTTCCTAAGTAGCAGGGCAAGTTAGCAACTAAATGACTTTATGGCTTTGCATTTTGCATATGCTGGTGATGGAGGAAATATCTTCTCATCTCCCTCAAATGGAAGTTGCATATGACCTCAACTTCCACACACCTCACCGCTTAATTTATCTTATTCTTATACTCAGAATTTTTCTTACCTCTTTCCAATAATCCTGATAGCTATTTATACTTTTGGCTTTCACTTGTGCTTTCCGGGTCTGTCACCCCTACCAATTCTTTGTGTTGAGTGAAAACATACCTCCTTATGCTTATTTTAGACCTGCTGATGGACAATTTCGCTTAGTACCCCTTCTCTCAGGCACCACAAAACAATAATTCGCTACCTGTGTAACCTCATCTGGGTGTTCCTGCTTCGGTAGGGTGATTGGACTGGGTGAGCTTTTGAGGTCCCTTCCAATCCCTGACATTCTGTGATTCTGTGATACCTGCTTTCCCCACAACATTCAAGACTGTATTTACCTCTGACTTGCACCCTTTCAATCCACATTTTTCTAGATGGAAGAACATTAATCTAGCTACTTTACTTGTACAGTGTCTGTCCATACCTTTATTCATACATTGTTCCAATGATAGTGGACCTATTCTCCTTTGGATGTGAACCTCCTACTGTCACCTGATGGAGCTGCTCAGCTGCACCTTCCATAACATTGTCTGTCCTTGATCATTGTTCCTCCATTGTCCACACAAGCAGCCCAGTGTGTTGACTCCACATCTCCTTCTTCTGCCTCACGGATCCTCATAGCCCTACACAAGAGGTCTAACTCTACTCTGCAGTGAGTATTTATTTCTATCACTGGTCCTTTGGAAAAATGGAGAGATGTTCTACAGCAAAGCAATACACACAAAATTTACTGATCGGGATAGACTTTCTGGAACAGGAACAAACACATGCAAAACTTCTAAGACGATTTCCTGATTTATAAATTTGTTTGGGAATGATATGGAAGACATCTGAGTCAAAATGACTTTCAGATTGGGTTGTATCAACTAGTGAAGGGCCTGGTAGAGAAGTGACATGATTTATTCATGACACATCAGAAGAGAAGTGATGAGTTAGCAGAACCAAGATAAAAACAGAGTGCTTTCTTTATAAAAGGTGTTTAATCTGGGTACGAGTTAAACATTGAACAGGTGAACTGAATGAACGCAGAGAGATAACCGCATTCCGAGCAACTTGTTGCCCATGTCTAGCTCTTAAGATTTTATTTTTCTTAATTTATTTTTCTCATTTGTTTCAAATACACCTTTCAGACTCAGAAACGTGTCCGCAAGTTTGTGCCATAGGTCAGGTTTCAGCTTTTTAATCTCAGTGGAAGAAAACCTCTTATTTGCTTTCAATGGGAGCCTGAATTCATACAAAGAGATATAAAGTCAGCCATCGCTAAAGGGCGTTCACTTTTGTCCCTCTCTTGCTTCATGTGCCCTTTTCTGTAACAGCTTCTAAAGGAGAGCAGCAATCTGTCCTGCTTCTTTGTCATTATATTCCATGGTCAGAAATCGATTTTTTTTTTCAAGCAGAAGCTATTAAAGCCATAGCAGTTTTCATCATTTACTGTTCCTGTGATGCTGCTGAGCCCACTGGAAATAAAAGTACCACTTTTATTATTGATCTCTCCTACTGTTACTGGGGAACACCTGAGACTCTCAGACAGCTATAGCTTGCACTAAACTGGATGCTAAAGCAGTTACAGCTGTGGGGTAACTCATGACAAGATATTTTCCAAATTCGCTTTATCTGCCTCAGTCATGATCTTACAAGAGTTCTGCTTAGTGTTTCATGCTATTTCATATTTTCAATATTTCATATCACAGTACAACCTGTGGCACGGTGTTAGCACATTGACATGACAGACACAGCCTTCAGTTTCTTCACATGTTATTTTTCACATCACTTGGCCTACAGTTATTGCTGCCACATCTCCCTGAAGCTTACTGCACCCTTGATTTTGGGAAACCCTCAATTTTCCCTTATCTTCCTTTCCTCTTCCTGCATATCACATTTCTAAGTGTGCAGATCTTGATCTTTAATAAATACAGATAATTCCTCCCTTCTTCACATCACATATTCCCCTTAATTAGGACCTTTTGTAAACCCTGTTTGTTTTCTCACACTGAAAGTAGAGCTGTCAAACTCTAGGACAAATTTCTCATTAGATCTTTTGATATTGCAATCATAGTATACCAGGAAATATTTACAAGAAAAAGATGCACATTTCTGGGTAAGCGGAGGTATTGTGACTCTACAAACCATGGGCTGGCAACCTAAGGACCTCAACACAATGTGCACGGTAACACTGGACATACACGACTTGAGGTGATCAGTAGAATGAGGTTCAGCTTTTACTCACGAAACCTTCTCAGCACCAACCCTTCAGAGTAGTGGGGTACAAGCAAACAAATCTGAAAGGTCTGAAACAAAACCAAGCTTTAAATATGCCATATATCTGGAGAGCCACCTGTTTCTTCATTTACACCCATGCACATTGCTGGAGGTGGCCAAGGTGGAAGGTGCACAGGAATGTAAAATCAACACTGATCTATGGAAATGGGATCATCCAGCATTGTTTTTCTGCCTTGGACCTTCTGTTGTCCATAACAACTAAAAAAAATGAACATCAAACAGGGCTGGATGTTGTATGATGGGCACAGTGAGCAGGAGGGTTGGCTGACTTGTCCCCTTTTCTGTGACTTCAGGGTGGTCTGGGCAAATAATTGGCCCAATTCCATGTAAATGAGGTGGTTTCCTGGAAATTCTGCCTTTGTGACATGAAGGCACACTTGGAAAGCAGAGCACCAGAGCTCTCGGTGAACAAACCTGCAGAACAGATGAACTCAACTGCTTGTTTTCTTTTAAATGAGCATTGTAGCAAATAAATAGCAGGTCTGGTTCATTTTCAGATTCTCAATGGCAGTGAAAAAGTCTTCTGCTTATCTGCTATCTGCTCATCCCTCTCCTAATTTTATCCAGTTTTCATTCCAGTTTCAAAGGCAATATAGAATAAAGGAGAAAAATAATGAGGAAAAGAATACTGGCTCAAGAGATACTAAGATGTTTTTCAAGTAAATGAGAGTAATTTTTAGAGTACTGTAAATAAATGCAATTCTGCATTTTTGTTTGTTTTCATCCAGTCATTACCTCTTTTGCAT
This sequence comes from Patagioenas fasciata, assembly GCF_037038585.1. Taxonomy (NCBI): domain Eukaryota; kingdom Metazoa; phylum Chordata; class Aves; order Columbiformes; family Columbidae; genus Patagioenas; species Patagioenas fasciata. The sequence continues at coordinate 165,984,559 of NC_092521.1, read as the reverse complement.
AAGCAAGGGGTTGGGATTCATCTCACCTAACTTTTGCCATGGAAATGTAGGGAATCTAGTCTAAAGTAGACTATCAAGTTCCCTGTAGTGGCCACATCCAACATACAAAGGTCATCTCATCCCTTCCTAAGAAATGTCACAGGATAACCCATATTTTGGAGGTGCTGGAGGGAGAAATTAGACAAGGAGTTTAGACTAGATGAGTAATGTTAGGTGCCCATGGGTCAGTGGAAGGAATCTCATCCACATGTTTAACTGAACAAAAGGAAAGGCAGCAGAACACCAGCTCCCTGGAGTCCCTATCCATGTCCTACTTACAAATTCATTTGAGCATCCCAAGACATGGCTATGCTCTGCTCCAAGACTCTGAGCCAACAGGGCTTCAAGTGTGTTTGGAGTTCACATGGAGCACGTGAGGACCCTGCAATCTTGCAGGCGGCATCAGTGGAGCAACCTGCAGTGGTCTATTCTACCACTGGTCTCATTCTCATGTTATTTCATTGGGACCTCTTCCCTTTGTGTAGAGATGTGTGTGCGTTCCAGATCTGGAAGAAATGAGGAGCGGTGATAGCTGGGTATTGTTTCAGCCTGAAACATACATGGACCTGTTGGAGAGGGTCCAGAGGAGGCCAGCAAGAGGATCAGAAGGCTGGAAGCTACCTCTGAGGACAGGCTGAGACAGTTGGGGTGTTCAGCCTGGAGAAGAGAAGGCTCTGGGGAGCGCTTATTGCAGCCTTTCCTTAATTAAAAGGGGATAATAAGAAAGATGGGGACAGATGTTTTAGCAGGGCCTGTTGTGAGAGGACAAGGGGTCATGGTTTTAAACTAAAGGAGGGGAGACTCAGGCTGGTCATGAGGAAGAAATTGTTTACAGTGAGGATGGTGAGAGCCTGGCCCAGGTTGGCCAGAGAGGTGGTGGATGAACCATCCCTGGAGACATCCCAGGCCAGGCTGGATGGGGCTCTGAGCAACCTGAGCTGGTGAAGATGTCCCTGCTCATGGCAGGGGTGGCACTGGGCGAGCTTTGAAGGTCCATTCCAATGCAAACTATTCCATGATTCTATGACCTGAATGTTAACAGCCAATGACTTATATCCAAAGAATTTGACTTGATTCCTTCTGTCTTAATTGAGTTGGATAATGTTGCAAAGGATTAGTCAATGTCCTTCAAAATGAAGGGATGGAGAGAGGGTGTCATTTCCAAATCTCTCTACAGATGAATCAGGAAAAGAAATGAGATGACAGAATTAGACCTTTACTGTCCACCATACTGAATTTACCAAAAGGCAAGTCAGAGGCCAGGAATGATATGGACCATGTTTTGTGTATAAGTCCTCGCAGCAACTGAGATGTACATAGGATCAAATGGTAGTTAAAATAACTTTGGGCACAATACCAAAAAAGACAACTACAAAAGACAACAAAAGAGCTCTTGATTTGTATTTGTTGAATTGAAATGTACCACAGAGAAAAAGATACCTTTTAAATTCAAATGAAAACTCTATCTGAAAGAAGAATATGAATGCTAAGAGGGCATTAATTAAATAAATAAATAAATGAAGAGACATAATCTTCCTCATGGATTATGGGTTTAAAAACTCACAATAACATAATAAGATCCACGATTTCTCAGACATGTCTTGGGGCTCTGCGTGTGCAGAAAAGGACTTTAGGTCAGATTCTGATTGCTAATGCTGGTATAAACTTCAGTTACTCCAGATTTAAAAGACTGTAAATACAGACAAGAATTTGTTTCCAAGTTCTTTAGATTTAAGACAGTATTTGCATACAACTTGCAATCATATTAAACACACAAGTGATTTAGATACATCTAAAAATTTTATCTGTGTGGTGGTGGATGAGCAGATTTGGCCCTCCTATAGCTGAGATCCTGAGTGTCTTTTCTGAATTATTTGATAGATTTCCCTCCATAAACAGTGAGGAAATCACAGGCTGATTCAAACCCCAGAGAAATGTCTCCAGGACATATGAGATGTCACTGTTCACTGCAGGAGAAAACCCATATATCTGTCCTGATTTAATGTTGAGCTTTCATAGGGCTAACTTTAGATCATACTGACCCTGATTGCCTGCACCACGCAGACAGAAAGGAGCAAGGCTGAAATCAGTAGAAAACCCACCTTGATTAATATGTGATTTTGTTTAAATTCAGGAGTTTGTAAATCCCTGACTGAATCATCTTTCTTACGGAGCCAAGACCTGTAAGATCCCTATTGCCATGTAGAAGAAGAGAAGCTTGCTGTTTTCACAAATTAATGCTGGTAAATATCCCTGTGATTTCAAAATTCCTATTTAAAATAAAGCAAACCTAAACACTTGGCATTTCTCTGCACAAATATGTACCTTAGAGGTGACACACAATACAACTGCCAATTTTTGCAGCTGGTGTTAGCCATGGGAGCCTGGTTACATGACTCTCATCCCACCCTAATTCTTGCCTGAAGAACTACACAAAACCTTCTGAATGAGCACCACGGAAATCAGTTTAACAAGCTGTGAGCGTGCGTACAAGCTGTCAACAATAAGCACAGACAGCTTCGTGCTCGTTCTAAGACTCCAGGTAGCCAATAAAAGCATCGCTTCCATGGAAATCCAAAGCCAGATATGACTTGGAGGATTTTCTTCTCAGCATGTAGGATTTGGAACTGCTAAACAGGACAAAAAGCAGCAGTTTGAAGCCAGGAAATGTCCTGAGCCAGATGGACAACATTCTTAGCAATGACATTTAAAGGAGGGGGAATAATTTTGCTAAGACAACTCAAGACTCACCTGAGACCAATATTTACAGTCTTAGCTTGCCTTTATAGCTCATAATGTGCAAATCATATCTGGATATTCAGTGAACAGGTGCAGAACCAAGTCCCTCACCCTCCTGGCAGTGAATAAGTGACATATTCCAGTCTCCTTCCCTCCCTGTATCTTTGGCTCACTGTATATGAGATGTGGTGGGTCCATCAGAAGAACACACAGAAGGAGGCCTGGAGATGTCCTGGATCCTTAACTTCATCGGATCACATTAAAAGCTCATCATAGTTAGTCTTTACTTCCCACATAAATCCCCACTGGAACCTTCCTCCAGTTTCTACCTATGATTCTACTCATGGCAGTTTGCACAATCTGGTTTTGTTGAATATTGGCCCTTTTCCCTCTTTGATTTCCCTCTTGCAGTGGAAACTCTCACCTTCTGTGTTACTAAGCTGAGCAAGTGTCACTAAGCCACCACCTTCCAGTGTTCTCTAGTATGATGGGTTTTTTGTTTGCCAGAATATGTGTCTTTCACAGCTTTAGTTTGTCATTCACCTGCAGCAGAAGGAGACTAAATAGCAATGGCAACATATCTGGAAACCACTGTAGGATGAGGTAAGTAATCTCCTACCCTCTGGTACTGTGGAGGAACAAGAAGTAGCCTTGGAGAAGCTGCCCCACTGGTGGCTCGTAGTTTATCTCAGGAGCCTTCCACGTCCTAACACTGGCCCAAGGATCTGACTGGTACAAGGTATGATGATGTCCAATATTCAAGAGGACATGTGGAAAGCTAATAAATGCTTCAGATGGGTAGTCAAAGCGGTATTGTCACAATCTGTGATCTATGCTACATCAGGCAAATTTTCATATAAGTTTCCTGATTGCTTCCATGCATTATCTCTTTTTCTTTATTTGTGCATGAATGTCACAATAGCTCTGAGAATTTCTATTGTTTGCTTGTGATATGGAAGGGAAGTGGAGCAGGAAAAATAAGTAAAAGACCTTCATGAGGGAGGGGAAAGAAGAGCAGAAGTAAATTTAGAGCACCAGAGGAAAAAAGGAGTTTGGCAAGCCCAAAACTCAGAATAATCTCACCTCGTTGAGTGGGATTCCAGAGCTAAGTTATTCCCATCCCCACCCTTTTAAGTCAATTAATCTCATAGTTGAAGCTTAAGAGCTGTCAGTGCTGATTTTTACTGTTTAACTTGTGCACGATGAACAATTTGCTTTTGGAGGAACTGTGGGAAACAAATCCCTATTATAAATGTCATTTTCCCTGTATTGAAAGAAAGCTGGAATGTTCTGGTCAAGGGATAGCAAGTAATGCACTTTAATAATGAAAGGTGCCAAAAATATTTTCATCCATCTCCTTCACATGGTACTGACGAATGTCAGGAAATAATAAAAATCTTCTGGATTTGTGAATGGCATAAAAATTTAATGTCAAATGACATCAGGGCTATGCTAGGCATTTTAAGGGTTCTAAATGCCAAGAGATATTTTATCCTTTATTTACCCTAAGATAGGATGTTAGTCATTTGAAGAGCAGATTCTCCATTAGGCAGTAAAATCCTATTAACTCTTTGTTCCCCAGTATTTTACCTTTTCTCTGCTATAAATATACAAAAGATTTTAGCTTGCTCACAACTTGGTATAAGCTTTCATGTTCCTGCAAAGGGATCAAAGAGTAAGACATAAACAATAACCAGATTGACTTCCTTGAGAGCTGCTCAATGATACTCACTACTACAAAGGAAGAACTGCTTCACAAACTTCAATGGCATTAATTTTGCAACGAGTTCTATGAAACAAGAGGCAATCTTACCCTCCCTTTATTTAGGATCATACGTGCTTTCCACATTCCTATATGATTGTACAAAGTGCAGAGCTCAGAGGAAATCAAAGCTGTTGTTTCTGGTTGGAAATGGCATTAGTTTCTCTGTTTACAGGAGGAGATGCTTGCCCATATGCTCTGCAAAGGTGTGTTTTAAGACCTTCACATCTGCCAGAGCTATTCTACTATCATTGGATTGAAAATGGAGATAAATATGTGGTTTATCAATGTTATTCAGCTCATTCTGAAGTCAAAGTCTCAAAGTGAGCTGAACTGCACCCCTAAGAAGCCTGTTTCTCACCACTGATTAAAGCTCAGAGATAGGTCTTCATATGGAAAACTCTAAAATCAGTTGATAGGAGTGCCATTCCAGGTTAGAAACTCATTTCCTAAATAAAAGTGTCTTAGCATCAGTTGAGGCATCCTCATGAATTTCTTAGATCCCCCGGAGTATCTCAAATGGCACCAGATGTTTATGTTTAAGAATCTGAATGGAGCCCTCAGTGTCTACAGCGTGGGTGCCTGCATTTCTACCATGCTCAACCGAAAATCATTCAATACAGCAAATGACATCTAAAGAGTTGCTCAAGTCCCTACAGACAGGTGTCTGCTGACTGCACTGACTTGATTATTGTGGATGTTAATAGGATCTTGGACACCTACCTCGTACAGACCCACCTGTCTTAGAAACTGCAGAAATTAAGAGCGTTGAATACCGTTTCTCCAACAAAGCAAGTCACTCTGTGCTTCACCGTATTAAATGAGGAGAAATTGGTATTTCCATGTTGCTGTTCATCTGGTCTCTTTAAGTGGCTAATTTAAGATGAGATGTATCATGCTCTTGACCAAACCAGCCAGCTTTCCAGTGACTGGAATCCCTGGATGACAGTCAGATGCACAAAACCGCATTTAACTGGAGGAAACTCATCCAAAGCAACATGAAATCATGCCAGAAGGCTGCTGACACTGCCAGCTGCAAGGCAAGATGACATTTGCTGATCTCACTGCTCACAGAACCGCACAAATGTCAGCAGACACTACAACATGGGTAGTGGGTCATGGGTTGGTTTGTGTTTGAGCCATTTTCTTCACCTGGTACATGAAGAGCACAGAGAGCCCAAGTGATGCCCTGACTGCTCTTGGTGAAATCTGGACTTATCCCAGAATAGGAACCATTCACATGCCTAAATATTATTTTTTTGAGACAGATACCCTTTGGTACCTGAGGGATCCAACGACACATGAACTACGGGAGAACTACACCTTTCTGCAGGGAAACCTGGAGACCAGAATGTTCTAGGACATCTTGAAGAGCAGTAGTTGCCCCTGAATGAGCAATTTTTTTGAGTCTCATAAGCCAAACCTACTGCACTTCCCTTAAGTTCAACATAACCACAATGATATATCTATGTATATGATTGAATATATATTATATATTCCTCATTGCTCTGCTCTGGTGGGATGAAGTATTAAAAACTTTACTTAAAGAGTTATTTCTTCCTGTTTAACTAACTCCACTGGGTCTCTAAAGCCCAGTGAGCAAATGTTGTGCCCAGGAGAGGGCACAAAGCATCAACAGCAGGCAATTATTCCACATGGCTGAACTAATGCACAGGGGTCTTGTCCTGCAAGATGTGATATTACAGCAGCTCCTGTCAGCTTTCCCTGGGTGTTAACACAGCAGTGATGAACTATTGTAGAGTTTTGAAACAGGGAGGTTACAGCATTAGGATAGGACAAAATCCAGGGATTTTGAATTTCCCTTCTGGTTCTGCAAGGACTTTTGGTGTGGCCTTGGGTCAGTCATGTAAACGGCATGTGCTGGTTAATCAGTGTAGTGTCCTGGTCTGTCAAACAGGAATGATATTGTATCCTTACTCTCATTCATAATCTGTCACCTGTGTTTGGACTGCAAGGCTGTAAAAGTGGAGACTTATCACTGCAAAAGAGCTTAATTCTCTGTGGAGGCCTGTGGGGCTACTATAATAAAAATAGTAAATAATGACTATAAACTACCAGAAGACAAAGTAGCCAGTTGCTGCATGATCCTTGAGACCTGCCGAATAGTGAGTTAAATTCCTTTCTCCATTAACCTTCCCTGCTCGTTATTTGTCAGGTAATTTCTTGGCCTGTGGCCAAATTTGTCATTTCAGCAGCAAAATACTTTATCACATGCAGGTTCAGCTTGTTTATTTTATGTCAGAGACTTAATTAATTACAGTGCTAAGCTGTTCATTTTGTACAACAAACATACTATTACACAGGTTGATGCAATTTTCACCGCACAACATCCGTATTATTGGATTTCACCAGGAGCCAGTTTTAGAATCAGAGGATGGTTTGGGTTGAAGGGACCTTCAAAGGTCATCCAGTCCAACCTCTGCCATGAGCAGGGACATCTTCACCAGCTCAGGTTGCCCAGAGCCCTGTCCAGCCTGGCTTGGGATGTCTCCAGGGATGAGGCATCCACTACCTCTTTGGGCAACCTGTATGATCTCTACAATCCAGAGTAGCACATGGTACCACAAGAAGGATAGAAAGGATGTTCTAATGCTTTGGGCATTCATGTATGGTTTGGAAACCTCCTTTACTCTTTGCTTGTTTCTCCCTCTGATTACACCAAGAAGCTTCCCTTGTGATACGATGTGAAACCCCACAGGCAGTGAAGCCATAAAACCATTTCAGGGAAATGTGGTCTCTGCTTTTGCTTACCGAGAACAGTGGTGAGGAATCTGAAGTACTTTGGGCATGGCCGTACCACAACTTCTCCAACCTCTGCTTCGGGCCAGCATGTGATGTTGTCCCATTGCCTTCTGCAACCTGGGGAAGAGAGAAAAGCAGGTGGTAGAACAAACATGAGTGGTACCTGCTCCATGGAGCAGAGAAACTGGGGTAGAGCAGAGCAGGTGTGCAAAGGCATGTTGAGCCTATTATCTCGGTGCAGGCACCTTTTGGAATGAAAAGCACAGAAATATTTTCTTTAAACACATAGCTTTCAGCTACCCTGATCCCTAAAATTCAGCACTGGTCATGCCTGTAGTTTTTCCAGAAATCAGTACAGAAATTACAGCGCATCACTGCAAGAAGGTGGAAAATCAGAGTTAATCGAGAACAGATTGAAAAAAGTAGAAATGCCTAATTAAACTTCTCTCTTCCTTGCTTTTATCTCTCCCTGTTGCATTGAAACACCTGGTCTGAACATGCGATGCTCCACTTCTCCACTTCCCCCAAACTTCTGTCACCACCTTTTTCTGACCCTTGAAACGAGATGGTTGTGCAGGGGATGTGTTCAGCAGGAAAGGGGACACTCAGGATGACAATCAAGAGATAAGGAGCCAAATCCCTTCTCAAGAAGCAGGTTTTCCCCTTAAAAAGTGAGAAAGAGCAAAACACTTCTGGAGGTTGAGGATGGGCAGTGTGTCACCAGGAGGTGCTCCCCATCTATCCAAGCTAGGAATTAAGGTATAACCAACGGAGCTAACTTCAGGGAGAAAACATACATATTTTCTCAGAATTAAGCATTTCTGGATATTTCAGGGAGAAAAAAAATAATCACACGTCCTTCCTAGAGAGTTATAATGTGTTGTTCTGATTTTGCCCTTTTATTTCTGCTTTCTCAAAAGACGTCAATGATATCACATACATGCTGCGCTGTTGAATAATGTAACTTTAGCACTGGAGCCAAAAGCAGTTGGCAGACGTGAATTAAAATAAAATCGGACGTGTTTTTGCCTCAGCATGTTACGTATTTTAGAGTTCTTACTAGAATTTGGAAAACATTTTATTTTTTCCGTTTAAATTTCCAACAGACGGGCACTTCAATCGCTCCCTGGGGTAGATAGATGGGTTGTCAACAGACCTCACTTTTTATAGCACCTCTGCTCTTGGTTATTTGTCATGCCCCATTAGATCGCAATGTTTCCCCAAATGTGAGTAACGTGTTGCTGTTAAGGTCAACAGCCTAACAAGAGAAACTCAAATATGAAGAAGAAAGCTTTGAGAAAACACTCTTTACATGCAAGAAAAGAGAACTATGAAGACCACTGCCAAGCTGCATGTCTTGGTTATTGTATCCCGATCTGAAATTCCTCCTTTAAATCATCTTTTGCCACTTGAGCTAAGAAAAAGGCTGGTGTCATCATCAGCCTGTTCAGACCGAGGCAGCGTGCTGTCTCGGATCAATAAAGAGAGCACACAAAAATGCTTTGAAGCTGAAAAAGAACCCTCAGCTCTCTTTCAAAGTTATTTTACAGGTTTTTTTTTTCCTTCCTTCTTTCATGAGCAAACTGAACTTTTCAAATGAAGTCCTGAGGTGAGTTCATCGGAGCCTGAAAAACGGAATAACTGACGGTATCTCCTCCGTCAAGCGCTTCTGTAGTGTTCATTAAAATACAGTTTTCAGGTTTCTAATATCAGGTGCAAAGCTCAGTTTCCATAGTGTCATACTTATCTGCCACCAAACAGCCAGCAGCTCCAAAAGTATTAAGACATTAAATATTCTGCCCATGGAAAATAGATGATTTAATGACAGAATCTTTCATGTTTTACAATCTTTTCCTCCATCAACCTCAATAAATTATAGTGGGCCCATCACCTCAGGACAGGTTATAATGCGACATAAAATACAAGGTGATAGTACCAAATGGCTTTTTAAATGTCCTGAATTACGCACTCTGAGAATTTTTGTGATCTGTATCTTCTTCTGTGTTAGCATTTTTCACCACCACTTGTGATACATGAAAAAAAGCTTTTAGGTGCTCACTTTTGTAACAAAAGCTCTCTTTGATTAAAATAAAGTCAAGACACACAAAACTGGCCTTGCAAAACACACAAAGTGGATCTTTAAAAACTATTGCCTCTGTAAAGGCCGCTCATATCTGCCTATTAGCTCTTATAACAGCATTCGTACTTACTGTCCCTCAGATGTGGGGACAATATTTATGTAGCTGGCAGGATCCACATTTTAAAGGTGGGATTCATATCCCTAAATTTATGCATCTCAAAGTCAGATGTGTAAATCTAAAGAAGCCAATGGAAACCAGAGCTCTCACTGGTAGTTCATGTCACTGTAGTTCAGAAAATGAATCATTTTTTGGAGGTGTTCTCTTCTCTCCAATGACTAGAAGAGATCCTGCATGAGTAACTCGAGTTTAATGAATTGGAACAACACAAGGATTGATACCTGCAAGATGCTTTGCATTTGTGGTCCAAAGTTTGCTGCTCACCCTGTAGTTATCCCATTACAACCTCAGGAAAAGTTTGTGCCAGTCCATCCAAACCAAGACAGAGACAATCCTTATTAAACAGCCTCCCAGAAAATGGTTCTCTTTCTCCTTACCCTGGAAAATTGCTGACATCAGGAGTTTGTTGGGCAATATTCAGTCATGACAATGTGACAGATCAATACCCAATAAAATGATTTCAGGTCAGAAACAGCTCCAATGTGCCTTGGTAAATGGAAATCCCTCTCTTCCCCGTGGCATCACTTGGCCTTCATGTATGTAATAAAAGATGGCAATTTGTTTTGCCCCATCAAATCATGTTTGGTGATTGCTAATAGATCCATTAATTAATTATCAGTGTTGTCTTCTCCCTTGTACTCAGTATCTGCAGGAAGGATGCAAAGATATTTGTCAATCCTTACCCAAGGCAGCAGGTGCAAATGAGCCATGAATACATCTACCCTTCAACTCCATTTCAATCAGAAGATCTGCTCTGCTTGTTTGCCTGTGACCCAAAGCCAAGGAACAACACACTGCCAAGGGCTGTGCTTTGCTTTGGGAAGGATCACAAGTGAGTTTGGAGAAGCAGTGTAAAAGTATATGACTTTTTCAAGACAGTACCTCATCCCTGGGTAATCTCATACACTATTTAAAAGCTTGTCATTATATATTATTTTAATTGTGGCTTCCAGACACCCAAGTTTGTCCTGCTGTTGTGTTGGTAGATTGTGAAGTGCTCTCTGGAGCCAAATATCTTCTGGAAGCAGAAATCCTTTGCAATTCTAACAAAGCTCCCTTTAAACCTTCATTCAGACAAGCAGAGGAAACTGCTCATCATTGCACTGTAAGCCATGCAATTAGTGTAATTACAAGGAGCGACATCTCTCCCTCTTGAAGAGGGTTCCTGAAGTCTTGCTCAAGAAATGGGTTGGAGGCTGTTGGCCACATGTCAGAGCTCAGATCCTCATATCCAGCAGCTCAGCCTCCCTCTTTGCAAGCCAAATGCCAAAAGGTGGAAGCCAAGGGCTGCATCAGCCTCAGCTGGGTTTAGGAGAGGTCTCCTCTAGGAGATTCTGGCTCAGAAGAAGTGTCTGAAGACCATTGACACAGTCTGAGCTGCCCTGGGTTAGGAAACCCCACCAGAGCTGCAGAAGGTGGTCACCTTTCCACTGCCTCCACTAAACACGAAGCAAAGCTCAAGCCCTTCTTTCCTCTCCCTTTAAAAGGTTAATAAACAGAAAGCAGGTCAATCGTCATGAGGCACAAGTATACAGTGGTTTGCAGAACCAGCAGCCTAGAGCATGAAAAAACATTTATTTGAGTCGTATCTACACTTACAGCAAATATACAGTCAAAGCTTATCTACGAAGCAGCAGAGAATAACCTTTTTTCATAAATATGCGTGACTTCCAGAGCTTTGGCACGGCTCTGAGATGTGACTAGGTTTGGCTGAGGAAAGAAATGAAGGGCAGTAGGCTGGTGCCAGGCACTTTCTTAACCCCGATGAACTCCTAAATCAGCAAAAAAAACCCTTTCAGCACATCTCTTATTTGCATCAATTTCTCCCTAATGAACGGGGTCACTCCTGGTCTCTTCTGAGGAGGTTAGCATAGGATTGTAAATAGGTGTTTGGTGACATTTATTGTCCCACCGACAAGCTCATGCAGATGGACAGCCTGGGTGCTCACCCATAGTTTGCCCGGTTTGGTCTCATTACAATAAATTACCATTGCATCAACCTTCTTGTCTCAGTCGAGCGCTGAGTTTTTGCCTGACTGAAGAAAACAGATCCCAAAAGATGGTCCCTGCAACAATCTACTTGGTTCTGGACAGGCAGCTTGAATCTAATCATAGTAGAGTCTAAGAAAACCCATCATCAGCCTTGGGTTACTGCTACCGCCCCAGACTCCAATGAGCAAAGACTTCTTAAATCATGGATAAACTTCTATTTAAATCTTAAAAGTTGTACGCAATAATAAAAAATACCGCAGATAGATTCTTTTTCTTCCATAAACCTTTTAAATTAAATACAATTTGATTTTGCTTCTGAACTCATGGAAATTTTTGGAGTTGCACAGTTTAAGTGTCCACTGAAAGAAAAAAACACATCCTTTTTCTGCATTCACTTTGATTCTGCTCACTGCTGGTTCCATTAGGAATTGCCTAGTTCTTTTACAAAGACAGAAATATTCATGACCTAACCACAATATCTCTTTCCCTGGGGAGAAAAAACATAAAATCCTCTTTCACATCCCTCCCCAGGCATCTCTTTTTCAAGCTGAAGTGTTCTATCCTGTTTAGTTGCTTCTAGCATGGAAGCAGCTCCCTATGATTTCTCCCTTGTATCTTTCATGCTTTTAATTCTACTCCAATCTGCCCTGTCGTGGACTTTCAAAATAGAGTTTTACCTTATTTTTCTGTGACAGATTGGGTTTGACCGGGGGTACTTTGGCTCCAAGGTTTCACTAAATGAATCTTCCCTGCAAAATTCAACCCTTTCCCTCCTGTATTTACTGCTGTGCCCTCCTCTCCTCCAGCCCCATTTAGGCACCCTGTGGGCATCTCTCCTCCCCCAACTCCATCTCATCACTTGTTTATTTATATCAACACTGACAGTCTGCTCTGAAGCAAATGCATCCCCTCAGAGCTCCCCTTTCAACTTGCCAGGGCTTTGCATTGAATTTTGGTAGTTTTTGCCTGTCATGCCGCCCGCTATCGCTCCAGCACTATAGGCAGAATGTAACAGAGAAATGATTTAGCTGAAGGAAAACCACAATCCTGCCAGGGCACGCAAAGTCCTGACACTGTAGCATCTCCTTCCCACCACTGAGGTGCTCTTTGTGGTGCACTGATGCTCCTTTACCCATCCCTCAGGGAGGGATTTGGAGTCCCAGCTCAGCAGAAAATGGACTTGGGCAACCACAGAAAGCAAAAGGGATCCCCAGATTGAGGGTAAGTGAACAGAGCGTACCTTGGACTTTGCTTCAATATCTGTGGCAAGCCAGACATCGATTTAATTTTTCCTAATCAGTACAAACTGGAAAGTAACAAGAACACTATTACTTCCTATAAAAACTGCTTTGGAGTTCTGCACTGGCTTCCAGCAGAAGCTGTCCAAGCACTCAACAGGACATGTTGAAATATATATTTCTTCCTAGATGTTTGCAGAAGTTTGACTCAAGGCACATGAAGGCAAACTCACCTTAAGCCTCCAGACTGAGTCATTCTAAACAACGTGAAAGAAATCACCAGAGTCTATTTCTGGAGGATTATTTTTAAACATGAAAATCCTACGAGTTTTTCCATCATCAACATCTAGCAGGAAACAAGTTCTTTTTTTTTTTTAAAAAAAGTTTCTAATCTTTCAACCTTTCTTTAACCAACAAATTAAATAAACACATGACTTCCTTCATCCCTCCAGATCACCGATTTTAGAAATCAAATTTGTGATCTAAGCCCTTCTGCCTAATTCCAGAACATGTAAACTGAAACTAAAGACACAAGATTTAAGACAAACATTTATAAACGGGGTTGCCAAAAACATAACTTACCTCCTCACCAGCATCTAAACAAGAGACAGATTTCTAGTGCTCTGACATGGACCATGCTTAAGGGATTATTCCAGGGCTTCCTCATTCTTCACTCAAACCCCCCTCCTTTTCCAAAAGTTGTAGAGAACCGGATTTATTAAGAAATAGACTTTGAATTTAGGTATCTACTCTTCCTATACTGCTTTTCCCATGTTGGCACCACCAGACAGCAATTTATAGTGAAGATGACTAAGCTCAACCTCTAGAAATGCTTTTTTGGCTGTTGGGAAGCCAAGAGTGACTACCCTGATGAAGTGAGATCTAAAATAAGACTCACTCAGGCTGTAGCTTCTCCAGACCTCACTCTGTTGCCTATCAGAAGGAGACAGGGATGTCATGAGAAGGAAAACATTAAAGATGGTTTGGGTCTTCCTAATAAAACACGTCAAGGAAAGACAAGACATGAGCACAGCACCTTTTACTAATGGTTCAAGGGCTGTGAGAGTCAGGAGACTTTTCTTCAGCTTTGCAAAGTTTAGTCCTATCTCCATGAATTCCTTGACTTGCTTTAATATATATGGCATCTTGAGTGATAGCATCAAGATGAGAGCTCAGGAGATCTGGCCACTCTAATGAAATGCAAACCCACTGAATCAGCTCAGCTTGACTTGCACATTGAAAGCAAACAGGCAAGTGACAGCTCCCCGTGGCAATGTGCTCATGGTTTATCAACCTAGAATAAGCTGTCTCTCCAAGAGTAATTATGGCCTAATTAAGAGGAATCTTATGCTCCTGATGATTTAAAGGATCATCCCGTACCTTCAGGACCAAATGATGTGCCTTGCAATGAAGGAGTTTTTCAGCCAATGCTGTGTTGCTCTCCTTTACAGTAAATATTAGGTTAAGATATGACACTCCACTTAATAAAAGGAAGGGTACAATGGAAGGTTCCTCTACAAACTGTAAGCCACAGACTGCTTGTCTTGCTACTGTAAAGATACTGCAACCCTTAAGCAAAGATGGAGAGAGCTTCATCATGTCAAATCTTCATGATCTGGTTCTTGCTTATTAAATGTGCTGGTGTTTGTGATGGAAATGTGCTTCTCACTCATAAACATAGAGGAGCATGTGCAGAAGCAGGAAGGTTGTGTGGAAGCCCTATACCTCTGTAGGAAGGGACATGAGGGACCAGAAAGCTTTGGTTTCACATTGAGGCATATTTGATGGTTAGAAGGCAAGAGAAAAGCTAGATTTGTGAGACATCAATAATTTAAAAGCTTTCCATAATAGAAACCTTACTTAGGCCAGGAGGAGTTAAAGCATGGTACTTCTGATCTTAACTTTTCACATTCTCCACAATTCCACCTTCCTATGTCAAAAGGTCTGGATATCAAGAAATAAAGGCATCCAGATTACAGAAAGTGCAGTGCACAGTGAAATCAGTGCAAAAATCTCCAACAGCGCCAGCAGGTTTTGGATCTTGGCCATATATTGCAATGGGAATTTGACATAACTTATGGCATATGCTATGTTTTCCAATGTACTTATCCTATGTAAAAACGGTCATGAAAATCCTCTGATACGGTCAGCGGGAAAACAAAAATTAAAAAAAAAATATGAGGAAGGAGAGATTTCTTAACCAGAAATCTGATGGAATGTGAGGGGGACAAATAGAAGCCGTTGTCAAAACTAAAGCTCTCCATAGATGGATTTCATCTGAACAATTATCCAGAGCTTTGAAAATGCTTTGCATTCTCTTTCCATTGGTCTGTAGCAATGGCATTTTCTCCTTATTTTTACAATCTTTGCATAACTAAGGCTGTGTGCATTTATATATTAACCCATGCTAAAGAAACAGCAACAAAAAAGTAACCAGAAGGTCTGATGGCATTTAAAAATGTTACATATTCTCCAAACTAAAATGACTTTTTCAGTAGGAGACTTATGTCCACCAAATGGCTGTTAATACCGACAAGCCACAAGACAGCTGTTCCCATGTCAAATAAACACCGCTGTTTGTCAGAAAGCTTGCAGCCAGGACATGTCAGCAACAGGCAAAACAAAAGAAAAGCCTCCACCCCTACAGCATATTAAGGCAGAAAACAGATGTTGTAAAGTTTTATCTTGTGATTGTGTCACGAAAAATGTGAGGTCAAGGCAAAAGTCAGGTCTTAGCTCTACAGGGAAGAATGATGGGGTGCTGTGTAGATCTGTGTTTGAATTTTATCCTGTTGCTGGTGGGTGTCTGGACTTCAGGTTATAGGGTAGGCTCAGACAGCAGCAAGGAGGTACCACTACTCAACTGGGAATCAGTGGATAGGTCCACCTTGCTTGAGCAGTGGGTTACCAAGAAAGGATGGACAGCCAAATAAAAGCTTTGTAGGGAAAACACTTTTGGGTATTCTTTCCTGAAAAAGAGACTCATGGCCTGAAAGAATGGCCATCAGCGTTGGACTGGATCAACGTAGTCAACACAAAAGTCTGAGGGCTCCTTACATCTATGGTTGAACCTGGGTTTAGCACCATGGCAACATGTGCTTCCTTATCATATTTTAGATGCCAGATTTCCTAGCATGGTGAGGAGAAGGTTATCATCTGAAAAATACAGGGCTACAGGGCAGATTTCTTTTATTGTGGATTTCCAGAGAGGAGGCTCCACATCTGTAAGAGCTGCAGCATGAAGTGTTGGTGGCTGGGAAGTGTTCCAGAGCAGATGAGGAAAGCATTAATGAAAGAAGATCATTTGGAGACACCATGTAGTGGCCTGTCCCAACCAAGTGTCATGGCCACTGTCCAATAACTGGAGGAAAAAATTCTGCTAAATGAAAGACACCTGGACTCTGGTACTGATCCTCTAAGAGAGATAAATGAGAATCTGGGGTTTAAGGTCTTGATGTCACATGGCTGAATTTTCCTCTGTTGTAGGAGATGCCACATTGTTGAGGAATGGAGAGGACTGATGTTATATCTAGAAGCTGCCCGATGCTGCTGATCAGAGCACGACTGAAACCAAGAGGCCCTTTTATCACCTAGACCAGAGTAATAAAGTACAATAAATGAAAAACTAAGGAAAGACAACACGGAAGGGAATCCTGAAGGTCCCTTTGTCTTCAAAGAGATCATTAATATCAAATGTAGGTATTTGGTTTAGACTGTTCTGAATTGCTCCCTAGACTTCATTGTATTTGTTGACTGGATCATCAAGGCTTGACTGAGCTGACCAGCAGTAGTCATTTCATGCCATTCCTGATGTCCCAGGATAGATGAGGTTTTAGAGGGGGTGACGGATATGGTACAAGACTTATGAGAGCCCTACACAATTCTGAAATGACATCTGGAGGCCACACTGATTATCCAAGAGCATCTGATAAGAACTTTGACTTGTGGCCGAGGGCTCACAAGAGTCAACCCCTGTCCAAGAGTCTGACTGTTTTTCTTGACTTTTTCTTTGACTGTCTGGAACCACAGGGACAAACCTGCCTGACTCCCCTGCAAGCAAAGCCTCCCTGCAGACCTTCTCAGCCTGAGGACAGGTCTCTCCTCAGGCTACACCAGTGCCACCTTATATTATTATACAGAGACCCGCTGGGACATCTCTCAAGATGTATCTTTCCCCTGGAAGCCGCCACTCTTCAAATCTGCCAGTTTAGTGGCTCATCTAAATGACCTCACTGCTAATGAGCTTAAACCAGTGAGTGGCCTTTTGCTAATGAAAACATCCATCCTCATGCAGGTGAAGGTGCACCCACATGAGTCCTTAGGAAGTCTCAGAGATGAACCGCAACCCTGATGCAGCCAGAAAACACAGTGCGTCCCCAGCCCTGGGTCCATCCACCCCCTTTCTCCACCCTGCTCTGTGTGCTAACTCAGGCACTTGTGTTGTCATCAGCCATGTAGAGCCTGGTCTAGTGATGGAGCGTCTGGAGAGCTGCTGATAACCCTTCATACAATTCCAACTGACACATCAGCTATCCCCAGAGGTCTTATACAACTGGAAGGTGAGAATTCACTTGAACTTTTGCAAGCAAGGAACTATTAATTATTTCTTATCTTACTGCACCATAAGCAGATGGTGATGAATAAACAGACTCCTCATTTAAACTTCATTAACGTTTTTCCAGCTTGACTTTTAATTTCCATATGTTCACTGCTTCTTCGCCCATCAAACACGCCTTAACTTCTTCAAGGGAGACTAACACAGAATCTCAAGCTCCAAATTTGGCTTTTCAAGCCAGTCTCTTCTCTAGGTCTGTGGAGCAGCAAAAGCAATTTATAGACAATACACAATGTGGACCATTTCCCACTGGGATTCATTTGCATGTGATGATGCTGATGACGAGCTTGCAGGACTCAGCTCTATTGCCTACAACAAGTGTGAAGCATGTACAAGGTTAAGCAGATATGAACATGCATTGGGAGGAGGACTGGCACTCTTT
Source organism: Patagioenas fasciata (assembly GCF_037038585.1). Taxonomy (NCBI): domain Eukaryota; kingdom Metazoa; phylum Chordata; class Aves; order Columbiformes; family Columbidae; genus Patagioenas; species Patagioenas fasciata. Next base: position 165,966,771 of record NC_092521.1, on the reverse strand, counting down.
CCTTCTTTAATATTTTCCACTTTTTTGACTTTTTGATTGAGTTTCAAATCCTGCTGGAAAGATGGACAGGTCTAGATTGCAAATATAAAGTGCAGTGCTGAAGTACTTTAGGTACCAGAAGCAACTCAACTCTAGCAGGTCCTTGATGGCTCTTGGCAATTTTCAGTGACACTTAGAAAATCTCATCTGTCTCCACGCTACTGAACTGGGGGGAACAGAGAGACTGAGTACTGGTCTGACTCCCTAAGATGCTGAGAACCTCCAGCTGTGAAGTTCTGAGCTCGTTTCACTTACACTTCTGCAGCTCCTGGAAAAACACCATCCACAAAAGTCTGCACCCAAAGTCATTGCAAATTAGTGTACGATACTATGTACAGATTTACTTGGGAGAAGAAAGGTGGAGAAAGAGAAGAGGCACCTAAACTGGATGACATGAATTTTCTCTTTTGGGATATTATTTCTACCCAGATATATAGTAGTTTCATGCGAATTTAAATTGTAGCTGCTGCCAAAATACTGCATTTCCTATTCCTCTCTCTTGCTACAGTACTTTTATAAGTACGAATCATAAAATAGCTGGACAGCTTTCAGGTTTTTTTGTCCTTACCTTACCCCTGCTAGATAGGACAATATTAATATTTATACCTTAAAGGAGGAAAACTAAGGCCAGGAGTCACCTTAACTGCAGCAACAGTGCTGCTGTAGTTGGAATAATCTATGGATATCAAGTGAGGTAAAGCTTGCAGGGAGACCATCTGTGAGACGAGTGGGACAAAAACATGCTTAGGGTGGGAAATTAAGGCATTCACAGCTAATGATTCACATTTGCATGTCATTGTTACAAGTAGATGTGATCTGTGTCATTCACGGTATTTTCTCTAGTGCATCCCAGCCATGCCTGCCCTGAGAATGACCCGTTTTCTGCCAGGCCAACCAGACACCACATAGATAACAAAACTATAAATTTCACTACTTCAACACCCAGGTACATCCGTGTGTGATGCAATCCAGCAGCACTTTATCCTTAGCTGTGTGATAAGAGGAGGAATAACCCAAACTCATTTTCCAACATGCCAAAACCCAGCAAAAAGTCTTCTACATCACTTCATAGAAATGGTGCAAATGACCTCAATGAGTTGAGTTTCAGGTACTTGAGGAACACAATCTGCCCTGAGATTGGGATGAGGCATTTTGTGCATTATGTCCTGCATTGAGTAGGGAAGAATCCTGCCACTGACACAGTAACAGGTTTTTCAGCACATTTTTTTTTAAATAATGGCTCAAATTATACTGTAAGCACTCTTTTGGGGCCAAAGGGCTGGAAAGATCATCTAGTAAATATGCAAGCCAAAGTTTAGCTTCCTGAAATGCAATTCCGTATGTGGAAAATGAGATTTATGATGTAATTGGGACTTCACCTCATTTGGCCAAATCCCCTTCAAGCCAGTGAACACCAGGACAGGAATCATGTGCAACCTGGGGTTATTTCTAACAAAGTTGAGCTGCTCATTAAGCATTCCCTCATAGTAAATGAAGATCTCATCAACAGGCAAGACAATCTGAACATGATTCATTGCATCCTAAAAGAGATGTCTACACTTGGCCAGAATACACTAGAGCTCCCAAATATCAAGTGAAAGAAATCCCTCACCAGAAGTTATTCCCATGAAATGGCTGTTTACCCATGAGAAACATACTGGTCTCAGTCTACTTAGTCTTGATTTTAATGGTAAAGAATTTAATTCGGTATTGAATCACAACTACCACTCTACATCTTTACTAGATATTTCAGCATGGAGGTAAAAGGATAACAGACTAGCAAGGACAGTCCTACCCATGAAATCCAAGCCAGCATCCTACACACCCTTTCATAAACCGGGCAAGCTCTGCCATGAGGTCAATAAAAGATCTGTTCCTGCAAACCTCCAGAAAGGCTGTTCAGTATCGTCTGATGGTTGCAAACTTCCTTTAAAGTCCAGACTTTGATCTCACAATCGTTTTATTCCCCTCTGTACACGCCGCCAGCTTAAACTGGTCTACTCTGCTGTTTTCTCCCCAGTTGTAGCTTCTGCAGCCCTTCCTGTGCTGAAAAGCCCAGCTGTTCTCACCATGGTTTTGTGATCCCTGTTTCTCTCCTGTGTCTTTGCTAAAGTCTCTTTAAATGTGGGTGACTTCACCGATACTGAATCACACTCAAAATAGGGAACAGAGAGACTCCCATCCCGCTAATAACAAACAACAGATCTGTGGTCCGGGACTGCTGACAGCAAAAAAAGCCACTGGCACCTACTACCAGGACCAGAAACACAGAGATTTAATTTGAAAAGAAAGTATCGGTATCACCCATGCATATATATACCCGCTATAAGGAATGGGTGTTGGAAGACAAAACAGCAAAGACAGACATTATTGTTTATCAGTGCAAATCTACCTGGTTATCTTGAGCTGGTGATCAATCTCAGCTCTACGGTCAGGTGCTCTTAATAAGTGACTAATCTATCCGACATCTCAAATTACGCCTGTGATTAAGCCTCCCTGATCAATACAATGGATAATGGCTTCCAAACAAAGCTTTATTTCCAGACTGTGCTGAAATGGTGCGTTTTCTTATTTCCACTCATTTAATTAGAAAGGATAACAAATCGGTTGTTAAACCTCAAGTGATTTTCTTTTTGCTGAGAGGATGTGGAATGTGCAGAAACCAACACACCTACCTGGCCATAAATCAAGGTATTTATGTTACGGATGGCAGGGAATCTCAATTGCTTTCCATTCTCCTTCTCTGGAGGACGGAACTGTGTTCAAATTACATTTTTCCTGGGAGTTTTACTAGGATTATGTTTGAAGTTACCTGTCCACACCATCCACGCTACTTTCACAACAGACTTCTCCATAAGATGATCCACCCATAGTCACCCATTTGAGAGCCAACAACTTTTGAGATGCTGGTTTCTTTCTTTTGATTGCAAGGGCAGCCATGAGTATTTAGGTAAGTTACTGAGCAATTAAATACCTGGTCTTTTGGGGCAAATGGATGCCAACTGCTTTCCACACAGTTTGCATTGTAAAATTTGGTTGCACACACACACTTATTCCACTCTGATGTCATCAATGACCATTTCTACCCAGGACATGCAGATCCACCAGTGACATCTGACATTAACTCAGGAGTAGCAGGTACTGTCTCCATGGAGAAAAACATTTTATAGTGCTCACAACAGCAATTTCTGAATCAGTCCCATTTTATGACTATAGGTAGTGACTGGTGGAAATGTAAAATTATCCCAGTCCAATATTTCAGCACTACATTATGAAAAACAGACTCCAAAGGATTGTTTTGTACTTGCTAGTGCTTGGGCATTAAGAGCTTGCAACATGATTGAGTGTGTTTTTACATCAGAATCAGAAAAAATATTTTCAATGGTTGAATCAATGTAGAGAAAAGAAAAAGCTGCTTTGGATTAAAATTTATAATGAGAAAAATAAGTTTGAAAAACCAGAAAAAATTTAACACTTCAAGTATTTTTCTTCTGTTTTGAACGTATGCTAATTGAATTTCTTTAAATGTTGATGGAAATGAAATGAAGCATTTAGTTTGCTTTCAAATTAATGTTTTTAACTACCTTGACTTTTCCCTTTACTGGATTCCAGGAGAATATTTTGTCAAAGGGCTCCATTTAACTGTACAGGGACTCTTGAAATAATTTCCGAATCAAAGAAAACCATGGCTTAGTAAATAAAAGCAGGGGCCAAAAGCCATCCTTGAATTCAGTAAAGCTCCTCCAGGGATCAGCTTATCCCCAGGATCCTAGTCTATCATTTATAAGCATTGTGCAGAGCAGTCCTTCAGTCTACAGCCTTCCTGCAAGCAATGCCAAGGGAGAGAGGATGAGAAGACATCCTCTTCCATGTTTTGCCTCTTACAGGAAATTTTAAGCGGGATGCTCATCTTCCCACCCCCTCCACCTTGTTTCTGAAGTCTGACAGGTTACTATTGGTCCCTACAACTCCTTTACTCACAAAACCAGGACTTCTAACTTGAGAGAGGCACTTGGAGGGGGAGAGGTACAACGTGGTGCCTCAACTTGGAACTTTGACAGCACTGCTACAGGATGGGATGGGATGGGATGGGATGGGATGGGATGGGATGGGATGGGATGGGATGGGATGGGATGGGATGGGATGGGATGGGATGGGATGGGATGGGACAGCAGCAAAACCAGAAGCTTCCTTTCTCTGTCACACTGAACTCTACAATTCAAGAGCAAGCATGGGTGGTGGTGTCAAAATTTCACAACCCCTTCGCAGGTTTCCCACTGGGGAATTGTATTGGCATCAATCCTTTTAATGTAACCCACCTGTGTCCTGTCTCGCAGGTTGGTTTGCAGCTCCTCTGCTCAAAGCAACATCCCATAGCCTTTCTCCTGCTCTGAAACCCCATGTGCCCAATGCATGGTGTGTCATGCCTGCTCCTCAAGGGAGACACAACTCCGTGGCTGCTGCCTGAGGCTGAGATGGAGAAACCTTGGGAGGCTGGAGGGCAAAGGTGGCATCATGGACCTGGCCCTCCTCTCCTAAAGCAGAGAGTGGGTTAAGCAGACCAGAAAGCCTTCCAGGAGGAGTGCCCAATGTGGTGGGTGCTCCATGTCATATGAACTAGGAGACGATCTCAACCACCCGGCCCAACTTCATAGATACCTTGAAGCTTTGGAGCACACCCTTCCTTCCTCTGCTTCACCACCAGGACAGAAGTAATTTTGGCATGGGGATGCAAGGGCAGTTCAACAGAAGGTGAAAGTCACCATGGCTTCCCTTGAAGCAAACGAAGGCCTATGAGAACTTCTGGCTTTCAGATCCCTGGGAAAAATTGGTTAAGGCACTTCCAGTTCAGAGAGCAAGATGACTGTGATTAAACACATTAAGACACTTAAGGTATGCTTACCCAGCTGGGAGGCAGTGAGTGTCCCCCAGAGAGCTTTTCAAACTCTTGGTTGATCGATTCATATTTTGGAAGTACCTATTTGTCTCCCTCCTAATGTGAGAGCTGAACATCAGCTGGAGTGACTGCCCTGCTCCAGCAGCAGAATTGGTGAGAAGTGGCACAGACAAGCGAGAAGTGAGGTTGGGTGATGTTGGCTTGTAGACCAGGGAGAGAAGAAAGAGTCCTCATACCTGAAGTCTGGTTATCCCCAACAAACTCTGCAAAGCACTGGCTACGTTCCTCTTCAATCTCCTGCATGATGCTGCACTCTGGTCGTGTGCTGGATGCCTGCAGAAAGGGCAGAGGAGAAGGAGAGAGTGAGCAAAACCCACCTGTCTTCAGAGATGCATTCCTGGGGATTTGTGGCCATCTGTGCTCTCCTGGGCCACTGCATAGTAAGGGAGTGGAGCATCTCCCTTATGAGGAAAGGCTGAGGGACCTGGGGCTCTGGAGCTGGAGAAGAGGAGACTGAGGGGTGACCTCATTAATGGTTACAGATATATAAAGGGGGAGTGTCAGGAGGATGGAGCCAGGCTCTTCTCGATGACAACCAAGGATAGGACAAGAGGCAATGGGTACAAACTGGAACACAGGAGGTTCCACTTAAATTTGAGAAGAAACTTCTTCTCAGTGAGGGTACCAGAGCCTGGCCCAGGCTGCCCAGGGAGGTTGTGGAGTCTCCTTCTCTGCAGACATTCAAACCCGCCTGGACACCTTCCTGTGGAACCTCAGCTGGGTGTTCCTGCTCCATGGGGGGATTGCACTGGATGAGCTTTCCAGGGCCCTTCCAACCCCTGAAATTCTGTGATTCTGTGATAATAGGGAAAAAATTCTTCACAAAAAGTGTTGTGAAACAGTGGAACAGGCTGCCCAGGGAAGTGGTGGAGTCACCATCCCTGGACAGATTTAAAAGGCATTTAGATGAGATTCTCAGAGACGCAGTTTAGTGCTAGAGTTAGGTTATGGTTGGATTCGATAATCTTGATGGTCACTTCCAACCAGAATGATTCTACTATTCTATATACATCCAGCCTTATTTTATGTTTGCTTGAGAGAAGGGAGCGCAACCCAGAGCCTGCTGAAAAAAAACATCATTTCCTTCCATGCCTTCCTTTAAAAAAAAATAAAACAGCCTATTTTTTTCTGATGATAAGGAGCAATTCTGCTTCTTATTGCTCCGAAAACCCTGCCTGAGAAACCTAACACCACCAGCTATCTAGGGCAGGAAGACGGTAGTTTTAATATTCATGCCGAGAGCAGTGGGATCTGTGCTTACATGGATTATTCCCTCTGTTCTCACATGGCCTGCCTCCTGGCTCATGCTAATTCAAAGCAAAACAAAAACCAAATCAAATAAGAACAAAATCTCTGATGCAGATTAGGAGATCAAGGAGCTAAAAAGCAGGAAATTCCCAATGACAAGACTTTTTCCCCCAAGTGGTTTCTCCTCAGTCAGACCTAATTATATTGTATTTGTAATACAACGGTGGCTGTAAGTGTTCAGGTAATTAATCGTGGACTCCTTACAGCACGTAATTTATGAACAGCCTCAATCAAAAATGTGCAAATGAAAACTTGCAGTTTGAAGAAGGGGTGGACAACGAGTCACACAACATGTCCCCTTGTCACCAACACACTCTCAACTTGGAATCCCTTCCTACACTGCAAGCAGGACTTGAGGTCCCATTATGCACAAAACCCCATCTCTTCAAAAAAGAGATTGGAAATGGCATTCAGTCAGAAGAAACCTCTTCAGAAACTCAACTGCAAAGAGACGGTGAGAGCAGAAGTCTCGGTTAGAGTTTGTATGGTTAAATATGATGCAGGAAAAACCATGACCGGGGTGAGATTCAGAGACAGATTTTGATGACGAGGGATGAGCCTTTGCCTGTAAGAAGTCATTAATTCAGTGTTCATTCTTTCTGGATTTTGGAAAAAGCATAGATTTTCATGAGAAAAAGGCAGAGAAAGAGAAAAAAGAGAAGGTCTTTTCATGTCCTGTTTGAAAATGTGTGAGCTATTTCTCTATATTTGCCAGTCAAGTTTGTAAGACAGAAGACCGAGAAATCCTTTGAAGGAACAATTGCTTGATGTAAAATGCCTTTTGGATGAAAATTATAAAATAATTTAGCATATTAAATTTATTCTTGCCTTTTCTTATTAACCCAGCCAGCACTCTCCCCTGTTTTACCCCATGTCTTGTTCAGACTGTATTTTCCTTTAGGTTGGGAATGGGCCTTGATTAGTAGTGTATAAACAAGTAATTATCTACTTTTCTAGTCAAATTAAAAATAAATAAAAAACAAACATGAAAAGAGGGGAATTACTTGGAGTTGTCTTGATACTCAAATGTTTCTTTTTCCCAAAGGGAAACAGATCTTAGGAAATTTTATTTTGGCTCATCTAAAATACCATAAATTCACTTTGTTTTGATTTACAGTGCTTCTTGCCTTTTTATTTTAACCTTAAAAAAGTGTGAGGAGAAGCGTGAGAGATTTGCAGAACACTTGCTGTAAAAATAAAGATTGAAATGTTTTCAAAACATTCTGACTTTTTTAAAGAGAAGTTTTAACTCTCTGGACTAAAACTATTGCCAAATTCATCTCACATCTATAAATAACTCAAGTTTTCACTTAATAAATTAATTCATACAGCTCTAACTTTGATCAGGGTTGGCAAAGCACTGTGTACTTCTACAACTTTTTTCTTTTTGTATGCAGTAAATTTTCTACCAAGTCCATTAGCAAGTACTTCACGGCCACATCTTCACTAAAAACACATGCCTAAATTGGTTGATTCCATATTTACCCCTATGGCCTGGTATTTACTTCTGAGTAAATATTTTATCACCTTTTAAAAAAAATGAGGCTGATTCATCGTTAGTATTCTGGAAAAACGGGCTTGTGATAGATTCCGATAAACTTGATCATAGATGTAACTTTAAAAAATCTCATCTTTTTTCATACTGGTCCAAGAGGAAAGACAACTATGTAAGGCAAACCTCTGGAAAAAGTGTGTCCAATAGCTAAACCACCAAAACACCTGTGATCTTGGATTTGTAGTGCTGGTGTTGACTTGCTGTGAGCTTTTAAGCAAGGTGTGTGGATCTGTTGACTGAAGGACTATTTTAGTGCCAGATCTGCACTGATTTCAAGCAGAGGCAGACACTGAAGTGGGATTTAGTCTCCCTAATAGAGGTACCTGGCCTCAGTTGAGATGTCCTAGGGTATCCCTTTTGGCCAACAGCTTCTACTTCAGGTAACACAGGTCCATGTAAATTGTACGTTGGACCCATCAACCCCCAAACAGGTACTTCAAATATATTAAGCTCTCTAAAACAGTACTAGATACTTGAAAGCAAACAAACAGTAAGTTTGTGGATGACACCACGCTGGCTGGATCGATGAGCTGAGGCCAATTGTCTGAGGTTTAACAAGGCCAAGTGCCAGGTCCTACATATGGGTCACAACAACCCCATGAACCCTGCAGGCTCGGGGAAGAGCGGCTCGAAAGTTCCTGAGGGAAAAGGACCTGGGGGTGATGGTGACAGTGGTTGAACATGAGCCAGAGTGTGCTCAGGTGGCCAAGAGGCCACCAGCATCCTGGCTGGGACCAGCACTGGTGTGGCCAGCAGGCCCAGGGCAGTGACCGTCCTTGTGCTGGGCACTGGGGAGGCCAAACCACAAATCCTGGGACCAGTTTTGGGTCCCTCACACCAAGAAAGGCCTTGAGGTGCTGGAGCGAGTTGAGAGAAGGGAACGGAGCTGGTGAGGGGCTGGAGCACAAGGGTGATGGGAGCGGCTGAGGGACCTGGGGGGTTCAGCTGGAGAACAGGAGCTGAGGGGAGACCTTCTGATCTCTGAACTGCCTGAAAGGAGCTTGGAGCATGGAGAGGTTGGTCTCTTCTCCCTAGTAACAAGTGATAGGAGAAAAGGAAATCACCTAAGTTGCACCAGGTGAGGTTTAGGGCCGTTGGGCATTGGAACAGGCTCCTCAGCGCAGTGGTGGACTTACCATCCATGGAGGTGTTTACTATAAAAAGACATGTAGATGTGGTACTTAGGGACATTGTTTAGAGTTGGATTTGACAGCGTTAATGGTTGGTCTTGATCTTAAAGGTCCTTTCCAACCTAAATGATTCTATGATTCCATAAAAGACCACAAATGAACAAAGAGTAGGATGCATCTCACCTTCTCTCTCAGTGGCACACATTTTCCTTCATTTTAGCTGGGTAAAAGCTATATACTTAGTCTGAACTGATTTTTACTATTCCTTCTAGTCCACAGAGAGCTAGTGAGCATCAGCCCTAAAGGCTTTCATCCCACTTCACTGGCTGTAGCTGGACCAGTTCAAACTAAAATACCTCCTATTTAGCCGGGGAAGGTCAGTGATGTGTGAATTTAATGTCTAAAGACCTTTAACTGAATCATCAAGGTCAACAAACAGGCTCACATTGGAGGCCTTCTAGTTTATGGCTCATTTTCCACATTAACTAAATAAGTAAATAAATAACTCAAACAATCGCAGCAACCCTCCTTCTACTTCCCTAGTGATAACACTAAAAACCCTCACATATCACAGCTGTCATTGCTATAGGCTAACAAAGGCAGCTGGGATAATAATAAAAAAAAATAAATCACAGTTTTAAGCATCATTAGGAAACCAAAAAGTGCCTTTTTTTTTTTTTTTTTTGTTGGTAGATCATCAATTCAGTTGTCACGATGGTGAGTTGGGCAACAAGTTCAGCTGCCTTAATTCACCTCTCAGCTGACAAAATGCTCCTGTTTGAAAAGACCCCTCAAGAGCTGTGGGCCTTGCCTGCCAAGGGGGATCTTAACTCTCCTGCCTTGGTGTATTCATCCTAGAAAAGCTTGAAGTAGACTTTACAGATAGCTTGGTACAAACTCACTTTATGACTTTACATCTTCCCCAGTTTTGTTTTGTTTTGTTTTTCTGAATTATTTTGTTAGGTGTGGAGTTTTTTTGTTTGTTTCTTTCTGTGGAAAAGGCAGAGATTTTGACTTTTGGCATCTTTCACTGCAGCTGGCAACTGGCCATGCAGACACGGGGCTGAGGACTACACTAATACACATTTCCCTTCCAAAAATTTTAGATAAAGGGAAAGCATGACCAGCTCTGGTTAGCTCACATTAACATGAGCCAGTGAACAGCAATCCAGCTTCCTGGACATATCCGTTGTGGGTGAAGCTGCAACTCAATAAACCCAGCTTTGCTAAGCCCTCCCGGCAAGCCCAAGATACCACATAAAAATTGCAGTGGGTTTGTCAGGGGTCATTTTTCCTGCACGCACTCTGAAGCTCCGAGCAGAGAAACTAAGAGAATGTTTTTGTGGATGTGATTTCCTGCAGCTCTGAATTCTGATGCAACTCTCATGTGGAATTATCCCCAAAGTCTTTATTAATGAGAGTTTTCCTTCCCACCGGATCCCAACAATTGTTAGGGGATTATGGCACAGCCTGCTACTGCAAAGAAAGCCATTGTGTACACTCTTTAATTAAATACAGTTCAGAGGATTGTCACAGACTGAAGGAGCCACAGAAATGTTTAGTCTTGTCTATGGTGTTTGCCACCAGCAGGGCCAGGGTAACCATGGGCCAACTCCTTTGTTCACATAGCAACTCCTCAAAGGCAGGTGGGGTTCACTGGGAAGCCACAGCTGCAGGTAAGCAGGAGTATGAGCCCAAAAGAAGTGACATGAGCCTCAGTAACAACCTTTCTCCTGATCCCAGTGTGTTCCTGGGCTTATCTGGAGCTCACTGTATGGAGACTACAGCAGAGATGAGGACCAGGGTGACAACAGTGATAATAGGTTTTGGAGTCAAACAAGGAAGGAGGAGAATTGGAAAGCATACAGATGACGAAATTGTATCCCTCTGCCATTTCTGTTCAGCTCCCAGAGCCTACACAGTAGAATGATAGAATAGTTTGGGTTGGAAGGGACCTTCCAAGCTCATCCAGTGCCACCCCTGCCATGAGCAGGGACATCTTCACCAGCTCAGGTTGCTCAGAGCCCTGTCCAGCCTGGCCTGGGATGTCTCCAGGGATGAGACATCCAACAGCTCTCTGGGCAACCTGGGACAGTGTTTCATCACCCTCAGTGTAAAAAATTTCTTCCTCATGTCCAGCCTGAATCTTCCCTTGTCCTATCGCACCAGGTCCTGCTAAAAAGTCTGTCCCCATCTTTCTTACAGTCCCTTTTTAAGCATGGAAAAGCCACAATAAGATCTCCCTGGAGCTTCTCTTCTCCAGCTGAACACCCCAACTCTCTCAGCTTGTCCTCCCAGCAGAGCTGTTCCAGCCTTGGGTCATTTCTGTGGCTCCTCTGGCCCCTCTCCAACAGGTCCATGTCTGCCCTGTGCTGAGGGTTCTGGAGTTGGAGCGGTGACATATGGGTACACTTCCCGTTATCTGAATGAAACTTACTTACACCATTACTACCTTCCCATAGCTTCTGTGAAGGTAGTAATGGTACAAGACACAACCATCAGTTGCCTTCCTACAGTTTCTATAACTTGACTTCAGTCACTGCTGTAGGTGAAGATGGAGTTTCTTAACCCTTTTTCATGTGGACAGTGAAGGAAATGAGAGATTTAAGCATGCAGGTCTTATTTCAAGCCTCAGTAGCATAACCTGAAGAGACCTACTTCTGGCTAGTTGCCAGAAGAGTTCACCCTTAATTTCAGTCCAGGGCCTTTCATTTATGCTCATCATTTACAGGAACACAGGACTGATGGAACTTCTTATGCAACAATCATGGCTTTGATTTCTTCCATAACTTATTCAGCTCTGTCTTAAAACTAGATTTTCAGTTTCTTTTTCATTTCTTCCTTTTGAACATCCCCAGGAAAATGCAGTTTTATTCCTTAAAACCCTGAGTCAAAAAAGGTATGGTGTTCAAGTGCAAGAATGACAAAGAGAGTCGACCAAAGGAAGAAACTGACAAAGGATTTTTATCTATACTGATGGGTAACACAATTTCCAACAATATCACCATCAAGTTTAAAAGCTGCAAAAGCTCTAGTCTTCTTGAGAAAATTAAAAAAAATGAAACTATTTATGGAGTGTTATAATTATTTGCACTTCTAAAGGACCTTTGTCTAAGAATCCAAAACCAGGTTACAAATATGCCATGACAGCACGGGAAAGTAAATGCTAGATACCAATAATATGGGCATAAAGTGAGAGATAAGACCAAGTTCAAAACACACGAAACACTCAGTGTTTAAAAAAGGACTTGCAAAACCAATGTTTTTTAAGCAGAGGCAAGCTATATTTTGCTATGACCTCTACTCATGCTGTAAATACACCACTCTGCAACCAGCCATCAGTAAGGGATTTTCAGAGCACGGGTACCGGCATTTGTCCCTAGGAGACTATTCCAACTAAAAGAGGTCCAGGCAAATACCCAAATATCCTGACTCTCGCTTTGCTGTTCAAACCACTCCATTTTATGCCTCTGCCAAATATAATCATGCCAATAACAGACCTATCATTTGACGAGGAAAGCAGATGTCTTTTTTCCAGCTCGTCTAAGCAGGGCCTGTTAAACAAAGGCAACTTGGCCAAATCAATCCGGCAGCTTGGAGGCACGGAGACTTCATTTAGTCTGATTGTCCCACTTCTGTGTGACGGGTTGGAAGATCAAGGAAACGTGCAGAGTGTTTTGCAAAGAGCTTGGAGAACTAGAAGGAAAGGGAAGCTGAGCAGCTGTGTTGTTTAACTCCTTAGTGACAAGGTTGTGTATGCGTCCCTTGGACAGCAGAGCTGAATTAGGGTCTTAGGGAAGAAGTGACACCCTGGCACTGGATTAATGACATACAGTGATTAAAAGAGAGGCAGCACTTGAGTAAATTCCCACAATTGAGTAGAAAACAGGTCTCATGGCTGGGTAAGCACACTTAGCTCCTTACTTTAAATTATTACCTAGGGTAGGAAATTATGAATTTCCTTTCCAGATGAAGGATTTCAACTCAGGCTATTGCAGAAATAGAGGGATGCTGGGACACTGAGATCAGTGGTGTTCAGATCTACAATTCAGAATAAAGAGCAAAACGTTATCATATCTCTGTTTTGGTTGAGAGACAATAAACACGGAACAATAGCGATTATCCCAAGAGTACAGCAAAGGAAGGGAAGAAGTGGACTCCACTGCCTCACTTCTAAAGAAACTGGAGGGCAGCAAAGCAACTTGCAGTTTTCCTTGAACTACTGGTCATTGACTGCTTTTAATTTCCTTTTGCCTTCGGGTCTAAGGAGCACAACTTGGTTTAGGAAAAATCCGTTCCTTTTCTTAAAAATTGTTAAAAGTCTTAACTATTAAACTGATCAAACCTTCCGGAGGAAATTCAACTTCAAAGCTCAGACAATTATAGGAACAGCAGAAATACAAAAGAAATTATGATTCAGAACTCCTCGACCCTCAGGACTCAGAAACATGATTTGGGGATCCATGTGCAAAAAGTATGTGTGTCTATAATGTGAATGTCTACATCTGTCTGCTTCATTCCTCATCATTCCTCACCTGAAGAGAGAAACAGGCACTTTTAGGGCATGAGTCACTTCAGACTGAAGGAACAGTCTATAACAGGTTAGAGGAAACCTACCCTATACTGCTTCATCTGGGGAGCCTTAGGCAACTGTCTGAGGGGCAGTTGTCTATACTGCAAATATCTAAAGTTAAAGACATTAAACCCACAGACCTGGGCTAATGTCTAAACTGAATGATTCCCCTCCAGACATCTCCATCCTTCCCCAGCACACTCCAAGAGAAGATGGGACATGGCACCTGACAGGATCCCTATGGAGAAGCCATGTGAAAAACCAGTAAATGCTCTTATTTGTTTGCAGCTTGTGTTGTCTTCAAGATATATCAACTTTGAAATGCTGCTGTTCAAAAAAAGCACTTGGCTACAGGATAATGTGCAGGCACCCTGTTAATTACAGGTTCAGAAGGGATTAGAAAGCCCTTAATGGATGTCTCGCAAAAGCAATGAGTTACTTGTGCTCATTCCGGTCTCCAAGATCCCAACTCCTGACAAGGCCTCCATCCATCCATCCATCCATCCATCCATCCATCCATCTCTGATTCTTATCCTGGAGAACCACAGGGTTCCGCACCCAGTCCTGCTCATTCTTTACTGCATCTCCTGTTGCTTCAGTTCACTCCAACTGTGGTACTGGAGCAATGTTTTCCTCCTGAAACCAACCCAGGGGTTACTACCCACCAGATCCAGCTGCCACAACATGAAAAATTATTTACATTACATTCAGATGGCCCCAGAAAGTTGTAAGGCTTTGGGTGAGCTGTAGAGCAGAAAGAGTTCCCAAAGCCAGAGAAATGGAGACCGGCGGTTTGGACAACACCACAGGGAATCCACAACACATCAGTGGGCAGTTCACTGTCACGGGAAGCTGTGACAAGAGAAGAGCTTGATCAAAATCCCAGTGAAGTCCCTGTGGTTCCTTCCCTGCACTTCACATTCCCTTCTCATTGCAGGGGGCGGGGGTGGACTAAATGAACTTTGAATGTCCCTTCCAACCCAAACTATTCTATGAGTCTATGATTCTCAGCCATCCCCTAGACCACTCCCATTGCCTGGGAGCTGTGTCCACACCTCATGTACACAAAACCTTCAGCAAATAGGACCCCACCAGCCTCCTGCAAGTCTGGGTATTGAATATTATTTATAACCAGGCAGCCGGATAAAGAACACTGGATGTTCTTCTCAGAAATAGCGCAGTGTCTGGTTTGAGGAACACTAGTTTTGGTTAGCAAACACAGGCAACTCCTTTCAAATTTTTGGGGAACTGAAAGCTCTGAGAATGCCTAGAATTCCAGCATTAATCCAGTGTTTACTGCACCATTGGTAGAGCAAGGGCTGAAGTGACTGACACCAGGCTTGCGCACTGTTCACCCTGGAAACCCTCACATCTGCAACAAGCAGCAACTTCACCTGGAGCTCTGGGGTTGTCTGGAGATGACACATTTCCCTTGCAGAACTTCTCATTGCAAACTCCGGTTTGTTTGTTTGTTTTTTTCCTTTTCTGCATGTACTCAGGAAAGGACTGAACAGCAAAGTGGTAACATTACAGAGCAGGCTTGCAGCCAGCATCCCAGGCACGGCTTTTCCTAGGCAGAGCAGGCACTCTGAAGCCCAGTGACAGCTACCAATGTGGATGAAAGAAGGTGTTTGGCACTTATTGGGTGCCCTCTCCTTGTTTTACCATCATAGGCTTAGCATCTCCAGATTAACAGTCAAAACCAGACACATTCAGCACTGGGAGCACTCAGTGCTTGAAACTTTCCTGAGCTCACCAGACAGTAAATGGCTTTAGGACATGGATCTTCCAATCTTTTGATCCAGCAACCATAAGAAGAGGCAAACCAGGTCAGAACATATGTTTGTCAAGGTGAGCTTCACTTCTCCAAGAGCAACCAGGAAGAGATAAAGGAACAAGAAACACGGAAAAAATAAGAAAAAAGACATCCATAGAATAATCCTTCCTGTGGTCTAGGTCTTCCAGAGCTCCTTTCTATAATGCAGCTGGTGTAAGGTTTTAAGCTCTTTGTCTATTGATATCTTCAATATTTTTTATTAAACCAACATTAGCACAAATCCCAATGACTTTACTATTCACACATCACTTCCAATCCTGAAAAAGTGCCCCTAACAGGGCTTGTTTGTGCCACCATTTAAAGCTTTCTATTGAAATACAGGTACATGTCTGGAACGATCTATAAATGCATCTCATTTCAAAGAGTTGACTTCAAAAGACTGATTATCTACAAAGGAGAATACAAAAAATACAAAGATGCTGACAAAAGATGAGTTCAGTTCATTCAGAGATCAAGAAGAAATGAATCTTCCCTCTTCCAAATGAAGTAGAAATGATTTAGTCAACAAGGCTCTGGGTGAGGATGTTATTTATAGATTTATATAGCATCCTTTAAACAGCATCAGATCTCTCTATAGAAAGATTCTTCATGGACAGTTGGAAGCATCCAGGCATGTCATCTAGGAAGAGGAGCCTACTGGGAAGAGGTCCCTTCCTGGGCTGTGTTTCAGAAGAAAGGATCAAGTCATTGCTCTTAATAATGAGGGAGTCAAGAATACTCCAGTGATTTGGAGTCACTCCAAGCACAAGAGCTGCCATCTATGACAAATGAGGACAGGGCCATCTTTCCTTTCTTTCTCTGAGGATGGAAGGAAGCAAAATGGCAAGTAACTTACTAAAATGTGTGAGGAAGAGAGCAAGGTTCCAACAACCAGAGTGAGCACTGCTGCCATGAAGAACAAAGATTCACAAGAATAGGGAAAACTATGCAGAGAGCAACTGAAGAGATCCTTATGTAAGACAGTGTAGGATGGACACTCAGAGGCAGTCTTGATTTAGAAGAATAGAACATGCTGGAGATCAATGCCTTGTTGTCCAGAGCTCTCCTATGTTTGGGAGTTTTGGATTCAGATGCTGGTTTTGATAGGAGAAGGGTGAAAAAGGTTGTAGCATGGAGGATGTTGGTCTCCTCTCCCAAGTAGCAAGTGATAGGACAAGACGAAATGGCCTCAAGTTGTGCTGGGGGAGGTTTAGATTGGATATTTGGAAAAATTTCTTCCTGAAAAGGGTTGTCGGGCACTGGAACAGGCTGCCCAGGGCAGTGGTGGAGTCACCATCCCTGGAGGAGTTTAAAAGGCATTTGGATGAGGTTCTTAGGGGCATGGTTTTGTGCTAGAGTTGGTTAGATTATGGTTGGACTCGATGATCCTGAGGGTCTCTTCCAACTGAAATGATTCTATGATTCTATGACAACCCTCACTGTGCCCAATGGCTATTCTATATAGAGAACACAATACATATGAGCAATTGATTAAGAGGAACGTATTCTCATCAGGACTTGCTAGACTGAATAAAGATGGAGATTTTAGAGGGACTTACACTTCTGGATGAGACAGTAAACAAGAGCTGAAACTACCAGCATTCACCCTACACAATTTTTAATGGTCTGTGTGAAGGATCAGTATGAAAACATAGGAATAATTCAAAATGTGGTTCTGTTTTTCCTGGCTGAAAAAGGAGGACTGAAAGCTACAGGTTAAACAGGTTGTAACATGAGCCTAAGAGCCTTAGACATACACGAAAATTTAACAAATACGACATGACACATGCTTACACATGCTGTCTAAACCAGGAATGCATACAACACTTCCACCTGAAGAGAGCACTGATGCCTTCCCAGGAGCCTGAGGGCCACATCTAATGACTCTTCCAACCTCCTTCCTTGTAATAATGCGCAGGAAACACTCGAGATCCCAAAATGAGAGGATGCTGTGACGGGGCTGCATCTCAACTACTGTCACTCCTGTTGAGCACACAGCCTAGTGTCAATTGAAACAGATGAACAAAGTGTCAGATGCTAGAAATATCTGCATTACAAATCAAAGCAACCCAGTGGCAATTTCCATGGTTTGAACAAGATGAGGCTTGGCCAAGAAAAGAGTTTACCAATGGCTTTAAGCAATCTAGGATCTGATTATTACCTCATGCAAAGCTACAGCTTTGCTTCCCATCGGTCCCTGGAGAAAAGTCAACTTGCAGTTGCTTTTGACAGTGCAACTAGATTGTGATGAGTTAGCTACTCAGGCAGATAATTAATTCTACTTCATTGCCCTGGGCATTTTCTGTTGTCATTCTTTACCTGCTAACAATACGGATGAGGGAAAAAGCTCAGAGGGAAGATGTTTTTGCTTCATCTATTGAAAGGGAAAATATACAAGGGCGGAAGTGATACAGAAAAAAAATGGATGGCAGACCCAAATCCTAGCACTACAGTATCACCAGACCTCTGGCTGTAGATCTCAAAATGTTTCACAAAGGTGCTATCTGTAGCCTCTTTGGACAGACAGAGAAACCAAGGCAGAAAGACCACGATCACCCAGCAAGTAACTTAGTAGCTATAAATTAAAAACCCAAACAAGCAATACCACCCCCCCAAAAACAAAATAAAACAAAAACCAAACACAACCAACCAACAACAACCAAACCCACCAACCAAACAAAAAACTCTCCAAACCCCAACCAACCAACCAAATCAGAAAACAACCCACAAAACCAAACCCAAACCAAAAACGTCAGGTTGCTCTGGCTGCCACCCAAAACTCCTTCCTTATAAAAAAGATAAACAAAAGCAGTCACAGAAATCCCTATATATGTCACACTCTGTGTTACCAGCATTTGCACGTCACTAAAAGACCTTCCCATATGTCAGTGTATGCTGATGCCCACCTCTGTCAGAGATGTCCCACTTGATATGAAATATTTGAATGTTCTCCTCAAAACACACAGCAAGAGGAGAGGAGAGGGAGAGGAGAGGGAGAGGAGAGGGAGAGGAGAGGGAGAGGAGAGGGAGAGGAGAGGGAGAGGAGAGGGAGAGGAGAGGGAGAGGAGAGGGAGAGGAGAGGGAGAGGAGAGGGAGAGGAGAGGGAGAGGAGAGGGAGAGGAGAGGGAGAGGAGAGGGAGAGGAGAGGGAGAGGAGAGGGAGAGGAGAGGGAGAGGAGAGGGAGAGGAGAGGGAGAGGAGAGGGAGAGGAGAGGGAGAGGAGAGGGAGAGGAGAGGGAGAGGAGAGGGAGAGGAGAGGGAGAGGAGAGGGAGAGGAGAGGGAGAGGAGAGGAGAAGGAGAGGAGAAGGAGAGGAGAAGGAGAGGAGAAGGAGAGGAGAAGGAGAGGAGAAGGAGAGGAGAAGGAGAGGAGAAGGAGAGGAGAAGGAGAGGAGAAGGGAATTTGGATGGAAGCAAGAGTCTGAAAGGAGTCAGCCCTTGTTTCACTGGAGCAAGAGAAAGACTTCAAATCTCACTCGAGGGATATTCAGTATGAGGAAAATAATAGATTAGATAATGAGGAAGATAAAACCTGAGCTGGACATTAGGAGTGATCAGAACACCTGGGCAGAGCAGCTGATGGCTCTGGAAAGATAATGATGTGTCGAGCAGTAAAAGGAGCAGCAAAGCTCCAAGCACTGATAGAAGGCTGGCCTTTGCTGTCAAGACCAACACAGCCAAGCAGAAAAAGTCTTTCCGTTGTATGAACAAAAAGAAAACCACAAAAGGAGAAAAAAAAGAGATTGCTATGCAAAGTGCTGAAATCCAAGACCAAACTAAACATAGCACCCAAAAAAGAGAAGTTACATGCAGCCCCAGCCCCCACTTCTCTTCACTGGCTTCTCCACTGAATCAGAGGTAAAAATATGACTTTGCTAATGCAAAGTGAAATAATTACACGTGGTGAAAATTACTTAGATTAAACAGTTAAGAACAACAACAGGGCTGACGGTGAAGGCAAACAAGGGTATGGAAACTGTTGTATATGAGGTGAAAGCTACTCAAAAGAGAACAACATGCTCAGATGGGAGGGTGGGAGTGGTACCATCTGGCTGAAAGTCAACAAATGTAATGCTTTTTTATAGGTAGGAAGTAGAGGAGAAAATAGATCCAGACAGCTATCAGCAAATAAATCTGAGCACAAAAGTACACAACACTTTTGAACACCACTTGAAGGAAAGAGTAATTGAAAGCACAGCAGCAAACGGAGATTTCGATAAAATACAAAACGTGGTTTATCAAGAGTAAATCATGACAATGTAACTGATACTTTCTTTTGATAAGGTCCCTTTCTTTTTTTTGAGAGAGAGGAAAATCAGTGGATCTAATCTTTCCTAATTTCAGTAAATAGTCCAATGGCATGCCAAAAGGAATGACTGCCTATTTAATGATAGATACGGGGATTAACACAACAACTGGAAGGAAACTAAGGAAGCGGCTAGAAACGAAGACTGTAGGTTGTGTTGAAGGCAGAAATACAAGGAGGTCTTGCACTGGTATTACTTAAGGATCCATTGGCTTTGATAGGGATGGAATGAAGTGATTAAAAGAGAAGAGGAAAGAGGGAGCGACCAACAAAAAGGTCCATGAGAATCTGAAACCTCTGGTGGAAATAACACTGCAGAAAGACCTTTAGGTGATTGAACTTGAGGGATGCCGGACCACACAAAACAAAGCTGATTGACTAAAATACTATAGGTCATACACTCTTCTTCACATGGTCTCTGTCTCCGGCAAACACCTCTTGGGGCATTTTCTGAGCATCCTCATGGATTGCAATGCTCCTTGGTGTCAAATGGTCAATGCAGATCTGCCTACAACTGGAGATGGGGGTAAGGACCCTTAAAAAGAGACAGGGAGGGATAATTTAAAGGATGATGGTGGTACCTCTGGATTAATCAGGATTAATCAGTCCACCACAGCCATCTCCTCTGTGCCTTAGCAGTAACTACCTGACCTGCAACTGTCTCATCCAGAGCCTGATCTTCCCTGGCTCCTCTCCAGCATCCTTTGATGCTGTATTCTTGATCACATCAATTCAAGAGACAGCAATGATACCAGACGGCTGCCCCAGAAGCTGTAGTCCTGCAGACTGGCTAGATTGATAGAAAGCCAGGAGAATTAAAAAATAAAGCAAAAAAGGAAAAGGAAAAAGATACCAACTAACTCAACTTCAGTTCTGGGGAAGAAATTATGAAGTCAAGGCAAAAATGTTTTGTTGACTTCCCAGAACTTCTTAGAGTATGTAAACTGAATAAATTGAGAAACAAGTGTAGGACAGTGAGCAGCAAGAGTATCATTGAGGAGCACAGGGAACATCTCCTTCCATGGCATTCACCTCCAGGAGGGCGAAAGGAGGAAGGAAAGGAAAACTGCTGTGAAGAAACCAGCCTTACCTGTTGCTTATTCAAACACAAAATATAATACAGGATAACAGGAGAGGAGGCTTTCAGGCAACCCTTTGATTTCACTGGGATTTCAGTTCTCCAATGAGTTTATGAAGTGGGGTGATTTCAGACTGACAGCTCTTCTGTGCTTGCATTAAGAAACATACACCTGCACAAAACCAATAACAAGAGTGGCCAGTTTTGCTAATCTAGCCTAGGAATCTATTGATACTCTCTCAGTGGTACTGAGCAATGATTTCTGGTTTTGACAGAACAAATCTGAGACAATCAGACACTCTGGCAAGCTGAATGCGAGAGTTTGAGCCCCAGAAAAAGTTCAGTTCTCTATTAGGAGCACTGGTGTTATGCCTCCAGCTAATTATCATGGCCTGATTAACTAATTCTCCCCACTTGTAAGCTAGTGGATGTTCATCCAACATTACAGCAAAGTGACATTGGTGTGAGTTACCCCTTATAATTATCGTTTTAAGGACCTCGTCAGCAGCAAGTTTGGCTAAAGGAATATGCCACTACTGGTCAATGCAAGGATTCAGCAGAGGTATCCTGGTGAATCCAGGAGATTAGGTAGTGTCTGGTGTTACATCATCAAGTCACACAAATGTTGGCTGGAAGGTGCCTCTAGAGCAAGCTGATCCAGCCTCCAGCTTGAAGATGGATTAGCACCAATGCTACTCCTGCTCAGCCACAGATTTCTCTTGCCAGGTCTTAAGAACCTCCGAAGATGGAGATTGCACAGCCTTCCTGGGTGACTGTTTTGTTGCTGCACGACACTTGTACAGAAATCTGTCCTATTTGTAAGTGCTCTTCCAGTACCTTTCAATACAACCTTGTGGACAACACAACTTGAGCTCAAAGAAGAGCCATACAACCACTTCTTATATGGCAAAAGGTCATCTACATAGTGAGGCGCCCATTTTTTCACCTTTAAAAATAATAACCAATAAAATTGTATTGGAAGGCGGTAGCCTTTTGGCAGGGAAAATGGTAAGACACAAACTTCAGTCAGAGAGATTTCTATTGACTTGGAAACAGCCAGGATTTCACCCAGTTTCCAGGTAGCTGGCACAATATACACCCTGGTTAACTGACTGCAAACATTGAAAATGGCATTACAATAATGATTAAAGGTCTGGAAAACCTGCTATAACAAAGCAAAGCATCCCAGTTGAACATACATATGTATATATATATACATACACACACAGAAATCTAATCAATTGCAACCAGAAAGTGCCTAAACCATAAGAAAATTTCCTAACGAGGATAACTATTTAATGTGAAAATAAAAAGGCTTAACAAATTCCTGTGACTGAATTTTCTAATGAGAAATATAAGGATTAGAAGTAAAGCATCACTTGGGAAGGGTTTGATGCTGACTGGCATGATTTATCAGAAGAGTCTTTCAGGACTGTCTCTTCAAAACATTCAGGTCTGTTTGTACTGCAGGTCCAAAGAAGAAACTAATGGTTGGAGCTATGCAGATGGTCACGCTGAATTTCACACAGTCAAACAGATGAGCTCCAGAGGTCACTTCCAACCTCAACCAGCCTATGATTCTGCGTGAAAATTATTTCAAGTGGTCCATAGAATCATAGAATAGTTTGGGTTGGGAAGGACCTTCAAAGCTCATCCAGTGCCACCCCTGCCATGAGCAGGGACATCTTCACCAGCTCAGGTTGCTCAGAGCCCCATCCAGCCTGGCCTGGGATGTCTCCAGGGATGGTTCATCCACCACCTCTCTGGGCAACCTGGGCCAGGCTCTCACCACCCTCAGAGGCAGAAGTTTCTTCCTCATGTGTAGCCTGAATCTCCCTCCTTTAGTTTAAAACCATCACCCCTTGTCCTATCACAACAGGCCCTGCTAAAAAGTCTGTCCCTAAAAGTCTGTTCATGAGAAAAGGGAGCAGGTGCAATTCATGTTTTGAAGTAGAGGGCAAAGAAAAACGAACTAAGATCAGGACGGTCCATAAGGGACAAACGATTTTAACCCCGTTTGATATGTAAGAAGTCCCAGTAATGGTTTCTGACAAGTGTTTGTCCCATTCTCTCTCAAGTGTCCCCAGTGACAGAGACTCCAGTGTCCTCATAGTCCGTAATTAATTCCTGGGCTTCTCTCTGCTGACCATCAGAAGGATTTAATCTGTTTTGTGAAACACTAAATTTCTGTGGCTTCAATTCAAGCCTCATATTTCTACTTCTACCCAGAGTGGTTATGGAAAACAGATTTTCTTCCCCCACCTCTTACTTGCAGTAGTCTTTTCGCATACTTAAAGACAAGTAGTGATTTCTCCCTTCAGTGTGAGGATGGGTTTTGTTTTGTTTGTTTTTTTCAGGATAAACATCCCCAGTCCTTTCATTTTTTTCCCCCACAGCATTTTTCAGACCTTTCATCATTCTCCTGGCCCTGCCTGGACTCTCTCCAGCTTCTTCAAGGGCTTTTACCCCCAAATGGACACATCTGCTCCAGTTAAAAGTCTAGCAGGGATGACTTGTCTCTTCTCCCTTAACCAAAACAAAAGTTTGGTTCCAGTTTATTGTTTATGTTACTTGCAGCCTAACATAATCAGCAGCCAAACATAAGAGGGGTTGCCTACATGTTCAGCTGCTTCTCTGAACCCTTGGCATGGAAAATAGACTAAAACATGCAAAAAAGAATGAGAAAATCTGATTTTGTAGGCAGAGAAAAGAGGGTCACAAAATTGAGGAGGACAAGACGCTTCATCAGGAGCAAGAACTGAGAGTAACTTCCAGATCCCTTACCTAAGTGTTAGTAACAAAATCACGTTTCAGTAAATTCTGGTAGTATCGGTGCAGCAGATGAACGTCACACTCCAATGAACTTTGTGTTGCAGAGGCACTTACAGATGAACAGGAAAAATAAGCTGCAAGCAATAACATTATCCCGGAGGAGAAGCAGAAACGGTACGTGAAAAGGGTCTCCTCCTTTGTACCTCACAACTCCTTCTTTGTACCTTCCAGCTCCCCAAGCGCCACAACAGGGTCCAATATCTCTTGGATATACACTTCCATGTTGAAATAGAAGGGGAAAAATACAGCTTTGCTCTGCAAAAACCAACAGTGATAGATTAAAAAAAAAAAAAAATAAGACTTCTTAATAAAGCCCACAGCATTTCCTGATTTTAGTTCCTCTCTATTTAGGAAGCCCAGCAGCTCACATGCAAACACACGAAGCTCACGGAAAGAATTAGAGAAGAGTTTGGGTTGGGAGAGACCTTCAAAGCTCATCCAGTGCCCCCCCTGCCATGAGCAGGGACATCTTCACCAGCTCAGGTTGCTCAGAGCCCCGTCCAGCCTGGCCTGGGATGTCTCCAGGGATGGTTCATCCACCACCTCTCTGGCCAACCTGGGCCAGGCTCTCACCACCCAGACAGCTCCCCAGACAGACAGGCTTCATGGCATACCGGGGACTTTCCTGGTTATAAATAAGGACTGTATTGTCTTCAAACATCACGAAGCTTAAAGTAACATTAAAGGAATGGAGGTAACTGGGGAAATTATTCTGCAGAGGAGGCACCTCCATCTACCATGGTTTTACTTTCTTTCCCAGAGTTTGTACAGCTGACCAGGACCATTCAGCCAACAGACCTTGACATCATCCCCTAAGCAGAGTCACCCTCAACGTCTGAACCTCTCTGTTGCTTGGGGTGAGCAGATATGAACACAATATCTGAGGTAGACTCTGTTAACACAATACATTACTGCTGTTGAAAACGCTGTTTTCCACCCTCACCTGTCTCGGAGATTTCAGCACCACTAAGAATTGAAGGGAGCAGTGCAGGTCTCCAGGGAGCCATGAGTGAAGCTGTGTGAGATCTCCTTGAAGCAGCCATGGAGCACCCACCACCCCAAGACATTGCACCCCATGTTCAACCACAGGTGCTTGCCAGGTAGGTGTTAGCTCTGGCCAACGCTTACACAGCTGCAATGCTTGTTATTCTTCTCATGTCACTGATAGCTTCTTGAAGTATCTGACTTGATCTGAGATGGCTTTAGGTCTTCATGCTCTCCCCTTCCTGCTGAGCTGCCTGTGCCCTTTTACTTCATTTGTGATCCATAGAATAGAATCATAGATTCATTTTGGTTGGAAGAGATCCTCAGGATCACCAAGTCCAACCATAACATAAATGTAGCACTAAACCATGTCCCTAAGAACCTTGTCTAAATCCATTTCAAGTACCTCCAGGGATGGTGACTCCATCGTTTCCCTGGGCAGCCTGTTCCAATACCTGACAATCCTTTTCGGGAATAATTTTTTCCTAATATCCAATCTAAACCTCCCCTGGCACAACTTGAGGCCATTTGCTCTTGTCCTATCACTTGCTATGATATTCTCCATAACATTCCTTCACCTTTTTGCCTGAGACAACATCACATGTTTGGTTGTTGGGCATTGGAACAGGCTGCCCAGGGAAGTGGTGGAGATGCATAGATGAGATTCTTAGTGACAAGGTTTAGTGACAGTGTTAGTTTAATGGATGGATTCGATGATCTTGAAGGTCTTTTGCAACCAAAATGACTCTATGATTCCATGTTAGAGATGTCTTGCCTGATACTTTAACAGTAACCAGTCTTTGCCTGCAATCCCCAACCAACATCACTGTTTTGTTAGGGTATTAATTCAGGGTGCAACTGGAAATAAGATGTCACCTCCTAAGCCATCCATATGTACTTTCTGTTTCTCTAACAATACATCCAGCCAAATGTATCCATCCAAGGAACATAAATCTCACAGCTTCAAGAAACCCTGATGTATGTAGAGATTAAACTGTACAAGCAGACTTAAAACCCCGTTAAAAATCGCTCTGCAATAACTTAAGCTGCTGTCAAAGTTTCTAGACACAAAGTGCCTTAGGGGAAATAACCACAAAACTGAAAGGCAACTTAAAGCAATTAAGGTGCATCATTAAAAAATAAAAATAATAAATAAAAAATTCCAGTGCCTCTTCCCTCCAAAGTTTCATCCTGAGCAGAGGCTTCTTGGCCACATTACAAACTCCTGGAAGTCACAGGTTTCCCACAGAAGGCATTCACCACAGAAACAATTCAAGCATGGACACACAACAAACGTATTCCAAGAATTTTTTGAAAACATTAGCTGACAAAACCCAGCCAAGGTTTTAAGCTCGCCATCCAAGTCACATGAGTAGGAAAATGTTCTATAAACACAGACATATCTCTAGAAACAATGATACCCAACAGGAGATCCCCATTTCCATGTATTCTACTTACTGACAGCTGAGTTTAATATACGGCACGTTTATTTTTCTTCTCTGGTTATTATTATTTGTACTAACTACAAAACTGTTAATGAAGCAGCACTTAAATTGTTTGTACCAATGTTAAAACTATCTCGCTGTGAAGCAAATAAAGTTCCCCTCTCAGATCTGCTCTGTGAACTGTGGGAAATTTCGCTGCACTGGTTATAATGTTTATTAAAAGTCAATTTTTGAGTAAACAATTGTAGCAAATTGATTGCTGCACTTATGCACTCTGTTGATCCTTCATACCTTTTCAGGGAACACGTGCCTACGCTTTCAGAACAATGTCATTAAGATGGTGTTGTCTTCTTCCCACCTCCAACTTCTGACCTGTATCGTCCAGAAAGCAACTCCAGCATGATGTGGTTCCTTATTAAAAAAAATCCCCATTGTTCCCCAAATTATAGTTCTTTAATAAATCCTGTCTTTGCTCATCTTGTGATCTATATGTCCTACCTGACACGCAACCTTCTCCTCCTGATGGCTGAGCACCAGCCCATTGATCAGGTACTTCCTTCATTACCCACCCTTGGTTGTCCTATTTGCACATGTTGCTGTTAACACAGGTCACAGTTCTTCTGAAAGGACAGGTCAGGTGGCCAAAAAGACAGCGAGCCAAGACAGGCATGGTTTCCCAATCCAAATGACTAACTTTGAGTAAAACATAATCTCAGTTCAACTACAAATTAAAAGGGGGAATCGGAAGTGAAAATAAATAAGTAAACCAACAACCCAAACCCAGCAATATTTACTGAACAGAAGAAAAATAAAATTGAAGAAACATAAATCATGTACCATGAAGTTTAGAAGCATTATATGGGAACCTTAAGACACCAGGAAAAATCTGCAGCTGGTAAAAATAAGAGAAGTTATTATTTTCAGGGTTGCTTCTTTTGGTTGGTTGTTGAGTTTGCATCTTGTTGCCCTATTTTTTTGGTTTTGTTTTTGTTTTAAACAAAAGCATTACAACGAACAAAACGTTACAGATGGTAGGGACCAGTAGAGGAAAGTTCAACGTGTGATTTTGATCTGCATTTGGAAAGCAGCAGGGCAACATGCGTGTCTCTGATGATGATGAAGCAGCTTTTTCCAGTCCATTAGTAACAAAGGCAGATGTTAAACAACATCTACGAGAGATAAACATTTAAAATCAGGAGGCCTGGATAACTTTGCACCTAAGAGCACTTACAATAGCTGGCTGAGAAGGTCTATTTGAATACAGCCAAATGCAAAAGTTGCACTCAAGGAAGAACAGATTCAGCACAGACCTCCAGTACAGCAGATGGAATTCGGGCAAAGAAGTAATGTGGTGGAGGATTTGGGGATTAAAAGAGGTAAATAACTTAGTGTGAACTCCCAGTACGTGCTGCTGAGAAAAGGCTAACACAGCTGTTTGCTGTATGAACTGAACAGCATGGAAGAACAAGAAGATAATACTCCTTTTCTATATAGTATTGGGAAGATCTGTGCTGTGACACTAACGTTGGGCAATTTAAGAGGCAATAAAGACCAAGGGAGGGTGTGGAAAGGAAACAAAAGCAATTAGAGGAGATCCACATCTTTCTGGTGCAAGACCTGGATGCCCTCACTAGAAGGTTATCTCAGTAGACACTTAGGTTAAGCAAACTCAATAAGGTCTTGAATGTCTTCAAAGACAATTTAATCCATTAGAGAAAGGCACAATGGGATGCAAAGTGGAAACCTATAAAAATTCATAACTCTCTCCAGAGTAACTGGATTAATAGAGCAACAAAAAGGGAGATAAAAGTGTCAACTTGTCCATCTCGGCTCCTGAAGAGTCCAACGAAGTGTGAGATATGCTTAATCAGAAACAGGTTGTTGGACACAACTTCTTGGAGTTAACTGGTGAAAATCAGTTGCTTTCAATAACTAGCCAAATAAAATAACGTACACTTCCCGCCAGGGATTACTCTAATCTTAATATAGTTACAACTGCACAGTCTGCTGGGGCTTCTGATGTCAGATCTTGGCCCGGGCACTGAGACGTTACTTTCTACTTGGATTTTCTCAAATAGCTGCTGGTTTCTAATCATGGAAGCCCACTTGCTCTTGCTGCTGTAATTTTGGAAAAAAGAAAAAAAAAGGCATTGAAATAATGACATTTCAATAATGTTCTGAACTACAAGAGGAGGAAATGCTGCACAGAAGTCCTTACAAACTCCACTTTAGGGGCACTCCTGTTTGATTAATGCCTTTTTGTTGGAAAAAGCTTGATCGAGGTCTAAATATCTATGTAGTGAAGAAGAGACAAAGAAAAGTCTTGCAGTATTTTCCCTTTGTCTTGGCATGGTTAGTGCATCCCAGCCACCGGAGAAGAGGCAGCATCAGGCTTCTGCTCATCGTAATACCAAACTTCTGTAATCCAGGAGACAAATAAATGAGAAAACCAACCTTTTCAGAATTATTTCATGATTTTTTGCTGCTTGTTTGGCTTCTTTAGCTTTTGGAGTTCCCCAGAGCGACTACCAGATGTTATTATTTCACCAGTGCAGACTGGTGATGTTGAGCTGGTCTCTGTACACATATAATCAACACAGACATATCACAACTCAAGGCAGAATTCTTTCATCTGAACTTTACTGAACAGTCCCATGTAAAATACTCAAGCAGAGCTGGGACAGGACATGGGCTGATTGGTACAAGAAAGGGCCATTGAGAGACGTGCATCCTCTGCAGAGGCACCTGGGAGCCATAAGTTATCTGAAAGGCCCCAAATTATCTGCAAGGTCCTACCCCCAGGCAACAAAATCAAACCTCAAAGCTCCAGTGACCGTAATGAAGTGACTGGAGTTAGATGCCCTTATCTGCAAACCAATCCCAGCGTGAGGATATCTTTACAGCACAAAAGGAGAGTCTACATCCACTTCTTACTAACAGATGAAGGATGTTGGGGGTCCAGGTGTCCTTTGCATAACATCTTCCTCTGTTCTTGTTTACAAGAGAAAGAAATCCATCCTAAATGAAGGAGCTGTCCTGCTGTTTCAGAAAAGAGGCACAATTCTTACTTTTCTTTGCTATCTTCTAGTCTCCAAAGCAAGAAGAACCATGCCATCAGTTCTGGGTTTGCAGCATTGAGCCAAGGAGACTCTGGCTGCGTCTGCCAGTTATGAACTATTTGGATGTACTTCACCTAACAAAAGCAAATGGATTGTGCCGTTCCTGCGACTGCAGACATGCCGTGGGACAGCCCTTCAACCCACTTGCCATCTTAGATGCCCCATCCATATAAAGGAGGTTTGTGCTGTACGTGGCTTATCAGACACATCTGGGAATATGGACCCAGAATACATCTGCAGCGCTGGAATCTCACAACCTAATTGCTTTATTCTTCCCATGAAGAGTTTAAACCTTTTTTCCTGAGGCTCATCTGCGAGCAGAGATGAAAATGCATCTCAGTGGTACAAGCTCATACTGCCATGGCAGAGATTGCTCCAGCTAGAGATCTTCCAGAGAAGGTAATACAGGCTATTGTCAACAGGCATCATGTTTGAGGACAGAAGTCCTTAAGAAGTTCTTCCCAGCTCCACAGCCTATCCACTAGACAAGTGAAAAATGAGGATATTCTGTTCAGCAGCCCGTGCCTGCCCACCGCAATGAAAAACTGTGTTCACCATCATCTGATTCGTGCCATCAACTTCCCTTAACTGGGTTTCCTGCCTCAAGGGGTTGCTTCCTGCCCACAACATCCCATTCCAAGCCCTGCACACATTGCCAAGGACTGCTATTTGTAGACAAGAATTTATGGCACTTTGACATAGCACAAAGCTGCAATGCTTTTAAATCACAGCGAAACTGGCACCAGAATACATCTGTACCTTGTACATCCCTCACAGGTTTATCAATCTATGAGCATTTCTGAGAGAAAGTAGCCTAAATGTGAAAATGCAGTTTTGTCTTTCCATTTCATTCCTAAATTCCCATCCTCAGGATCAACAGAATCACACAGGAGACATGGCAGTGCCATAGGGGGAGGGAAGAGAAGAAGTAACAAAGCCTAAAATAAAATTTTAGCACCTTATTATAAGGCATATATTTTAATATAAAGCCTATTATTTCAATAATCATAGTTGCATTTACTGTCGCTTGTAACTGATGTACTTTACAAGTCGGGAGTGGGGGGCTCTTCATCCACAGCTTTCCTGACGTGGGCAAAAAGCCACTTAAAAAAATAAATCCACGAGACCTTTGAGAGTTTTGGGTGGAGTTTATTTCTATCACCTTGCTGCACTTCTGGTCCAGCTGTTCTTTTTGTACCTCAGCCCTTGGGAAATATACGTGTCATTCATATCCTCACTGATACAAGTTGTTATCAGGCAGCTGTTACTGGAGTTATTTGACAACAGCATCATGGTTAAACAGCATGACAGATAAAGCCAAACAACATAAATTAATAGAATATCTTTATTTTCTCCTAGGTGTACGCCTGTTTTCTACCAAACATGGCTAAAGGTCCCCTAGATTTAGCCCAGCTCTGGTCTTTGCTGCATAAAATTCAATGCAGCATATGAAAGGGACAGAAGATAGATGTAAGTGCTTTCATCAGCGTAAGAGTACATCAAAATTTACAGCTCTCCTCTGAAAAACCCTTGTATAAAAGTCAACATAGGTCAAGGTTGGCTCCCTGAGGGCAGCAGCCCCCTGGGATGGTAAAATTAACTTAACTCCTTAACTTCAAAATACGTGGAGTTAAAGCAAGGATATCTCACTGGTACTTCTGTCACGGGGATGTGTGAAAAAGAAAATCACTATACTTCCAAAGAGTAGGGAAAGTAGCCCTGACCTGGGGTCCAAGCCACAGCGGATTAAAACTCCTTGGAATTAGAAGACTATTATATTTTTTTTTCTTTTTACATCCACAGTAATTTGCCTCTTCGACGGCATAAAAATTAAATCCAGACGGAATGGCTTTTTAATTAAAATCATACTTTGCTTATCAGAGTGAGAACACTTAACTGGTTACAAAAGAAACGTGGAAACCACTGTCGTTCTGTTCCCCATTCTCCAGCCAGGCTGTGCAGCAAACTCAACCAGCTACACCACATGCAACCCTTTGGAGACCACCCCATATGAGCTCTCCTCACCCTATTTAGAGATCAGAAAAAGTCATACAGGACGTTATAGAGTCAATATAGAAAGGTATGTACAAAAGCTTGCTCTCTCTGGCTGAACCTGCTGGAGGTCACTCGTTTTAATTTGATGTCCCCTGGAAATTCCCTATGGAAGCAAAGAAACCCTATAGATTTAACTGCAACTCCTTGGCTGTGCTGTTATTGATCTTCATAGGCAATGGAAACTTTTCTCTCTGTCTCAAAAGTGCCCTCAAGCCAAAGACTGAAATGGTACATCTG
The DNA here is from genome assembly GCF_037038585.1 of Patagioenas fasciata. Taxonomy (NCBI): domain Eukaryota; kingdom Metazoa; phylum Chordata; class Aves; order Columbiformes; family Columbidae; genus Patagioenas; species Patagioenas fasciata. The sequence goes on along the minus strand of NC_092521.1, from coordinate 165,935,340 downwards.
ACCCCATTCCCAGCAGATATACCACACCAGTAACTCTGATGGTGTGCTGGTTTGACTGAAAATGGGTTAATTTTCTTTGTACAGTTAGAAATCTTTCTTTTTCATAGCTAGCATGCTTGTTATTTGGACTTAGTTTGAGAACAAGGAGATAACACCCCAGCACAGAGCTAATGTTTTTAATTGCTCTGGTCTGAGAGTCAAGGACATTCTGAGCACTCTGCCCACAGAGATGGGGCAGAGCTTGACTGACATCTAGACTGATCAATAAGACTATTTCATCCCATCAGCGTCATGTTTCGTATATAAGGAGTCAGGGCCTTCTGGTGGGTGCTGCTCTTCTGCTTTCTCTTGCTATCGAGCTGGGGGAGTTCGGTTGGGATGTTTAGCTTGGCCATTTTCAGTCAAACCAGCACAGATGGTTAAGGATCTCTTTCTTCCCCAAGTGCTACCATCCAGGCTTGTCACCAGAATATTATTTTGCCGCTCCATACGTTGACAACAAAATTCACAGCTCATGATATGGGCAAGGGTGGGTCACACAAGCTGTGCCACCCACCCGCCTCGAGGTGTTCCCCGAGGAACATCTCACACCCCACAGCCCCTGGGCCGTGGGCAGGACTGCTGTTACCTGCACTGCATTTGGGTTTCAGCTCTCCAGGGTTGCTCCTGGAACAATTTCCATGAGCGTTAAACTCACAGTCAGGTCCTCAGACGGCACAGCAATGTTAACGTCAGCGAAGCTAAGCTGATTTATTCCGGCTGAGGACGGTAACTGCAGGGTAGGATTTTCCCAAGCACAACTATTAGTTAAATTCCTAGGGCTGAATGACGATGTGACCGAGTGCCTGCGTGCTTTTATCTTTCTGTTTCCAGTGCCAGCTCATGCTCGGGAAAGGGATGTTGAAGCAGATGCCAGAACTGAGGTCTTGAACCCACGCTGTTTGCAACGATCCTGTGGGACTTCTCATCAGAATCGCACTGTCACAGGAACTCAGCGGCATTTTCCTTACAGACAGAAAGGAGATCAGATACTACTTCAATTGGGAAAGTTACTCTATTTTTAGCTCCAGCAAAACCATCCCAGACACAAGGTGCTGGATTGCAGAGGTTGAAATAACCGGCTCCCAGACAAACCAAGGAATGGACACGTTGATCTCCAGATGTCTCCCGCACAACAAAGAAAATGCAGTTTTACCCTTGCAGCTCCTCCTGCCCTCTCCCTCATGATACCCAGATGTACTGCTCTCAGTCACACCATCGAAATGCCACAAATTTTCAGGAAAACTTAACTTGGCACTACCCCTGATACACACCACCTTTATCTCACTGCTCAGGACCTTCTTAGGTTCTCAAATACCTTCAACTTAAGACTTCAAGCAATATTATATTGCCAGGTCTGGAAATATTCTTGCCCAAGGAAATCTGCTGCTGTTGAAGTGAGTTAGAAATCCCTAGACTCTAAAACTGGATATGTTTCAAACTAATACTGTTTTCCCAAAAATAAGACAGGGTTCTATACTAATTTTTGCTCCAAAACGTATTACTTTTTTACATGTATAGTTGCCTGGACATTATTTAAATTGACTTATGTTTTTTTAAAGAACTGTAACTAGGGCTTATTTTTGGAGTAGGGCTTATATTTCGAGTGTCCTCAAAAATCCTGAAAAAAACATGCTAGAGCTTATTTTTCGGGATAGATCTTGTTTTCCAGGAAACAAGGTAGTTGTGACTGAACAGCTTTCAAAACTGAAACTCTTCCACTAACATTATCTGATCTGTGATCTAAAATACAGGTCATTACCCCTTCTCTGAGGGTGTCAGTCGTACAACCTTCAAATCAGGAAATTGTCGTTTCCCTCCTTTCCAGAAATGGTTGTGTCATCATTTAAAGATGTGGCACATTCTGGCCATTCCTGGTCTGAAGAAGGAAGTTTAAAAACAATCCATAAAAAGCAGGGGGTTTTCTTCATTCATTTTTCTGTCAAGAAAAATAACTTAAAACTCGTGAACTCTTCCAGTTTCTTGATGAGAAGAAAAACAAACAAACAAACAGAAAAACTACTCTGTTTTTTCTCCCCCATCAATCAAGACTTAAAATCTCCACGGATAAACATCGCTCTCATGTGCCGCAATTTTACAAGCAAAAAACTCCACCTTCCCGAAAATATTCCTCATGTAAAAGTTTAGGGTTTTGTTAAGGAAAATACATTTTTAAGATAAATAGTCAGCAAGCTCTAATGTGAAGAAATCAGTCAAGGTTCTTTCTATCTTGGCCTTAAGAATCCCAGAATGTCAGGGGTTGGAAGGGACCTGGAAAGCTCACCCAGTGCAATCCCCCATGGAGCAGGAACACCCAGCTGAGGTTCCACAGGAAGGGGTCCAGGCGGGTTTGAATGTCTGCAGAGAAGGAGACTCCACAACCTCCCTGGGCAGCCTGGGCCAGGCTCTGACACCCTCACTGAGAAGAAGTTTCTTCTCAAATTTAAGTGGAACCTCCTGTGTTCCAGTTTGAACCCATTACCCCTTGTCCTGTCATTGGTTGTCACCGAGAAGAGCCTGGCTCCATCCTCCTGACACTCCCCCTTTATATATCTGTAAACATGAATGAGGTCACCCCTCAGTCTCCTCTTCTCCAGCTCCAGAGCCCCAGCTCCCTCAGCCTTTCCTCACACGGGAGATGCTCCACTCCCTTCAGCATCTTGGTGGCTGCGCTGGACTCTCTGCAGCAGTTCCCTGTCCTTCTGGAACTGAGGGGCCACAACTGGACACAATATTCCACATGTGGTCTCATCATATTTCCCAGTAATCACACTCCCCACACTCAGAGGTCACCTGCAGCCACTAACTGGGTGAACTGGGCAGAAATATCATGGTTTCCACACTGTACACATCACTGTTGGTGTACAGTATCAACCCCCTCCTCCAGTTCCTTACTGCTTGTAAGCACCTCATGTCCCTGTGCACGTGCAGCTGGAGAAACACTTATTTTAAACTTGCTGTTGCTACTTTAGTATGTTGTGAAGGATGTGGGAGAGAATCCCTATTGTTCATATGAAAGCAATCAAAAACATCAATCCCCTTCTCCCTCTCCTCTGAAAAAGAAAACAAATTTACAAGAGACAGACCATGTATTCTCTGCGAAACACAGTGTTGGGACAATCAACCCAACCATGGGCTGAACGCTGAGCACACGATCACGGTCATCCTGATGAAAACCTTTCCCTGCCTCCGTTCCCTAACAAAACACTTCTTTCTTTTCACAGCCATGACCCCCATGACTGAATGATGACACCATTGGTTGGCACAGAAAAACCTGAGTCCGCTGTGGATGGATCCCTCAAAACAAGAGGTAATGGTCAGAGAGAGCAATGACCCCATCACACGTAAAGTCCTCCGGTCGGCTTTGAGTGTCCTGCAAAAGGAACGCGTCCTTCAGTGTGTGCAAATGCACTCACACGTACCTCCAAAAAAAAACAGAAGGGGAAGATTGGAAACATTTCTTCATGGAAAGAGTTGTTGGGCATTGGAACAGGCTGCCCAGGGAAGTGATGGAGTCACCATCCCTGGAGGGGATGTAGACATGTAGATGAGGTTCTTAGGGACATGGCTTAGTGCCAGAGTTTCGTTAATGGTTGGACTCAATGATCTTAAGGGTCTCCTACAACCAAAATGATGCTATAATTCTATGATTACCAAGAAAGGCACCATCAGTGGGACTTTCCCACTGGACAACTGGAAAAGCTGCAATACTGGGGGGACTTTATGAACCTCCAGAGACATCCTGCCCATCTCTCAACAAAACAATAGCTTTCCAAGATGATTTGTGTCCATCTCCCGCTCTCAGCAGTCTCAAAGCCAAAGATGGATGTGTTTCCAAGCATGGCCAACCTCCTGTTTCTGCACTGACAGGAAGACCCATACTGAAATAACACCTTGCTCATGCTAAAGGTGTTTTTCCCTTGCTAAGTTTTTCCTTAAGCAGGACGGCCAGCACTGCACTGTGAACAGTATCACACCAATTGCTCTCCTTGCCCAGCAGTTAAGTAACACATCCCATAGGAAGGCTCCTTCTCAGGCAGCACTGTGGCAGACAACACATCCCCTTCAGACATGAACCAACCTCTATCACAAGAGAAGTTGGCTTTCTGGATTGAGTGCTGCTCTTGGCAGGTTGTTCTCACATCTCACCCCCCTCATGGATACAAACCTTCCCACATCCAGCCAAATTCAATCCCATCAAGCCTAAAAATACTCCTGCGCCAGCACTAGCCCTTTAGTTAAAAAGATGCTTCCATTCCCTGATGTTATCATGAGAGCATACGTAGGGGGTAACCGCATCATGCCCATGACATCGATTTGCAAGGCTAATCTAGTCAAGCACTAACTACAAGGTCTTTACAATGTAGGCAGACAAAAGTGAAAGAATCAAGCAAAGGGCAAGCAAAGGAAGTCTATTTTTCTAATTTCCCTACTGGGTTTTAGGCATTCAGCTGCAAGACCACGCAAGTTCACATACGGAGCTTGGAATTGAACTAAGAGCTTCTCAGCTTCATCTTTGTTCTTGTCCCTTCTCCAGCTGCAGCTCAGTTTATGGGTTCATCTTCTACTCATGGTTACCCCAGTGGATGCTGTTCCTTGCCTGCACTTCTCCCCAGGCTCCTCTGCAAGGGAAATAAGCATTTATTTTTAGGTGCATTGTACTCTGGTTGGGCTCTCCTCCCAGGGCCACAATATATATTTAATACCAGTTTCCAGAGCTGACAGCCCAGGAAGCTTGAGTGGTGAACTGGCAGAGAAGGAATAATTACAAAGTATAGAGGCATCAACCTGCCAAGCATTTTAATACCCCTTCTAGAAACAGGGGTTTCACTTTTCAGCAGTCCCGTAGTGGTAAAGAAAGCAAGCCTGAATCAAAGGCACAGTTGCTGTTTGATGATGATGATGATTTCAGTTGTTCAATAACAAATTCTGTCAAATCTGCAGCAGAGAGAAACAGGAGGAAAACTACACTGTTAGAGCAATATGCAGAGAAAAAAAAATGTGCTGGAAAAAGGCAGTAGAGGAGAGAGAGACAGCTGCACCCAGGATGCTCAGAGTTCCCAACATGAGCTGTCTCTACAGCTCTGGGATGCTTCTAGACAGCGGTGATCCAAGCGGGATCAGCAGACCCAGTGATCAAGAGGTTCAACCTAATTGTAAGACTGTTCCACAATTGTATATGAGGTTCTTAGGGACACGAATTAGTGCCAGGGTTGCGTTAACGGTTGGACTTGATGATCTTGAGGGTCTTGCCCAACCAAAATGATTCTTGGATTCCATATTTGATCTGCTCAAGGCTTGCAGCTCCTAACCCCTTTGCAGTTGGAGTTTGTGACTGCTGCCCTCATGTTTCTCTCGCCCATTGCTCCCACCTGCCCTTCCATATGGTACTATAACCTCATCCCAGTCCTCACTGTATCCCCAGGCCAATTTGGTGCTGGGATCACAGGTCCTGGCTGGTCCCTGAGGTTTCCATCACAGCCTGCAACAGCTGCTTGGACTCTTCCCTTCTGCATCTCTTTCCCCAGAGAGTAGATACAGAGCTGTCAAGCACATTAGGTGTCTTTCCTTTAGAAAACCAGAACCTTTACTCAGCCTTTTACTTAACTATTCTTCCACAACTGAATTTAGTACTTCTAAAAGGTGCCCCTTCAATAAATCCTGGCTTTATCTCCCTGTAATGACTATATGTAGCAACAAAATGTGAACAGGCAACCAAAGCTTCAGCTTTATAGTTAGATTTTAAAATATTTCCAGATGCTTACTGGTCCCTTCAGACATTTCTGAGGCTCAGGTCAAGTAGACCCAAGGCAGTAAGCTCCAGCTTTAAATTTCCTTTCCATCTAGAAAACCATCAGGGCTTGGCTAACACAGTTTAACCACCAGCTGTCTGGTCCTGGGAACAGCTTCCCAGCCAAAGGAGCACAGCAAATAAGCGAACTTTAAGAACTTGAAGGTAAATAAATATGTGAATACAACAGGAGCCCTATGTTGAGAGAGACCTCAAGGAGACAGAAAGGTTGTTCCTGCCTTTTATTCCCAAGCTTGTAAGATCCAAATGAAAACAGCATCCAAGCTGGAAGGCACAAATACACACACCAACATTATGAGTCTCTTCCTTACACCGTGTAAATTTAACTATAGGGTAGATTACGCATTTCCAACACAACTTCAGCTGCTGCCAGACATCCACCTAGTCTCCAAAAGAACTAGGTACCAAGATGAATACATCTCTAAAAGCAACAGCTCAAATCATGGTTTTATTAAGTACTATTATAGCCATGATTGACTGCTGATATAACGAGACTTTTGAAGCTCTTTAACTCTGAAACACACTCAGGAAACTACAGGATAAGCATAGATCTGAAATCATTCTTCTGAGTTCAGTCAAGCTAATTAATTACAGAGAAAAAAGAGTAATTAGCACCTGCAGAGCAGATGAATCACTTAGGAAGGAGCTGGTGGGATCTTCAGCCCTTGTAGGACTGCAGAGGTGGGCAAGAGTTATCACCTCTGTGACAGCAAGGAACGAGCAGGTGGCGAGATGGGAGGAGAACTGCAGCACGTCATAAAAATCTACATCTTTACTGAGTCCTGGGTTTTTAATGCCCAGTAAAACCATGAATTAATTTGCGGGCTTGGTTTGCTGAGATACGTTGTAGGTCCATAACACAGAAGGGTGGCAGCGATGGTTTCGCAATGAGCCATTCACTCCAACCAGCACAATTTTCTTTCAAACTGTCCCATTGACAAACACCTCCAGGCTAAACCCAGGGCTACTTAGCTTTGTTTCCCTTTTGGACCTGAGGAAGTATTGCCATGTCTGAAAGTATATATATATTTTAGGTAATAAAAACGAATATGTATTTCAGTTGTTCCAATATAAGCTGTTATTTCTCTTGACAAACCTTGCTTCATCAGCACTGTACACAAACAGCCTGAAGATAAGCCCTTGACATACTGTTTGCTGCAATGTGTAGGGGGAGGGAGGAGAGAGCGGGGTGAGGAGGAACAAAGGTTCATTTTGCCAAAAAAGGTGCTGCAAAAAGAAATTTAGTGGAGAGGATGGAAGAGCAGGAATTCCTGCGCTCAAAACCACTGCCCGTGCCCCAGCTGCAAAGCAACAGCTCCAGAAGGTGGAAAGAGCTTTGCACAGAGTAATTGTGCAAAAAGGGAATTGTACAATCGGAACAAAACAGAAGGGGTGGGAAAATTCTTTGAGAGGAATCATCGCAGGGCTGGAATTAAGTGCGCGGCGTAGCTGAGACCCACACGGCTCTGCAGCCGTGTTTAATGTCATTCCCCCAAAAAAATGCAAGCAGCCCAGCAGTCGACACTTGAGCACGTTAGTAATTCTTCACATAGCGTTTGGCCTCCTTTCGGTGCCCTGTGAGGCTGGGAACTGTCTCAGCAGCAGCTTTTTTTCTCTGCCTTTGAGTATGTCAAGCAAAAAGAAAACGTGGTTCTATTGTGGAAAAAAAAAAGCTGGAAAAGCCTAATTATCCTTAAGAACCAGGGTGAAAGAGAAAAATAACCAAATAATGGATACAGGCTTTGCAGGAAACAAGTGGCTTGTTTAAGTGTTTTCTCTTTCGCACTTGCACCCCAGCGCAAGTGAAAACCCCTGGACCTGTTGTGATAGGACAAGGAGTGATGGTTTTAAACTATGACGGGTAGATTCGGGCTGGACAGGAGGAAGGAATTCTTTACGAGGGTGGTAAAACACTGTCCCAGGTTGGCCAGAGAGGTGGTGGATGAACCATCCCTGGAGACATCCCAGGCCAGGCTGGACGGGGCTCTGAGCAACCTGAGCTGGTGAAGATGTCCCTGCTCATGGCAGGGGTGGCACTGGATGAGTTTTGAAGGTTCTTTACAACCCAAACTATTCTGTGATTCTATGGCCTGCCCAGGGAGGGAGTCCCAAAGGGGTGTCCAGCCAACACAAGGCTCCATCACCCATCATGCAGCCCCCACCACATGGCAAGACTCAGCAAGGGGAAGATGGCAGCCACGTCCCTTTGCATTCCTTGCTGAGCCATCCCAAACCACCAGTCCTGAATTACAAGGGAAAAAACAGCCAAGAAATCCTAGGCACAGCTCAGGATTGAGCCCAACCACTGCTGGCAAAGAGGATGAAGTGGCTTTAGCAGCAGGACACATGCGACCACAGCGGTTCCTCAGCTGAGCGGTTTTCCTTCGATTGATGCTGAATGGTCCTGGGAAGGATCTCATTCCCTCCCTCTGCAAGAAAGGACGCCGGCCAGGGCACTGGGGTTTAATCTCTGCTCAGCAAACTCCTCAGGGCTATGAAAGGTGACTAAACAAAGAAACAAACCAACACCCACAAAACAAATCAAACCAAACAAAACAACAACCAACAAAAAGAAAAAAAAAGAAGAAGCCACCACCACACAAAAAAGTCGCCATCCCTGGAGGTGTTTAGATGAGGTTCTTAGGGACATGGTTTAGTGCTAGAGCTGGGTTATGGTTGGACTCGATGATCCTGAGGGTGTCTTCCAACCGAAATGATTCTGTTGTACTATGAATACACACATCCCACACAGCCATGAATGGGCTGAACTTTCCAAAAGGGTTCATCCCTCCCCTGACAAATAGCTAGGGGTCTGTAATGGGAAATCAGCTATACAAAATAATCCCTACATTCACTTAAAATATGAGTTGAATTTGGCTACAGCAAAACAAAGGTGGAAGAGGTATGATCTCCAGCAGTATTTGGATTCTGGCTGTTTCCAAGCATAAAAATGCTGAGTGTCAGTGTTGGAGCAGTTTCTCATTTTCTTGCAACAGTGTCATTACGGATGTTTTTTTTAGGGGGTGGAGTGGGTATCGCGTTCCGTGTATTTAATTCTGTTTGCATTCAGCCTTGCGAAGAGATGTTTTCCCTAAAGTTTGAACTGCGGCAGTCCGGCCACTTAGGAAAGATGAACTAAGAGCTGCTTTTCAGTAATGAATAGAGCTGGCTGCAGGGAAAAGCTCAGTGTGAGCAGGTTTTCTTCTTTTCTTTTCAATCTTATACAACACAAGAGAAAACTGGGGAGGGATTCAGCTTCTAGCTTAAGATCTCTAAACGGAGGTGTCTACCCAAGGGTTGAACCACTGCTGTAATGTCAATGAAGGCTCAAAAAGGTGCATAACTGAGGCATGCGGTGACATTTGAGATAATCTATTTTCTGTGTTTACAGCATCCACATGGGGCTGGCAGATAACCCAGCATCTACAAGGGCTTTGCTCTCCAGAAAGGGATGATGTGGGACAATGGGACGTTTTCTTGCATCTCAAATGGGCCTGAGAGGGAGCACCCAACCTGAACCTGATGATCCTGCTGACCACAGTGGGATCTCAGACCATCTGGGTCACACGTAGACACATAGAAACTCCAAAATGTAGGTGTCCTAATCTACCAGGTGAATCCCACCCCAAGGTCACCTGCAAGGAAGCTCACAGATTGATTAGCTGGGATAGACAATGACATTTATAAGGGCCCTGGAGATTCTCGCTGCTCAGATGTTGGTTGTGATGTTACAGATCACCAGGTATTAAACAAAGCATCTGTTAAACACAGAATCAAGGTTGGAGCACCGAAGAAACATCTTTTTAAAAGACACCAAATAGATTTCAGCTTTGCAAAGGAGACATAAAGTATCGATATTTCCCCCTCCAGGCAAGAATTGTATTTAAATAGATTTGTTTTTTTCTTTCCCTCTTGATGAAATGCAGTTTCACAGGGATGAAGATTAAAGAAATGTGGAGCTCATACTCTGCTTCACATCTGTCTGTCAGGAATGGGAACATCCCTGAGCCTACTGCAAAAGCAAGACAGGGATTATGGGGATGGTGGTTCAGCAAACAGAGAGTTGGGGGCTCCATATTCAATTATTTTGCTCCATTCTCAACTTCAATTCAAATCAATGAAGCCAAGGCCATGACATCGAGAAGAGCTTATCAAAACAGCATCATCAAGTCTGTTGTCCAGCCCTCTAGTGAAATGCATCAGAAAACAATCGCAATTTGGTTCTGCATTAGAAAATAAGCCCAATTCAGTTCTAACACTTGAATTTAAATGCAAACGACAGAAGTTTCTGTCTCCATCTCCCAGCAGTGCAAACAGTGAAATGAATGGTTAGTGACTGCCCTGGGGGTGAGAAATCTACCTAATGTGACTAATGAAGGAATTCAAGATTGTTAACAAAGACTTTCAGATGACTGGAAAAGTGACTTTGTTGATGTAAAATACATCAGTGTCTCTAAAATTCATGTGGAGTTCAGAAGCTAAAATAAGTCTTTAAGTCCTGGAAATGCTATATACATATATATATATATATATATAAAAGTTAGTGCTGTAGATAAAATCTGGCACAACAAACAGCCACTAAAGCAGCACTAATGTGTGTTTTGCAGCATTAAGCAACCCACAACACATATCCCCGCGCACAAAAATGTCTCTAAATTCACTTTGTAAACCAACCATCTAAAAAATTACTGAACTGAGTTCTGATGTCACCAGGGTACCACATCTGCCTTGCATCCGCATGACTGATGGATGAGTGGGGGAAAGAATATCAGAGGCAAGGACCATAACAGCGAAGAAATATTGCACCTGCTTCCGCCTCTTAACCTTACCTGCTTGCTTCCAGCAGGTCAAGTCATGTACACATAGGCTATTTATATTTGTGCAGATTGGCAATTATTAAACATAAGTGCTCTCGCTATTATAGCTCTTCCCTCATTAGGGTTTATGCACGAGGTTAAGCAGTTTAGAAGTGATTTGTAGCAGAGCTAATAGCCAGTAGCTGCTTCTAATAAAGCTGAAGTTTCAGGACAGAAAGTCTTGGTACTCTGTTAACAACATCCTTATTAAGAAGGAAACTTTGCACTTTTATTTATAGCTCTAGAAGCCTTCAGGTTTTCTAAACAGCCATTTCTGAAGAAGTGTGGTGTCACCCCATTAAATAAATAAAGGGCTGTATAACGATGCAAGGAGCATCCAGCAATTAGGGAGCCCAACTTCTCAAGCCTTCCCCAAGGCACTTTTTAAGTACTAATGAATGAACTCTGTCTGTGTTATGGGTCTTGCAATGTGAAAGGTGAAGCTCACGCCTGGAGAAATGAATCATCCCAGAGAAATCCCTGGTGGTCAGGCATGAAGCCAAGCAAGCTGTAAGCTGCTCCAAAAGGGAATGGTGACAAGAAGACGGCTCAGCTGCTGAACAGCCTTCCCCAGGACCTCCTTGCCATGGCGGTAGCTCTGGATGAAGTCCAGTCTAATGGCTGGAATCACGTCCCTGCCCCTCTCACATCTCGAAATGGAGAGGCTGATTCTTCTTCCACGACAGTCCTCTGGTATCTCATTTTCAGAAGCAAAGTCATCTCCCCTCTTGGCTGGGTTCCCATCCAAATGAAGGCTGTAAGAGCTCGTGACTTCTGGAAAACATCTGGGAGCGCGGAAGGGAGGGAGCAGTGAAACTGTAAGTGCTTGGCACTGATTGAGGGAAACTGCCCAGCTGCACGGGGCAGGAGGACAAACCAGTGCCACAGCACAGGCAGGTCTCATGGGGGGATTGCTGTGGCCTTTCCATACTCAAAATGGTCCTGTAAGAAAGATGGGGACAGACTGTTTACAAGGGTCTCTTATGGTGGGACAAGGGGTGACGGTTTTAAACTAAAAGAGAGGAGATTCAAGTCAGACATGAGGAAGAAACTTTTTATGCTGAGGGTGGTGAGAGCCTGGCCCAGGTTGGCCAGAGAGGTGGTGGATGAACCATCCCTGGAGACATCCCAGGCCAGGCTGGACGGGGCTCTGAGCAACCTGAGCTGGTGAAGATGTCCCTGCTCATGGAAGCGGGTTGGAGTAGATGAGCTGTGAAAGTCCCTTCCAAACAACCAAACCATCCTATCATTCTATGATTCTGACCTGCTTGTCTGTCTGTCCATGCTCTCCCTCCCACCTGCTCGGACAGAACTCCAGCCCTCTCCTGCTCTGGGTTCTCCAGGTATCTCTGACTCAGTTTGTTTCTGGTTTTGGCCCATGACTGAGGGTTTGTCTTGGTTGCATTTCCCAGATTCTGATTCTTATGAAAGATCTTCCTCTTCTTTCCAATATGGAAGAGAGAAAGTTGATGAGACCAGAGAATGAAGCTATATTTAATCACACAGCCATTCCCAGGCATTGGAAAACCACATTTCCATTTCCACTGAGCCAGTGTGATGCAGCAGTGATGCCATTTGCAGCAGTGAAATGGCACTGCCACACTTGTGCTGACTTGGTCTGAGGGCAGAACTCAACCTACTGTGCTCATTAAACCAAGCAAAGACCTGCTCTTCATTAAAACTTAACAGTTTTTATTTCACACAGATAATTTGACTTCTTTCCTGAACTTGAGCCAGAAATGCCATGCAGAGTGTGACAAATCTCCTCCAAGTGTACTCAGATCTGACTTAAAAAAAATCATCTCCTCTTGGGCCTCACTGATCCACACAGTGTCTGGTGCCCTTCCTGAGACTGCCAATAAATGGGACGCAATGCTGAACAGGGAGTTATCCTTCCTGTCCCTCCTCTCTCTCTCTTCTCCATCTGCAATAAATATTTGTGTCCACAAACTAGTCCATATATCAGGTAACTTCCCAGTTCTACCAGACTAAGTCATAAAACGATAGAATCATTTCAGTTGGAAGAGACCCTCAGGATCATAGAGTCCAACCATAGCCCAACTCTAGCACTAAACGATGTCCGTAAGAACCTTGTCTAAACACCTTTTAAACAACTCCAGGGATGGTGACTCCACCACTGCCCTGGGCAGCCTGTTCCAATGCCCGACAGCCCTTTCCAGGAATAATTTTTTTCTAATATCCAATCTAAACCTCCCCTGGTGTAACTTGAGGCTGTTTCCTCTTGTCCTATCACTTGTTCCTTGGGAGAAGAGACCAACCCCCTCCATGCTCCAAGCTCCTTTCAGGCAGTTCAGAGATCAGAAGGTCTCCCCTCAGCTCCTGTTCTCCAGCTGAACCCCCCAGGTCCCTCAGCCGCTCCCATCACACTTGTGCTCCAGCCCCTCACCAGCTCCGTTCCCTTCTCTCAACTCGCTCCAGCACTTTAATGTCCTTCTTGTGATGAGGGGCCCAAAACTGACCCCAGGATTCAAGGTGGGGCCTCACCAGTGCCAAGTACAGTGGCACAATCGCTTCTCTAGTCCTGCTGGCCACACTATTACTGATACAAGCCAGGATGCTGGTGGCCTTTTTGGCCACCTGGGCACATGCTGGCTCATGTTCAGCATAAGTCAGCGTATGACGTGGCAAGCGGAAGATGGATTTCCATGAGATACCAGTCCTTCCAGTTGTTTCTGCTGGAGACCATCTAGTAAAGGGAAAAAGAGGGAAAAAGCTATCCTTTTTTTTTTTTTCCATGAAAAATAATAGAAACACTCTATGTTTGCCATTTCCAATGCAGTCCTGCAATCGGTACCTTGGGAGATCTGAAACACCTTTCATGACACTGCTCCCATCACTCATGCCCCAGTTGCCCATTTTCAAGATGTGCAGAGCACTTCCCTGCTTTGCATCCACCAGCTACCCTGACCTCAAGTGAGAAGAGACAAATACCACTCAGCAAGGTCACGCCACTACGAAACGATGGAAAAAAGAAATATAACAGCAGTCTCACAAGTCAGCTCTGGACAGACTTAGCATAAAAAACTCAGCACATCCTACTTTGCATTTTTATCTGGTGCAGCCTTCTGGCTGTCACAGCACTGCTGACATTACAACAGGAAGGAGTTTGAATCAGAGTATTTTTAAAGCACTGTAAAAAAGAGCGAAAATAAAACAACAGACACATACATACCCAAATTCACAAGCCGGGCGGCTTCCCCTGTCCATGGTCCCATCTGCCTCCTGATGCTGGATATTTGGCAACTTTCCCTCTCTTTAAAAACCACCCTGGTGGACGCATCTCTTGTTATGATACATAACCATTTCCCTCCTGTCTGGTTCTACAGTTTTATTGATGGAGACCAACCTCTTGGCTGTGGGGATGGTGTGATAACTATGGTGTGAATCCCCTGTTGACATGATTGAGTAACACGCTGTTGGAAACAGCCTTAGATATCCCACATAGGGTATTTTTCCTCAGATGCTGCATTTTGCCTATTTTACTCTTTTGCCTCCTTATGCCCTAAATAAGAGCTCCTAAAATATACGTACTGCTGAACACCTTCAACTTTATAGAGAGGCAGTGAGAGTTTCCAAGCTACCCAGATACAGGGTTGGGCAACTGGTTCTCCTGGATGGCTCTAAATAAAGTCAGTCATGCATTTACACATGTATAAATTTAATAAGTCATACAGCCAGTAATACACTGAGGTTTTGTGGCAAGGCCTTTGTTAAACACGTGTTGTCACTGCTAAAGGATCTCTGTGCTGGATGCGGGAATTGGGCTAAAGGATTCTAGCGAGTATCTCGCCTCTTTGCCAAAAATATTGAATATTTTGGTTTAAATGTGTATGTCTAACTTCTCAGTCAATGATAGAATGAAAGAGATGCAGATACAGCTGAAGTGATTGTTCTGTGAGCTTAAATTTTACTAATTTTTCACAATGGTCCTGATTCCAGCATTCACACTCTGGCTGCTAAAATACCACATCTGAGATTTTACTCCTTTCTGTCATGTCTACTTCATGGCTGGAGCAGAATAGAACTCTCAAGAAAAGCACAAATTATACCAGCTGGATAGATTTGGCTTAATTCACCAAACTTGCAGTCTGAAGGCATGTGGAATCCACCAACTGCTCAATTATCCACTTCCCATTCACTAGACGCACACTAAAAAAGAAAAAGACCAGTCCAACTTACAGCTCTACGGGACAGATTACCTTAAATACACCCCTAAAATTTAAACCAACCCGTAGAAAGTAACAGGGATTATTCAGGATTTACACCATGCCCGTCCTCCCCTACCCCAAACTTAAGCACTTTTTTCCAAAATATTAAAAGCTGAACAGTTGCAGGAGGTAAATCTCTGGTGAGCATGGTCTGAGGAGCTACAGCAAATCACAGAATCACAGAATCACACAGAATCTGATAATGTCAGGGGTTGGAAGGGACCTGGAAAGCTCATCCAGTGCAATCCCCCCACGGAGCAGGAACACCCAGCTGAGGTTCCACAGGAAGGTGTCCAGGCGGGTTTGAATGTCTGCAGAGAAGGAGACTCCACAACCCCCTGGGCAGCCTGGGCCAGGCTCTGCCACCCTCACTGAGAAGAAGTTTCTTCTCAAATTGAAGTGGAACCTCTTGTGTTCCAGTTTGAACCCATTACCCCTTGTCCTATCATTGGTTGTCACCGAGAAGAGCCTGGCTCCATCCTCCTGACACTCACCCTTTATATATCTGCAAACATTAATGAGGTCCCCCCTCAGTCTCCTCCAGCTCCAGAGCCCCAGCTCCCTCAGCCTTTCCTCACACGGGAGATGCTCCACTCCCTTCAGCATCTTTGTTGCCCTGGACTCTCTCCAGCAGTTCCCTGTCCTTCTGGAACTGAGGGGCCACAACTGGACAATGGGATTTGCCCAGTTTCCTATTTTTCCACATTTGTAGATCACGAGAGGCTGAGGTGAAAGTTTATAACAGCAATTAGAAACTACATGGCTGAAATAGTTTTACAGCACTGAACTCCTGGATCAGCCAATCGTTCTCGTTCAGAGTTTTTCCAAGGCCATACCAATAAAAATTATCACAATAAAATATAAAAAAAACCCAACTCTGCAGAGCCTTTGTAGGTCCCAGAGCCAGGTTGTCAGAATTGCAGAGTTACCTTTGCTTTTAAAATGAGCACCGAATCTCAGGTTTAAACTGAGAAACAAAAACAACAGGGATTTTCTCTAGCATTGAGGCTCTCCAGCATTAGTCATCTTGCAACGGTTCCACTAAACCAAGGGCAAGGAAATGAGACAGTTTATGAAACAAGATAACAAAAAGGTTGGAAAGGAAGCAGTGCAGGATTACACCTCGGCTGTGCCCTTGTCCCAAAGCTTCAGGGGTTTGTGCTCATTGATAGCAACGATCAACCCAAGAGCACCAGCAAAAGGGCTTGATCCTGCCACCATGCGCATGTTGAACTTCAGCAGGGTATGTGACTTAATGTAGATGTGGCCCCAAAGGACTCCTTCATGCCAACAACATTTAAAGAAATGGGATGTTTGCCATGGGCTTCAGTGGAAGCAACAGCTGGAGCAGCTCCAGTAGCTGATGGGAGCGCTGCCCCCTTCTCATTTGCCCAGCTCCAGCCCTGGACATGAGCTATTTTGGATCTTCCCTGAAGAAAAGTCTGTCTAATTCCAGGAACTAATTGCCTGGTCTTTTTTTTTTAATACTTCAATCCATTTTCCCAACCTCTTCTTCCTCAAACAAAGTCTTTGGTGATGCAGGTGGTCGGGTGGCTCATGGCGACAGCCAAAGAAAAATGAAATAAGTCCATTTGTCTAATTCCTTAAGGGACAAGGGGAGAGAAAAGGAGAGATAGGTGAGGCGGTGCCAAATTGGGGTTACCTTCTACTCTCTGAGTCTCAGCTTGGTTGGTCTGTTTGCTGGGGATCAGAGCAGCTTCATGTGAACCCCTGTAAACCAGCCAAGCAGAGCAAACAGAAGCAACTTGCAACCAATGGCACAACTATGGGCAACCTCACCCAGCCCAACAGGATGCTGGTGAGGCAGCCTCACCTTCCAAAGAGAGAAAACAAGTGTGGGAGAAGATTAGGATTAAGAGGAAAGCTCACCCATAGCCAGCACCCGATCTCCCATCCCAGTCTGCTGAATCAAAATGAATGGTCTCAACAGAAATCATACGGTGTAAAGAAACAAGCTACAATCACAAAGCTTCAGGGAAATGTACAGAACTCTTGAGTCTGCACAGAAAATTAGCTTTAGCATGCACGTGTGTGTGCACACACAGACAGCGCCAGGAGAAACAATCCCGTTTGCTAATTCCACACTTTGCTGCGAGCCATCTGCATCGGGGGAGGCAACAGCACCGCCCCAATTAGGGACCTGCAAGCATGGAAATTCTAAGCAGAAAGGGGACACAGCAGCCAGAAAACACATCCTTCGCTCCCAGCATCTCGAATGGTGCATCTACGTGAGGTTTCGGTGTCAGAGAGCAGCACTTTGCTGAACTTCTCAGGGTTCATGGGGTGGAAGGTCCCACCCCAGACCCCCCTGCCCTGCTGCTGCGTTGTCTCCGGGAAATTCCAGCCCTTTAGCCCCAAGTATCACAGAATCCCAGAATGTCAGGGGTTGGAAGGGACCTGGAAAGCTCATCCAGTGCAATCCCCCCATGGAGCAGGAACACCCAGCTGAGGTTCCACAGGAAGGTGTCCAGGCGGGTTTGAATGTCTGCACAGAAGGAGACTCCACAACCTCCCTGGGCAGCCTGGGCCAGGCTCTGCCACCCTCACCATGAACAAGTTTCTTCTCAAATTTAAATGGAACCTCCTGTGTTTCAGTTTACACCCCTTGCCCCTTGTGCTTTGCACGAAACGATCGAGCTCTCAACCAGAAACCCCAAGCAAACTGAAAGCCAGCCTCGCAAACCTAAATGACAACGAAACCAAGAGCCAGCCCTGAAAGAAAACACCAAGTGAATTCCTCTAGCTCTCATTCTCAAAGGGGAAAGCATACCTTGAACAAAAAGAGAATTGACCGCTGTTTTCTAGGTTACCAGGGAGGGGAGAGAAAACCTAACCAAGATACACCTGCCTCAAATCAACACCACTTTCAAAGTTACCCAAAGTTTGCCCGAGGCTTTAAACCGGAGCTTAACCGCTGAACCCCGCTCGTCGGGAGCCGCGGGGCAGAGCCGCCCCCGCGGAGGGACACTCGGTAGCGCGGAGCGGGGCTCAGCCCCAGCGGGAGCACTCACCGCGGACAGGAGGCAGCCCAGCAGCAGCAGCAGCAGCATCGGCACCGCAACGCCCAGCACCCCGCACTCCATTCCGCCCGCCCCGCCGCAGGGGACACCCCGCTCCGCCGGTTCCCGCGCCCAGCGCAGCGCTCCGCTGCCGGCACCGGCCTGAGCGCATCCAGGGAGGGATTTAACGGGAGGGAGGCGACACCGGCGACAAGCTCCGCGCTGCCCCTCGCTCCGCTCCGCTCCGCCGGGCCGGCCCCGCCACCGCCCCCGGCCGCCTCCTGCGCGGGGCGGGCCCGGCACCGCCTCCCGCCCGCCCCCCGCCCCAGGTGCCTGCGCTGCCGCGGGCGTCCCGTCGGTCCGGCTCCTTCCCCCCTTTCTTCTCTCTTTTTTTTTGTCCCTATTTTCCCCGCCCATTCCTTCTACCCCTTCGTATTTTAACCCTTATTCATTTTTCCTTCTTTTGCCTCTTCCTCCTTTTTTTTTTCTCTCCTCCCCTTTTCTCCTCTTTTCCTTTTTCCCCCTTTCCTTTCTCCCTTTTCTCTCTTATTTCCCTTTCCTTCCCCCCTTTTTTCCCTTTTCATTTTTCATTCATTTTTTTTCTATCCTCCCCTCCCTTTCCTTCCTTCCTTCCTTCCTTCCTTCCTTCCTTCCTTCCTTCCTTCCTTCCTTCCTTCCTTCCTTCCTTCCTTCCTTCCTTCCTTCCTTCCTTCCTTCCTTCCTTCCTCTTTCTCTTTCTTTCTCTCTCCCTTGCTCTTTTTCTCTTGCTCTCTTTCTTTCTCTCTCTCTTGCTCTCTCTATCCCTCTTTCTCTCCCTCTTTCCCTCCTTTCTCCTTTCCTTTCCTTTCCTTTCCTTTCCTTTCCTTTCCTTTCCTTTCCTTTCCTTTCCTTTCCTTTCCTTTCCTTTCCTTTCCTTTCCTTTCCTTTCCTTTCCTTTCCTTTCCTTTCCTTTCCTCCCTTTCCCTTTCCCTTTCCCTTTCCCTTTCCCTTTCCCTTTCCTTCCTCCTCTTTCTTTCTCTCTCTTTTTCCCTTTTCATCTTTTCTCTCTCTTTCCCTTTTTCCCACTCTCTCTTATTTACTTCTCCCTTTCTCCTCCCTCTTTTTTTGTTATTTTCCCTTTTTCCCCATCTTTAATTTTTCTTTTCTCCTTCTGTCCCTTCCCTCCCTTTTCCCTTTTTTCATCTCATTTCCTTCTTTTTCCCCATTTTCACCCCTTTCCCACTTTTTACACCTTTTGACCCTTCACTCCCTTTTCTGCTTCCTCATTTCCCCTTTGTTATTTTCCCTTCTCCTTCTCCTTCTCCTTCTCCTTCTCCTTCTCCTCTCAGCTCTTTGCAGAGCCTGGGGCTCCCTGCTGGGTTCAGCCCTGAGAGACAATGAGGAGGGTGATGGGAAATGCCCTGTTAGAAGTGGAAGTAGTTGGGGGCACAGGGGGTGGCCCAGACGTTACCATGAGCTCTGCAAGTGGATTAAATTGTACTGGGAAAGGAGACCGAATGGTTGGTTGGGGCATTTGGCATCCTCTGAAACAGCTCCTTGCTCAGAAGGGGTTAAGTGGACCAAAGTGTGCGAATCCCAGCCCAATTCAGCGAATCTTTATGTCCTCTCTCTGTCCTTCTCCCCAGAAAAAGAGAGAAAATTTCCCAGTTGTAGGTCAATGATGTGACATTTCTGGATTTCTCGTTTTGGAAGAACAGCTCAAGACCTGCGCTTTTGATGCAAATGTGGAAATCCCTCACCTCTCCAGCATGATGTGGAACATTTTATTTCGTATTTCATTTCATATCAAGGGCAACGCTCTTTTAAATTCAAGAGAAACCACAAGTATAAGCTCGCTTCAGTGTGAAAACCGAAATAACCCCCGTAAATAAAGGCAACAATAAGAAAAAATTGTCCTTGCTGTTCTTTTCTCCTCAGCCCTACCAGATTTTCAAGCTCAAATAAAGGGACAGATTTGTTGTCTTTTAAACCACCTGCTGAGGAGAGAAAACAAAATCACTGTATTTGGGAAGCCCTGGAGGGAGTTCCCTATTTCCAATTTACTGGCACTATCAGGAAAGCTTGTTATTTTTAGGGAAAAGGCTTAATGGGTTAAATTCCTAAAGTTACATTTGATCCCTGGCTCTTAACAAACGACTAAACCATTCACTTTTTAAAGATAATGTGCAAAGAGTGAGAAAAAACAGTGTAGTATCATTTTTCCCCCTTTTACCATGTATGGAAAGACCTGTGCTTTTGTGAGTATCTGAAGGACCTTTTTTCCCCCTTCTCTTTTACGTTTGATATGAAAAAACCCCAGTCCTATCTCTTGTTTCTCATCGTAGGCCTGATGGTGGCTTATAATTGCCAGTGTAAAGAGGGACAAGATGTTAATTACGTCAATTAGTGGTACAAGGATTCAAACAGGCAACAAGGCTATATAAAGCTCAGTTTGGATTGTAAAATGACAGGAGAATGGCCGATTAGCTGGTCACTGCCTCTCACAGCTAATAATAGCGCTTTATGTTTGCTTTTATTTCATTTATTCATGCAGCCTGAGCACTTCCAAGTAGCCTTTTAAAGAAAATTTCCTGGAGGGGTAGAGGTGAAGGTATTGGCAGATGTTGCTTTTTAGTTTCTTTGCAGAGAGCGAAGTTTTTTTGTCTCATGACAATGATTTTACAGGAAAAGTCCTTTACTGTGCCTCTTCTCATCCCTCTGTATCCTCTCTGGGACAAGGACAGGAGTCAGAAGGATTCAAAACATTGGTGGTCTGTGGGATAGAGATGATCATGGATTAAACCTTGATTTTTTGCTTTAGATGTGTGGGGATAGGAGCATTTCTAAGTATTAAGCTGACTTACTGATGTATTATAATACCACGATGCATTTCCCCTGAAGGACATTTCAGGTTTGAGCCTATCTTGGCTTAAATCAACTAGATGTGTCATGGGAGGTTTACTAGTTTGCTTTGCTTTTCACTAAATCATTCTGAATTTCGGCTTCCATGTACTATGCTGCTAGGAGGTTGGTACTCACCCCATGGTGTTTCACAGAATCATAGAATCATTTTGGTTGGAAGAGACTCTCAAGATCATGGAGTCCAACCACAACCTAATTCTAGCACTAAACTGTGGCCCTAACAACCTCATCTAAACACCTTTTAAACCCCTCCAGGGATGGTGACTCCACCACCGCTCTGGGCAACCTGTTCCAGTGCCTGACAACCCTTTCCATGAAGAATTGTTTCCTAGTATCCAATATAAACCTCCCCTGGTGTAACTTGAGGCCATTTCCTCTTGTCCTATCACTTGCTACTTGGGCGAGGAGACCAACCCCCTCCATGCTCCAACCTCCTTCCAGGTAGCTGTAGACAGCGATATGGTCTCCCCTCAGCCTCCTGTTCTCCAGTCTGAACCCCCCGAGGTCCCTCAACCGTTCCTCATAAGACTTGTCCGTTCAACATATCTCTGCAAAAGGTTTTATGAGTCTTCAGGACCGTGATGTGAGGTTGGGAGAGTAGTAGCACCTCGATGTTGAACAGGCTCTTTGCTAATAGATTGATGTAGCAGACTAGAAGGCATTTATTCTCATCTCTGTCAAGAGCAATTCAAGAAAATATTGATCTAATTCCTCTTCACATCAACAGCAGCACAGTCAGTTCAGTCATCACTGTCTTGGGCTGGTGCATCTTTGTGTCTGCCTTGACTCATGCTGTTATTTAACCCTCTTCCTTAAAGGTAATTACCCTGTTTCCCCCAAAATAAGACAGGATCTTATATTAATTTTTGCTCCAAAAGATGCATTGAGGCTTATTTTCAGGGGATCTTATTTTTCCATGAACAAAAATTTACATTTAGTTTTGAACGAAAAAGTCAACATTTATTCAAATATGGTCATGTAATCACATCATTATAACTCTCCAAGCCCTGAATTCCATCATGAATTTGTTATGACTCTATCTCCTTTTTCTGTGTACAACAATCTACATTTACTGATATTCATTAATAAAAATCAACATTTATTCAAATACATTCTATTGCAAATTAACTTTACTTTTTTACATGTATAGCTGCATGGACACTATTTAAATTGATGCTTTTAATGAACTAACTAATGCTTGTTTTTGGAGTAGGGATCATATTTTGAGCATTCTTAAAAACCCTGAGAAATCCTGCTAGGGCTTATTTTCGGGGTAGGTCTTATTTTCAGGGAAACATCTGGGATGAGGCATCCATCATAAAATGCTTTATCTTTCTGAGTACTGCTTGGGAAAATATCACACAATTATAGAAATTTTGATGCAGACTCATAGTAGCGGTAAATAAAAGCAACTGGGATGTTTCCTGGCTGAGGTTTTTTCCCTGTCTGCCCCTGACAATCAGAAATAAAAAGGTTATTAAGGGTAGTGTCTAGAAGGACAATATTTGAGAGCTGATTCATGCAGCAGTTCGCTGAAGGCTGGATTTGCTGTTTTGTGCCCTTGGGGTTATGTTCCCCATTTACTTTTCTCTTCAAACCCAACACAGTTGCATTTGTTCTGCTTTCCACTTTGTGACTTTATTTGAATAAAATAATAGCATCACATTTCATAAACAAACTGTGAAATACATTTCTGTGTATTATTTGCATTGGGATTAGAGCAAAGAAAACATTCACCCTGTTGTTTTGCAAACACAATTATATTCACCTGCAAGACTCCATTATTTACAAAATGTAGCGTAAAAAATCGGTGTTTTCTTGTGTTTTAAGTCTCCTTATTTATCAATTAGTAGTGGAAGCCTTTCAGATTGGGTGGAAGTAAGGTGCTTTTTATTCCAGCTCTCCCTTGGGATTTATTTTGGTAGGTCTCCCCTGATTTGTTAGTAATACGTTGGACCAGGACTTGAGCTGGTTTAACCAACATCATTCCACTACTATACAGAGTGATCTTTCAGTTTACTCCAAATATTTATCCAGTGCAGTCTCCTACTCCAATGTCATAATAAATATTTGAATTTAATGGCCTTTTAATTTTCAAAATTAAGTTCTGTTGATCTGTACATCTGTTTCTGCCAAGAAGTACAGGTGTCCACAGATATGAGTGGCTGACCTGATCCAGAAGGACATCTTGTCCTTAAACCTGCTGGGACACTTAGCTGAAGTTACTCTCTGAGTCTTTAATATCTTTCTTAATTCAGGGCAAAATCCAGCCCACAGAGCAACACCAGGAATGGAGAATGTGAGATATTTCATTCTTCAATTTATTAATGAAATTTAGCAGCTGCGTTATTTGAATTTAAGCAGCCCCTTGAGAAGATGATGGGTACTAAAGGAACGCTTCAGTACAAAAAAAAAAAAAGATGATAGTATAAGGCTGTTAGTTGAAAGCAGGAAAATTTGAAAGAGGAATCACCTCAAATTAATGGAAATTATTAATTATCCTAGCAATCT
The DNA here is from genome assembly GCF_037038585.1 of Patagioenas fasciata. Taxonomy (NCBI): domain Eukaryota; kingdom Metazoa; phylum Chordata; class Aves; order Columbiformes; family Columbidae; genus Patagioenas; species Patagioenas fasciata. The sequence goes on along the minus strand of NC_092521.1, from coordinate 165,911,972 downwards.
GCACTCACTTTGGTGTTCTCCATCTCTCTATGTTTTTGCATAATGATTGGATGCCTTTCAAAGAAGGTGGGCTCAGGTCGGGGCAGCTAAACGAAATATAGTGACCTGAGAGGTGCACAAGTATGGACTTTATCAATCTCTTCTAAGTCATTTATTTAATTATGGATATTTAGAATTTAAATATTGCCACCTGAGCACATTCTATCTCATCTATTGCTTATCCTTTGGGCTGAAGTGGCTTGTGCCCTGGACTCTGTTTGCTACATTGACTACATCTTTACTGACTGTAAAGGGATTTCTTATGGCAAGAACAAAATGTAGGTGTTAGTAGGTAGATATCCAAACTATTCTATTCTATCCCTAAAACATCTTTGTCAAATGATTCTTTGACGGATGTAAACAACTGATGAGGTTTCACTCAGTGTGGCTGGGGCTTCAAACACCCATTCAAACCTGATTTATCTCTATCCCCACCGTTCACAATTCAGATTACTCTGTACCAAGCCCAGCAAGAAGAGTTAAGAATCAAGGTCATGGCACTTCAATAGAAAATATTTCATGTGTGTACAGGGAGATATTATGTTATGGTGAAAAGGCTTTAAAAAGTGAAGATAAACAAGGTGCTAAAGCTGAAATGCAGTGTATACTGTATTTGTATGCAGTTGTCAGCTTTATGAACAATACATAAAATATATATTGTGCACCCCCTCCATAATTTACATGTAACTAACAAAACCAGTTAAATTAAACAACTGAAACACTAACCAGTTGCTCCAGTGAATGAATGATGAGTCTCAATATATGAAAAACACATTTGATCTAATGGTTCCACAAGACCAGAAACACTGAGAAGTGTCCGATTTTCAGCTTCTGTAAATCTCTCGTACCTATCATATAATATCAATCATATCATATCATATCATATCATCATATCATCATATCATATCATATCATATCAATATCATAACCATGGAATTTTCTTTTTTTATTTGTTTGGTTTGGTTGATTTTGGTTTTGTTTTTTCTTTTTACCATATGGAGGTCTAATCCTCTACATATAGATCATGCTCACCTTTTACTCAAGCAGTATTGCACTATGCAATTATTAACAATTATTATTGATTTTGATATCTGTAATTTTTTAGCACCTGCAGCCTCTAGTTGTGGGTCAGGATCATACTGTTCTGTACTAATATTGAAAACAGTGTTTTACCCTGTCATGCTTATGGCATTATTAAAATACAAGATATAGAAGGCAGACTTGGTCTCCATGAGGCAACCCTGTCAGTGTGCTAGGTTGTAGGTTACAACACTGTTTCCTGTCTTTTTGTTGTCTTTTTCTGGCTGAAGAATATACAAACATGGTACTGTCCTTTTAAAAGTTATGAGCTTTGTGTAGCTAAGTCCTCTAGTCTGTTGTATAAATGTTTATTAAAGTCTTCAACATGTCACTGTGATTTATTAACTGTTTTTGCTAGTAGAGCAAAGGCGACAACCCTTAGGATCTCAGTAAATAAGATCATTAAGGAGAGTGACAAGGCAAAAGTTAAAAGCTTTGATTAAGACAGAGAAATCTAATAATCATACTACATTTAGTTTATGCACAAATCTAGCAAATGTCATCTGCTATGCCTGAGATCCACCACCAGAAAAAAGCTATGTGTTTTGAGAATGTGAGCTCTCCATTCTCCTACTTTAATCGTGATCCTAACTCCCAATATCTCCTCTGTAAAGCATCTTTTCTTCACTTATGATCTGCTTCAAGTTGTCTCCAAATATAAACACACTGCTCTGTAAGCAGATGTCGTCTGTAAAGTTTCCTTAAAGATGAACCTTCAGAAGACTGCTGTCCTTGGAGCAGAAACATTATACCTAGCTGTGAGGCCAACCATCCAGAGCGCTGCTATGCTGTTGTAAATGGTTAAAACCAGAGTCATGAGAGTGTTGGAAGACTCCTTCCCTCTTGCAATGAATGATGAGCTCCATCCACAGTTTAGTGCCAGAGTTGGGTTAATGGTTGGACTCAATGATCTTGAGGGTCACTTCCAATCAAAATGATTCTATGATTCTATCTGCTTGGTTTTATATCTAGGAGGTGAATGGAGCCTCAAGAGATATTCGCCAAATCAAGGAGTTCAGTGATTTGGTTATTTTGACAGTCAGAGGAGCAGCTCTTGGTGGTCCCTGTTCATCTCCTAGCTATGTCTCTGCTGTTCAGTGGAACACAGAGTGTTCTGAACTAGCTACCCAACTCCCACAGCAGCACAGTTAAGTGGTGTAGCCTTGTGTGAAGATATTAGTGTGGCCACAGAGAAACCTAAAGCAAGCTGACCGCCACCCAGCTGGGCTAGAAGTTCAGACCTTCTTCCCTTTCTGGCCCCAGCTATGCCCAACAGTTACCCAGTGGAGATTTCTCCTCAAAATCTTTACCTGTCTGATGGCGGGAAGATGCACCAAGGGAGGTTTAGATTGGACATGAGGAAAAGGTTCTTCACCCAGAGGGTGCTGAACACTGGAACAGGCTCCCCAGGGAGGTGTCACAGCCCCAACCTGACAGTGTTCAAGAAGAGATTGGACAATGTCCTCAGACACATGGTGTGAACTCTGGGGTTGTCCTGTGCAGGGACAGCAGTTGGACTTGAGGGCCCCTTCCAACTCAGGACATTCTGTGATTCTATGACAGCATCATAAAGCGTTGAGAACAGCAGAGGTGGATATGTCAGAGCATAACGTGAAACATCTGAAGAGGACAAGTGGGATATTTCAATTAAAAGGATCTACTTAGTACAAGAAGACTATGATCTTGTCCTTGTTCTCAGGGGAAAGGGCAAATTATCCAACTCCTGCTGCTCACCTCGCTCTATAAGCTAAAGATAGTAATAATTACCTACCAAACACCCGAGAGAGTTAAGAATTAATTGCTTCATAGTACTCAACATTTATTTTCACACAATCAATGCCACTGGGAGCAGAAAAATAAGCTTTGCAAATACTATTATGTATCCACAGGGGACCATTCACTCATGAAGTGCTTGAATAAAATAATTTTTCTTAAAAATAGTAAAAAAATCCGCTTATTTATGTTTGGGCAGAAAAATAGAAACTCTTTGGGCTCAGGAAGAACAAACAAACAAAACTTATGCAAACAAACAAGCAAGAACTTTCTCTGAACTCAAGATGGCAGTCGGCTGGAAATAGAATGAATTAAGGTGAGTAGAAAACCATGCATTATTAAAACGGTGCTTTTTTCAGTGGGAACACAGTAAATCTGCTCCAGGCTACGCGACGTGCTAAAGACATAGAGGAAACAGGGTGCTGCCTCTCCCCCACTACTTTCTCCTTAGAGCTTTGCAGAGCAAAAGAAGAGGG